>NC_059158.1:158232539-158535569 GCF_019923935.1 Bubalus bubalis
CTCAAAAGTTGGAATTCCAAACTCTGCGACTGGGCCACACGGCCCTCCTCTGAGTTCCCATCATGCCCTGTTCCTCCCCCAGCTCAGCATTTCTACCTTGTGCTGAAATATCATCCTGACCAGCCTATCTCACTCATCTTTATGTCCTCAGTGCCTCGCACAGGACCTGGCACAGAGTAGGTGCCCCATAAATCTGCATTGCATAGCACCCCCTTAAAATACCCAGAGGGCACACTGCAACTGCCACCGAGGACTTCAGAGCAGGAGGGATCCCCAGAGGGGCCATTTCTGATCTGCCGTCTTCCTTTGTGCCAAATGCACCCATCTAATCATCGGAACAGACAGAACCTCAGCCGAATGTTCCTTGTTCCCATTCCTCTAGGAAAGAAGGTTCAGCCATTTCTTTCCCTGTTTCCCCACTGGAAGATCCTTGATGTTGACCTCATACCTTTACTGCTATGGGCTTTCTTCCTCTGCTTCTTTCATGGAGAAGGGTACCCTGTACCCACACCCAGTAAAGACACTGTTCATGTTTAGAGGTCATACCCCGTGCAATCAATGGAAAGCAGCATACACTCTCAGCTGCGCATGGAGAAGGGTACCCTGTACCCACACCCAGTAAAGACACTGTTCATGTTTAGAGGTCATACCCCGTGCAATCAATGGAAAGCGGCATACACTCTCAGCTGTGCCCCTGATCAGCTGTCTGGGCTGGACAAGTCATTTAACATCCTTACACGTCACCTCCTCATCAGCAAACTGGGGCTCCTACCACCTTCCTCTCAGCGCTTCTGTGACTATTTACATAGGATGATTGTGACAATAACCCACAAGGTCGCATCCCTGCCTGCTGCCCCTCGCTCTGTACCACACTGCCCCTTGCTCCAGCATCCAAGTCCTCCCTGCTCTCACTTCACTGACCTTGCAATTCATGGGGGGAAGAACTGCTATTCCTCCCACCCCAGGGCCTTTGCAAGTGCCCTTTACTTCTACCTGGAAAGCTCTTCTCCCATCCCAGTGTCACTGAGTTAATGTCACTCACCCTCTTCAGCCAGGGTCTCACAAAAACTGTATCTCTTCACTTTGGAGCACTTATCTCAAGAATTCTTGGTGATAATTTAATTATGTCACCGGTCATGCATTTGTTCCATGAGATTAGGAACCACAGTACTGCTTATCATTATATCCCCAGAGTGCCTGGCACATAGTAGGCACACAAAATATTACTGAATCAGTGAAGAACAGAACAAATAGATGTAAAGCATTTAGCATGGCACCTTGAACAGAGCACTTCCCTAAAGTCTTTTTTCCCCCCTGAATAAGCCTACTGGTTATTTTTCCTTATAGGCATTTTTTCTGAATTCACACATATCAGCAGGGCAATCAAGCAGCGCTTCAGAGGGTCAGCAAAGAATATGCTTTAGTCTGACCCAGAAGGTGATGCATGAGTCAGGAAAAATGGAACCAGCCACCCACATCCTTGGCCCCTGTCCCCACTCCAGGTCAAGACAACAATTCCGATGCCCACGCTGGAATCCCAGGGCATGGCGCCTGGAGGCGGGAGGAGGGTTTTGAAGTAGCCACTTGATTAGGAAATAGGAGACCAGTAAGTCCAGTCTAGCCCTGCTGCCTCTTAACTGTGACCTTGGGCAGATGCCTATCCCCACCTCACAACACGGACCTCAGGTCCACATTCCTGAAAACGATGGCTGCAGTAGAGTGGATCCCTAAGAACCTTCCCTGCAGACTCCGTGCCTCCAGGAGAGATGAAAGAGGGTCAGAGGGCTCGGGGCCTGTACTCGGGGCCTCATCACTCATCAGCAGCAAGGGCCAGGAGTCAGTCCCATTCTGTTGAAGTGTCATCCCCAAGTGAGGAACACAGAGCCAGGGCCTGTCACCCTCAGACCTTCCCACTGGAGACTAAATAGGTCTCACCAGTCTGCAAGAGGTCAGCAGCCACAAGGACAGCTGAGAGCCTCCTAGGTGGGTGGGCTCCTGGAACACAGCACACGAACACTGGCTCTGGGCCCCAGCTGATTCTAGGCTCCTGGCGAGAACCAGCTGCCCACCCCCAGCCCAGGGAAGGTCCTCCCCCGGGTGTGAGGCTGGCCAGGGGTGAGAGCCCACTGTAGTTCATCCCATTCTGGGATCTGTTCTGGGGGGCTGCCTTGTTCTGTACCCCCAGGCAGTCTGGCATTGTTGCCAGTACTCTAGCTGGCTAGCAGTGGGCAAAGTTTTATGGAAAACTCCAGCCATCTTACACGGGTGATGGCAGATTCAGAGGGGTACAACCCATGCCCACTTTGGGGATAGAAAATCAAGGTAGTGAGTGCAAAGGAAGTGGGAAATGGGCTTAAGAATCAGGAAGAAGGAATTCCTTAGTGGTCCAGTGGTTAGGACTCTGCACTCTCACTGCTGAGAACCTGGGTTCAATCCCTGGTCTGGGAACTAAGATCCCACAAGCCAAGACGCAGCCAAAAAAAAACCTGGACGGAGTTTTTAAAGAAACCAGGCCATACGGACCAGGGCCCAGGTGGGAAGTCAGAACATCTAACACATCCAAGCTGGGAGGTGCTCAACACCCACTTCGTCCAACCCCCTTCCCCCGCTTCACCAGGGTAGAGATGGGGACATGGAAGCCCAGGCCACCCAGGCCAGCATCTCCCTCCTTTCACCTGCTGCTCTGAGTCATCCTTTGAATTCTGTTTCTAATAAATTAGTTAAAGGCCTTCAACCAGATTACATCCCCTCTCTGCTTCTCCACGTGCAAGGGTGAGTTCATTTAAATCAGGGGTTAAGCCAGGACACAGACATGCTAACCAGATACTGTCACAACTGTGCACGGATGTCCCGAGGCATCTGTGTGTGGCAGGGGGGCTGGGGGGGCGGGGCGAAATCCATAGCTTTTTCAAAATCCCCCCCAGCACATCCAAGATCCTAGAAAGACAGATATCCTACTATCTGTGCTGATAGGAAACCAGGCAAGGGCTTCCAGAAGGCAGCTTATGGTTCCAAGACAGTGGCTCTGAACTGGGAGCAATCATCCCCCCTGGGGTCATTTGTCATGTTGCAGACATTCTGACTGTCATGACGGTGAGTGCTACCCACATGTGTAACAGTAAGTAGAGACCAGGGACGGAGCTGAACACCCTGCAGGGCTCAGCACAGTCCCCACAACTAAGAACTGTGCGGCCCAAACATCGGTAGTGCTGAGGCTGAGAAATTGTGCTCTGAGCTGTACATGTGGGGCCGCACCCAGGAAACGGGATAGGAGCCCCTGACATCTGAAGGGGCTGCTGCACCCCAGGCAGGTGGGTGGGAACGCCTCCCAGGGAGGAGCATTTTGTCAGCAAGGCAGCACCGCACTCGTGCCTGGACCCTTGGCCACGTCTGGACCCGTGCCCTGGGGCTGTGGGCACCTCAGTCAGTATCCAGAATGGTAGCTGTCACCAGAGTGACAGCTCATCACCCCCCTGATCACCCATCAGGGGGTTGGGATCCGGGGGGGGCGTGGCCTATGTGCCCTGTCACATGAGACCTGATCAGAGAAGAGTGCTACCCACCGCCCCCCACCCCAGCCAGGCAGAACCAATGGAGTGAACGGCCATTCCTGGACACAGAGAGCGGGAAGCAGTCACACAGCAAAGCCACGCTTACCTTCAGAAAGCTCTGTCAGCACCTTCCTCTCATCCTCCTCTGAGGGAAGATGGGAAGAGAGGTGAGGAGGAAGGAGAGGCAGGAAAGAGAGGCAGGGGGTGGAGGGGAGAGGAAAAGCAAAAAGGAGAGAGAGAGATGGATTAACAGGGATTATTTCCTGAGAGAGAGAGACTTTGTTGAGAAAAGGGGTGAGGATGAGGCAGAGGCAGGCCCTCCAGGGCGCACAGGTAAGACAGGGCCTCGCTCTTGGGAGCAGAGGCCCATGTCCCTGTTACAGCCCCCGCGTCTCAAGCAGGAGTGTGCTGGCCTGGTGACAGGCAGCCCCCCACCCGGTGACTCCATGTCCCTGGCCATGCAGACACGCCCTGAGTGGGAGGCTGTGCCCGGCCGTGTGTCTACGTGGCTCACACCTGTCATGCCACTGCCCACCTACCTGGCTGGATCAGTCTTCTGGGGACTAAAGAAAAGAAGCAAAGTTGGTCCCCAGAGCCCCAGTCCAGCCCGCACCAGAGTCTAGAGAGCAAGTTTCTGGGCCCAGCCTGTTGGAAACGGTCACTAAGGGCCCAGGGTCTCTGCTTTCCCTTTCCCAATAAGAAGAGGAGCTGGGGAATGTGACGAGGTATGAACCTGGAGTGTGTGCGTGCATGTCTGCATGTGTGTGTGAATATGTGTGCATGCATGTCTGCATCTGTGTATGTGTGCATGTCTCTGTGTGTGTGCATGTCTGCGTGTGTGTGCATGTCTGCATGTGTGTGTGTGTGTGCATGTCTGCGTGTGTGTGTGTGTGCGTGCATGTCTGCGTGTGTATGTGTGTGTGCATGTCTCTGTGTGTGTGCATGTCTGCATGTGTATGCACACCCATGTCTCTCTGTGTGTGCATGTCTGTGTGTGCGTGTGCGCATGCATGACTCTGTGTGTGTGTGTGTGTCTGCATGTGTGTGTGTGTGCGTGCATGTCTCTGTGTGTGTGCATATCTGCATGTGTGTGTGTGTGCACACGCGCGCACAAGCACCTGGACTCTGAGGCATGGGAACCAGGCTTCCAGCAGAAAGTTAACCACCTCCAGGGAAACAGGGCATGCCTTCAATCCCCGACGTCAGAGGATGCTGGGAGTGGTGCTGACCCCACAAGGCAAGGGCGGGAAGTCTCCGTCCCCCTCAACCCCTGAACAGAGAGCCCCACCCAGGCCTGACCTCAGCATGGACACAGAGCCAGGCTGCCACCTTGTTTCCAGAAGAATCCTGAGAACCCACCAGGCCTGGGCCCTGCCCAGGACCACAGGCGTCCTCCAGCTCCCCAGCCCGCCCTCTGGCCTCCCCAGCCGCCTCCCTTCCCGCCAGAGTCACTCACCGCCAGTGGGGTGCAGCAGGATGTCGGCTGGGTTGTGGGGCTTCAGGCCCAGAGCAGACAAGGGTGTCTTGGCCAGACCTGGAGGGGAACGCACTGCACCGGGAATAAGAGGGGAGAGCTGGGAGTGAGTGCGGGTGGAGGTGTGGGGAGAGGACCCCTCCTGAGTGAGGGCATGTTGGGGAGCGGGGTTGGGGCGGGCAGCAGGAAGCGGAGCAGAGGAACCAGCCCCGCCCTGGTGGTGCCAGGGCGGCTCCACTCCCCACTCCCGTCTCCTGTGTTTCTCCACAGGATGAAGGGTAAAAGGAGTCAGGAAACAGCCTTGACCCTCACCCTCCAGAAAGTCATTTCTATCCCTAGACCCTGAGTTTCTTCCATATGGTCCCTCCACACTGCGTAGTTATAACACACACACTAGTTTCTTGGGCACCCTCTGACTTGCTCTATATCACTCTCTCTCTAACCTCTCCTCTCACACTACCCCCAAAACCTCTACCCTACCCCCAAACACACACACATACACACACACACCACACACACACAGAGATGGACTTAAAGAAAGTGCAGTATCAAGATGGTACAACCTGTAAAGGACAGAAGGAGGAGAAGAGATCACCAGCAGAACGAACCCTGAGACCCCAGGCTAGTCTTTAGCCACAGGTCTTTGACCTCCAGCTGAGCAGGCCTTTTGCAAGCCCCAGGAAGAGAGAATTTCTCAGCTGGGAGCTCTCTTACTTCCCGCAAACCACAGCGTTCTAGAAGAGGGAAAAGCCCCATCTCTAAAATACGTGGGCAAGAGCATGACCACTCTGCACAAACCCAGGTCACCTCCCAAGCCACCTGTCTGGGTTGGAAGTGTCACATAACACACAAGGTCAGAAAGGGCAGTCAGGCTTTCTCCCATCAGCCAAGGACGTGGCTGGACTCCAAGCTGAGCTGCAAGGTGTTGCTCTGCCCAGTCACAAGATTTCTCAGTGGCAGCTGCCACGTCTCCTAACCCACCTCCGAGGAGAAGTAAAGAAATGAGCTCGATGTCTCCTGTTGCAGCTGTCAGGACCCTGACGAGCCCACAGCTGTGGAGGACAGGCAGTCACAGAGGGCCACCAAAAGCCTAAGGCTGCCTACCCCACCCCAGTGGCCTCAACAGATGAGCCGTGGCCCTCGGGTGCCCAGGACCCACACAGCAGCTCCAGGACCCTCCCTGGCATCTCCTCCCTTTCCCAAAAAGGCAGTGAGACCTACAAGAAACTAAACTCCCAAAATATAATCTTCCAATGAAAGCAATTTAAATAGCTTATTTGTGATCCCCTGGAGGAGGACATGGCAACCCACTCCAGTATTCTTGCCTGGAGAATCCCCACGAACAGAAGAGCTTGGTGGGCTACAGTCCATGGGGTCACAAAGAGTCGGACACGACTGAGCAACTAGGTGCACACACACACACATTTGTGCACATGCTGGGGTATCCACAGGTATCCCTGGGAACAGAGAGGCATCACAGGAGTCCAGATGGTCGGCCCGCCCTACACTCTACCCTCACTCTGCCCTGAGATGCCCAGCAGACAGATACAGCAGAGGGGACAAGTGTGTAGAAACACACACATCCAGGCAGGGGCTAGGTCTAGGCCTCCATGCTTGTGTGTGTCCCTCTTTCTCTCTTTACACACACAAACACACACACATCTTACAATAGATGCTTATCACCACTTAGCAATGTTTGTCAGACAAATGACTTTGAATGTAATTCATTATGGAAGAATGAGCCCAGCCTCAGAGACCACTGTCCGTGGAATGACCAGGAAGACTCTGGGCCCATAAGGCTGCCTAGTGGGTGCAGCAGAGGTGCAGGTGAACGGGGTGAAGGGGACGAGGGGACAGAGGCAGTGGGAGGTTTCTCTGGGCTTCCCTCAGCACCTCCAGCTCTCTTATCACTCCTGCCCTCAGTGCCCAGGCATCCAGCCCTTCTGCTGAGGCAGACATGTGGGTGGCCCTGAAGCCAGGCAAGGCTTGGCTTCCCCAGAGAAGAATTCCTTGCATTTCTCTGCCTCTGTTTTCTCTCCCAACCCTGTGCATGGAGGAAACCTCTAACTTATTCTCTCCTCCCCAGGCACCGGGGGCTGACCCAGGGGAGGGAGGGAAGAATGGGAACAGAAACATGTGGTAGAACCAACTCTAGCCCAGCCCAGATGGCTTCATCCCAGACAGGGTGATGGCCAGAATCCTGGCTGTTTGGACCCACAGGAAATTGGAGCAAGAGTGAAGGTGGTGGGGCAGGGAGCTTCCCAGATGGCTCAGTGGTAAAAGAATCCACCTGCCAAGGCAGGAGACGCAGGTTCGATCCCTGGGTTGGGAAGACCCCCCAGAGGAGGAAATGGCAACCCAATCCAGTATTCTTGCCTAGAGAATCCCATGGACACAGGAGCGTGGCAGGCAACAGTCCAGGGAGTCACAAAGAGTCAGACACGACTGAGCATGCATACACATGCAGGTTGGGGAGTTAAGACCAGGGAGAGAGATTCCAGGAGTCTGAAGCCTTTTATAAGGCTAGAGAGCTGTCTTGAACAGACTGCCCTGGGCTTTCACTGTCCAGTACGGTAGTCAGGAGCCACACGGGGCTATGGTGCATCTGCTGTGTGTCCAGTCTGAACTGAGGTGCCATATCAGTATAAAAACACACAGTGGATTTCAGACTTGTATGAAACAAGAATTAAAAATATGTCTTTATGTTGATTACATGTTGAAATCATACTTTAGATCCTTAGGGTTAAATAACAGCAAAAAAAATTTTTTTTGGCCGCACTGTGAGGCTTGTGGGAATCTTAATTCCCGGATCAGGGATTGAACCCAGGCCCTCGGTAGTGAAATCACAGAGTCCTAAACACTGGACCACCAAAAAATTCCCTAAATCATACCTATTATTAGAATGAATTTCACCAACTTCTTTTTAGATTTCTTAAAAAGATTGTAGGATAATATTCTCATTAATTGTTTTATTTCTACTTACCTATAGAAATGATAATACTCTGTGGATATTTTGAGTTAAATTAAAAAATCATCACAATTAATTTCTCCAGTTTCCTGTATATTCTTTAATGGAGCTGTTAGAAAAGTTTCTAGTGCAAACAGTTCATGTTATTTTTCTGCTGGACAGTCCACTCACAAATTTAGCTTCCTGTATGTCCAAGATACCCATTCCAGTATTCTTGTCTAGAGAATCCCAGGGATGGGGGAGCCTGGTGGGCTGCCGTCTATGGGGTCACACAGAGTCAGACATGACTGAGGCGACTTAGCAGCAGCAGCAGCATGTCCAAGATGGGCTTCCCAGGTGGCCCTAGTGGTAAAGACCCCACCTGCCAATGCAGGAGACGTAAGAGACATGGGTTAGATCCCTGGGTCAGGAAGATCCCCCGGAGGAGGGCATGGCAACCCACTGCAGTATTCTTGCCCAGAGAACCCCATGGACAGAGGAGCCTGGCGGGCTACAGGCCACAGGGTTGCAAAGATTCGGACACGACTGAAGTGACTGAGTGCACGGGACGTGTCCAAGATGGTGGCCAACCTAATTCTGTTGGCACAGAAGGCAAGCACTGGTGCCACATTCCTCCCCCTGGCAGGACAGCCAACCACCAGAGAACACATGGCCAGCTCCAACTCTGCTGTCCTCACCCTCTACCCGTCTCACCTGGATGAATGAATAGCTTGGGTGGACCCCCCCCTAGTCTAATCCTGGAGCATCACTAGTCTCTTCACCTCTGCCAACTCAGGCCTCTTACAGGAACCCTGAGTCCTTCACAGCCTGGTATTGATCCATCACCGCTTTCCCAGGTCTCCTCCAGCTCCTCTTCATGTCTCTTCTACCATGAAATGGAATACTTCCTCTCTCCTGGGCTCATCCAGGTTTTCTCATTGTTTGGAAATGTCTCTGCCCTTTAGGGATCTGCCACTCTAGTGAGAACATCAAGAAAGACACAGGCTAAAGGCTCCTGTCTGGAGGCCAAGAGATGAATGCATTGGGCATATGGTCAACCTGAGGGTTCTGAGCCTTTCTTTCCTTGGTGAAAACTAGAAAGTGGAAGAGGTGCCTGGATGCAGACAGAAATGGGAGTCAGAAGCAAGAAGGTCCAGGGGTTACTTTAGGATGTTTCTTTAGGATGAGGAATGTTTTACACATAGGATGCAAAGACTCTTCAGTTCAGTTCAGTTCAGTCGCTCAGTTGTGTCCTACTCTTTGCAGCCCCATGAATTGCAGCATGCCAGGCCTCCCTGTCCATCACCAACTCCCAGAGTTCACTCAAACTCACATCCATCGAGTCGGTGATATCATCCAGCCATCTCATCCTCTGTCGTCCCCTTCTCTTCCTGCCCCCAATCCCTCCCAGCATCAGAGTCTTTTCCAATGAGTCAACTCATCAGGTGACCAAATTACTGGAGTTTCAGCTTTAGCATCATTCCTTCCAAAGAACACCCAGGGCTGATCTCCTTTAGAATGAACTGGTTGGATCTCCTTGCAGTCCAAGGGACTCTCAAGAGTCTTCTCCAACACCACAGTTCAAAAGCATCAATTCTTTGGCGCTCAGCTTTCTTCACAGTCCAACTCTCACATCCATACATGACTACTGGAAAAACCATAGCCTTGACTAGACAAAGAAATGTCTCTGTTTTTGAATATACTATCTAGGTTGGTCATAACTTTCCTTCCAAGGAGTAAGTGTCTTTTAATTTCATGGCCGCAATCACCATCTGCAGTGATTTTGGAGCCCAAAAAAATAAAGTCTGACACTGTTTCCACTTAGCAACTAGCAAACTATAATATGGGAGTCCAGGGACCCCAGAGTAGGTCAGCCTGGATCCCAGGATGCAGCTGCTGCATCTTAGATGTGTGAGTGTGGACAGCAGAAAAGAAGTGAAGAGAAAAGAGGTGAGGAAGGGAAGCAGAAGCAAGATGAGCCATAGGGATGAGAAGCTGCAGATTCTGGTCCCACCCAACTCTGCCAGCACTCCCACACCTGGGAAGCCTACACAGGCCAGAGGGGACCCAGGGAAGGAAGGCTGAGTGTGGAGTTCTTACCCCCACTGGGTGGTGGGCTGGTCGGAGAGGTTCCCTCCATCTCCTCGAAGGCTTCTTTGTAGCTGTGCAGATGGGGCTGCATAAGGAGAACAAGGGAGCAAAGCCGTAGTTATAAGCCTGAGGAGGAGTTTCCAGTTACCAGCCTAACCAATCATCCTTTCCAGTAAACACAGAGGTCAAAGGCAGATCCTCGTCACTTGTGGCCCCAACGACTACTTGCAGCCAAGAGAACAGAAAATGGCTGATTGCAAGGCAATTGTCCAGCAGTACCTGCCTTGGAAATATTTCACAACAGGGCCAAAGAGAAGGGACAGAAGGCAGGAGAGAAAAGATGTCCGAAAGCCATTTATGTCCAGAAGGACCCATTAACCTGGGATTTTACCAAATATGGACCACTCACATCAGAATCTTCCAGAATCAGATTCCTGGGTCCCACCCCAAGTCTAATAGGCTAGAATTTTTACAGGGGGACTTGAGAATCTACATTTTTAACAAACTCCTTGGTGATTGTTATGCTCACTAACGTTTAAGATCTACTTCCTCAAACTGCTGAACTGTCTCAGAAATACAAAAATTTTGACACTGAAATTAGATCTATCTCCCAAGTAAACCCTACATCCAGAAAGGGTTCAAAAACAGTCTGTAGGATCTGGCTTGGAGTCTAGAGTCTGTGGTCACCTACATCACACCAGGGTCCTTACCACCCTAATAAATGGTGCTCTCTGGGGCTCAAGAAGGGAACCTCAGTCTCCATGTTCATGGAAGAAGTAGGGGAATAAAAGCTATTTAAAGAGGGAAATTGGCTCCTGATTCCACAAACCAAAGAGAAGCCCTAGGCTGAGGATGAAGGGAGGAAAAAAATACTGAGTTTACTGACAGGTCACCATTACTCAGATGACAATCAAGTCCCTCAATAGTTTAGGTGGGCTCTGCTACCTTCTGTGGCCCCAGGACTCACCTCTTTGGGTCGCCCTCCAGGATTGAGAGCGATGGTAAGAGCCAGCTCTGGGGAGACACATTGGACAGGCGAGCGAACCCCGGGGCTACGGGGGGATGTGGGTTCTGGTGACTGGTTTTCATACTGCCCATCGCTGGCAGCCCGCTTCCGGAGAGGTGCTGGGGGCTCTGCAGGCTGCTTCTCCCGAGCCTGCACCCCTGGGAGGAATGGCAGGGCAGAGAGAGCAATGAGCAAAACATGGGGGGAAAGGATCAATCCGCCTAACTCCCCTAGAGGAGACAGTGCATCTTAGCTCAGGGGGGCCAAGCTGGAGCTGGACTTGCCTCCCCTCACACCTCCTCCCCCCAGACTCCCTCTGCCCACACCCCAGTTTCTCTGCTGGGTGGGGGAATCTGCTTAGGTTGAGCTGGCCTTCAGCAGGAATCTCTGTTCTGCACAGGGTTGGGGCCCAGAGCACAAAGGACTGATACAAGAAACAGATGTCAACTTCTTCCAAGCCCCGGAGGCAGAGGGCCAGAGCTTCCAGGCAAAGGAGGGAAGGTGGAGGGAGGAAAGACAGTCTCCAAGGCAACTGCATCAACCAACACGCAACACCAGGCCCATGGGGAAGGACTTGGAAAGACTGAATGACGCATCAGCTTGCAAATGGTGCTCCCGAGAAGAAACCCAAGAAATGACTAAGACCTGTCACGACGTCCCAGCCCCAGCTGGCCCCTGGAATACTGCTGGCCTTCTCTGGGGTTCCCCAACCCTCCTCCATCCAGTGTCGCTCTGAAACCTCCCACCCACTTCCTGTATGCCCACACTTTTCTTGCCCCAAAGATGGCCCAGGTTTCCAGGCTGCCCCAGAACAGCAGGCAAAGAGCCTGCAGACAAGTGCCTCCTGTGCTTTTGTGTATTTCCCTCCCATTCCCCAGGCCTTAACCTCACCCTCCTCCCTTCCCACTCCCTCTTCCCACAGCTGGGCTGCAGCACGAAACCCATTGCCTCACTGAGCTGGCTCCAGAATCCTAGAAAAGTTACTCCCTTGGGGGCCAGAGGCCATGACCCAGCCTGAGGGTGGGCCCCTCATCCTCACTACCCTGAAGAAGGAAATTCCAGCCCTGCCTTTGCAACCACCCGAGAGGGCAGGCGAGGTGAAGAGAGGTGCTGGGACTTATCAAAGGTCTCGTGAGACCCTAGCTACACCAGCCTCAGGCCAGCGCTTGTGGGCCGACCGACCACCCCATGGCACACATGCACACGCACACACCAGATGGCCTCAGCAACGAGCCAGCACAGCCAAGCAGAAATCACCCTCGATCAGACTGAACTGTCATCTACCCTTCACAGGGGGGTCTGCATGGCCCCAAGAATCCCTAGCTCCCGCCTGGCACCGCCACTGAGGCCACTATGAAAAGCACAGGCTGAGAAGCCTACCTACTCGTCATGAACAGCAGGCTGCCAGCTGCCAAGTCTAGGGACGGATGTACACACTCTCACACACACACACAAACACACACACAGTCACTCCAAGACGTGCACTCAGACCAGCCCTTAACTAGGAGCCTCGTCTGGAAAGCACTTGCAGATGCAGAAGGTCCCCGGTTGCAGTGGTGTCCTGAGTTTCCACTGCCAGCTCTTCATTCATCAGAGGCAACCTGCCTACCAGCTCAACCAAGAGAAAAAAGAGCCTCGGGTAAAGACCGTAAACCAGACTCACAAACCGCCCTACTTAAAACAAATAAGCCCCTTGCCTCGAAGGACCCTTATTTACAGAAGAGAAAAGTAGGTGTCGCACCGTCCTAACCAGGGGCTGCTATGAAGATCAACCTGAACGGAGACGGGGCACACCTCTGAAGGGCTGGGCAGGGCCCACTCAGGGACCCTAGGGCAACCCCAGGCTCTCAGCCCTCAGAGAATCAGGGGGGGTCCCCTACCCTCGCTCACACTTCCGCCACCGCCACCAAGCCCCCTTCCCCATCAAGCCTCCCCGAGCAGCTTGGTCCAGAGCTGCCACTAGTTTCATTCCTGGCAAAAACATTAGAGAGAAACAGACGTAGCCATTGATTTTCTAATAATAATTGTGACAAAGGAGGCACATTCGGAAAAGGCTCCCGGGGGTTTGGAACTAAGTTCAGCCCCAAGGTTAAAAGAAACGCATTAGGGCTGCACTGAGTTCCGGCTCACCCAGCCCCGCTGCCTCCCTCGGCCAGAGCCCATGTCTTTGCAAGGGGCGGCTGATGTCCTTGTTTGGGGATCCGATGTCTGCCCTTGAAAAACAGGTCTGCTTTAACTCAGGGCCCTGACTCTCCTGGAGGGACACAGAACATTCTCCTGGATGCACTCAGAACATGAGCTCCATGTTCAAGAGCTGCAGAGGGTTGCAGTGGCCCAGAGAGGAGGCTAGACCATTGTGGGGAGGGGAAGCTTCCAGGCCGTGCAGGGTGTGAGGTCTAGCCCAAGGCGGTCAGGCACTTGAGAGCAATCCCACCTCTTCTTCAAGCCCCCTCTCCACTACCACCAGAGTGGGATGAGCTCTGTCCGGAGGCAGGGGTATGGACAGGCTGCCATCCAAAGCATAGGGTCCTGCAGGGCACAGCCCCCCTCTGCAGAAGAGGGAAGCCCCGCATTCCACTCCCACGGGGACAGACCCTCTCCCGCGGAGTGCCCCCCGCAGCCCCAGTGGCCAGCCTCGGGCCTCTCGCATTCTCTGAACACAGTATGCCACTGTTGTCTGCCTTGGCAGGCCCAGATCTGCCCCTCGAGTGCCAGGAGAGCCATATTCCCTCTCTCTTGTCACTCTCTACAGGAGGGGAGACGGGTCATGGCAGAGGGGAGAGAGAAGGGAGAGAAGAGAGCCCCATTGTTCCTCAGCCAAGCTGGGACGTCTGGACACAAGCTGACGGCCTGTGTCAGAGAGAGAACACCCCTCCCTCATGTCCCAGAGACTGACGGATAATAAAAATAGCCCCACTCCCTCCCACCAGCCTCCTCTCTGCCCAGCACATCCCCCCACCCCACCCCACACCAGGACTTTCTCAGTCTCCTGGCCCCGCCCCCACTCTCAGGGCCTCTGTCTACGTGCCCCACTCCCTGCATACACACAGGCATGTGCGCACACACACACACACACACGTGGGCACACACAGCCTGAGCCTGACAGGAACAGCAGTGGGTCACAGTCATGCTCAGAACCTCCACAGTCAGCCCTCCCTCAGCAGGAGACCGGGGACCAGAGGAAGTTTATGAAGAAAGTGGGGGGGAAGACAGGCAGCCCAGGAACTCTGCAAAGTCTTCCCAGCAAAGCTGGTGAGTCCAGCCTTCTAAGCCCAGCAGCACAAAGGAGCAGCCAGAAAGCGGCCTTTGGAATAGTGACACTCTACACAAGAAGCCATGTGTTGTCCTCCAAGGGCTGCTCACACACTCTGGGCATCACACCTTCCCCACCTCCTGGAGGACAGCAGTCACCTCAGCCCGGGGCCTCCACATTGGCCACCAGACCTGAAGAGCAGGGCGTAGGGCGCTGGAGCAGCTCAATCTCCCGGGGCCCTCACTTGCTCCCCCAGGATGGTGCTGTGCTTAGGGGACAGCCGGCTCCAAGGCTCCCCTAAAGTGGCCTGGACCTGAGGTTAAGAATCTCCTTCATCTCACACACACACACACACACACAGTTCTAGAGGCTGTCGCCCTAACACACATCAATACACCTGACTCACAGATACAGCATGGCTGCCCACCACCCCAGCGTCCGTGGACAAATGTCCTTGTGCCAGGCTTCATCACATGCCTCCTCTACAACCCCCCGACTGGCCGCTTCCACCCTCACAGACCCAGCTCTTCTCTCCAGCCTTCCATTTTCCAAAAGACTGGATTCCTCAGCTCCAGGTGGCAGGGCTGGGTGTCCGACTGCTTGTCTGGGGCTCCGGAAGCAAGGGGATCCGGGAGGCCACCTGCTGGGGCCAGGGCACCAGAAAGCCACACGGCAATCACACTAGCTAACAGCCCCAGGGCAAGCCATGCCAGCTCCCCTCAGGACAGGCCCACCCCCAGAAGTCCCCCAAACCCCAGGCCCAGCTGGACACTGCACTCCCCACCACTGGGCCAAGAAGAAGATGGAAGGACAGAAGAGGAAGCGGACAGGGAGCCTTTCTGCTCGAGCCATCTCCCTGTTGTCCATGGACTGGGAGAAGGAGGGCCCTGAAAGCACCAGATATGGCCACTGGGAGTCAACAGCTCCCTTCACCTCCTAAGCCTTTTCCCAGAGCTGCTTAAGGCCACGGCATGGGATAAACCCGTGCACACCGTCATCTCCCTGACCTGGGCTTCTGGCTTCCAAGGAGCCCCAGGGATAGAATGAGGGGATTCCCTCCCCAGAACTAAAAGCCTAAGGGCTTAGATGTCCAGCTGGGATGGAGGATGCCAGTGGACCACATCATTCTCAAATAGAGCAGTGTGACTCTGGATAGAAGGGCCACCATATTGGAGTACATCAAGTCACCAAGCTAAAGGCACATGGCCAGGCTACAGTCCTCCATTTGTCATGCTGGGAGAGTGAGCTCTGAGCAATTCAGAGACTTGCCCAGGAGTGTCACAGAGGTGGTCACAGGCAGAGCCAGGACCACACCCGGGGCTTCTGACTCTTGCCCATGGGTCCTGGGGTCAGAGATTCAGGATGAGTCAGAGGGGGATGCCCTGCCCCATCGAGTGCTGTACTCCAGAATAGACAGAGCAGCAGGTGCCAGGGCACCACTCTGTGTCTTGTGCCCGCTGGTCCATACTGAGCATGGCCTGGCTCCTGCAGAGGCTCTGGCCAGGACAGCCTGGGTGATCTAAGAGCCAAGGCGGCTGGAGAGCTGGGCTGTCCCGAACTCTCGCTGAGCACCCTTGTTGCAAAGACCTGCATGCCCACAAGGAGCCTGAAAGTTGGTCCAGTCATCCCAGACCCTGTTCCCAGCAGGGAAGGCCAAGGCTGGAAGCATCAGGCCGTGTCCATGCAGAAGTGGGAGCACTCACTCATGCAGAGAGAAGGGAGGGAGAAGGGAGCAAGGACAGAGGAGGGAGGCAGTGAGAAAAGAAGCGGAGGCAAAGAGAAGAAAGAGATGGAAAGGAGAGAACAGAAGAGGGAAAGGAGGAAAAATGAGGAGGAGATGGGAAATGAGGAGGTGGAAGAAAGTAGGCAAAGTCTGGAAGGGAAGAGAGAGGAAAGGGGAGTTAGGGTGAGTCATAAAAGGAGGGAAGAGGGAGAGGAACCAACCAGAGAGAGAGGAAGATCGGAGCCGGTGGAGAGGAGGGTGCCAGGAGCTAACTCTCTGCCCAGTGCCCTGCAGCCTGGCATTGTACGCTGCCCACCCCCACCCCGGGGAGCCGGCAGGGGGGAGGCAAGCAGCGTGCGGTGAGGGGGGGAACGAGGGAGGTGGGGAGAGGAGGACACCAGGCAAGGAAGGAAACACGCCCATGGCACAGGGGACAGATGGACATGGAACACATGAAGAACGCCAGGGACGAGGCATTTAACAAGACGAAAACAAAACAAAAACAAAGAAAAAAATCAATATTAGTTGGTGTTTGAGTCTAGAATCTGGCCACACACTTGAAGAAGGTAGGCAGGATGTCAGACAAGAAGAGAGGGTGGATCTGGGGTCTCACTTCTCCAAAGGACAGGTGGACGTTCTGCGGTCCAGTAGGACACCACTCATCTCTCTCTTTCCTAACCCCAGCATGGAGCAGGAAGGTGCCAGCCTGGGACCAGGAGATTTCAATCCTTTGGCTCCACATCTCATCCACCCTCATGGTCAGCACGTCCCCGTTCCAGGACCTCTCTCCCCTCATGGTCATCTCCCACCCCCTGGATTCATCAGTGACCCTGCCAGTCTCAGTCCAAGGGTCATCTCCCCAAGCATCAGGGCATTCCTCGGCCTTTTATTCTTCCATCACACACTCCTTAGTAATCCTCTTTCATGGGAGCCACTTAGGAACCACTTCAACTCCTGCCCCAAACTGCTGGGCACCACTGAAAAGTCCTTAAGATGAGCCTGCCTGGATGCACTGTAAGGACCTGGCATGTCTTTTTCTTCAACCCATCTGACTCCAATCCATCTCACACCCCAGGGGCTGCACAGTGGCCAGTATCACTTCTTTCTGGCTTCCAGAGAGCCATACCTTTTGAGTTTTCTCTACTTCGAAAGCTGCTCCATATCAGTTTGTTTGTTTTTACTGGTTCCTCCTCATGTCTCAATGCTCCAGAACTCAATCCTAGAACCTCCCCTCTGTCTGTGCTCACCCCCTTGGTAAGATCATGCAGTTTCTTACTTCACATGACATCACAGACTGATATCTCCCACATTCCTAAGCTCCAATCTCTCCCCCATAAACTCCTGACTCATACATCCAACCGTCTTAAACACCTCATGGGCATCTCAAACGTAATGTGGCCAAAATCACACTTCTGATATCACCTCTAAGACTGCTCTTCCCACATTCTTCTCCATCTGAAAGAAGAGCCACTCCATCCTTTAGTTGCTCAAGCCAGAAACCTTGACTTTCCCTTCTCTCAGGAAGCTTTGCACTTGCTATTTCCTCTGGCACATTCCCTCCCTACCCAACAAAGCTTTTCCCCTGATCATCCAACTACCCCACCACCACCCTTTACCCTTCACTGACACTTCACTGCTTTATCTCTATGGCACTTATCATCCACCTGACAAATTACATGTGTATTTGCTTATTGGTTTATTGTCCATTTCTACCTCTTAAAAAAAAAAATCTTTATCTTTTTTGTTTACCACCATTTCTCCAGAGCCTACCTAGGCTAACATGTAGCACAAACAAGGAGCACTTGTTGAGTGAATGACAGAATGGGCCTTGATCTTGTCTCCTTTTCCCATGATGAAATATAAAAACTGAGTCTTAATTCAAGCTCTCAAAAGTTGACACCAATAGTTGACTATAGGTGTATCCATTCTCTATGCTTATTTCATGAAGAGGTACCTTGCCTCCTCTGCTCAGATGTGTGCTCAATTGTATCTGATTCTTTTCAATCCCATGGGCTGTAGCCCACCAGGCTCCTCTGTCCACGGAATTCTCCAGGCAAGAATACTGGAGTGGGTTGCCATTTCCTACTCCAGAGGATCTTCCTGACCCAGAGAGTGAACCCACATCTCTTGCATCTCCTGAGCTGGCACACAGATTCTTTACCAATTGTGCCACCTGGGAAACCCCTACCTTACCGCCTAGTTGAGCCTAAATTATCTACCCAGGTATCTACTCCTAAGCCTCAGTTCAGTTCAGTTCAGTTCAGTCGCTCAGTCGTGTCCGACTCTTTGCGACCCCATGAATCACAGCTCGCCAGGCCTCTCTGTCCATCACCAACTCCCAGAGTTCACTCAGACTCATGTCCATTGAGCAGTGATGCCATCCAGCTATCTCATCCTCTGTTGTCCCCTTCTCCTCCTGCCCCCAATCCCTCCCAGCATCAGAGTCTTTTCCCATGAGTCAACTCTTCACATGAGGTGGCCAAAGTACTGGAGTTTCAGCTTTAGCATCATTCCTTCCAAAGAAATCCCAGGGCCGATCTCCTTCAGAATGGACTGGTTAGATCTCCTTGCAGTCCAAGGGACTCTCAAGAGTCTTCTCCAACACCACAGTTCAAAAGCTTCAATTCTTCGGCGCTCAGCCTTCTTCACAGTCCAACTCTCACATCCATACATGACCACAGGAAAAACCATAGCCTTGACTAGACGGACCTTTGTTGGCAAAGTAATGTCTCTGCTTTTCAATATGCTATCTAGGTTGGTCATAACTTTCCTTCCAAGGAGTAAGCGTCTTTTAATTTCATGGCTGCAGTCACCATCTGCAGTGATTTTGGAGCCCAAAAAAATAGTCTGACACTGTTTCTACTGTTTCCCCATCTATTTCCCATGAAGTGATGGGACCAAATGCCATGATCTTCGTTTTCTGAATGTTGAGCTTTAAGCCAACTTTTTCACTCTCCACTTTCACGTTCATCAAGAGGCTTTTGAGTTCCTCTTCACTTTCTGCCATAAGGGTGGTATCATCTGCATATCTGAGGTTATTGAGATTTCTCCCGGCAATCTTGATTCCAGCTTGTGTTTCTTCCAGCCCAGCGTTTCTCATGATGTACTCTGCATACAAGTTAAATAAGCAGGGTGACAATATACAGCCTTGACGTACTCCTTTTCCTATTTGGAACCAGTCTGTTGTTCCATGTCCAGTTCTAACTGTTGCTTCCTGACCTGCATACAAATTTCTCAAGAGGCAGGTCAGGTGGTCTGGTATTCCCATCTCTAGAAGAATTTTCCACAGTTTGTGATCCACACAGTCAAAGGCTTTGGCATAGTCAATAAAGCAGAAATAGATGTTTTTCTGGAACTCTCTTGCTTTTTCCATGATCCAGCGGATGTTGGCAATTTGATCCCTGGTTTCTCTGCCTTTTCTAAAACCAGCTTGAACATCAGGAAGTTCATGGTTCACGTAAAGAGACCTGCTCTATCAGTTTCTTTCTCACTTGCTTATATCTTTCTCTTCTCACTCTTCCCCCGTACTCAACCTCTCTCTCTTCCACCTCTAAAAACTCTCATGGCTTCTATATTCACACAAAGAAGCTCTCAGTATCTTGCTACCCTCTTTAGCTACCACCCTCTTCCCTTTTATCACAAAACCATTCAAAAGAATAGATGATGTACTGTCTGCACTCTCTCATCTCTCACTCCTCAATCCCTCAGTCTGACTTCCGTCACCACCACTCTACTGAAAATACGCCTTTGAAACCCCTGAGGCCACCTAACTGGCAAGCCCAGTGAGTTTTCCCGAGTCTTCCTCTTCGTGATTGCTCCACAGTGACGCTGTTAACCTCGTGGGAACCCTTTACGATTCTGACTTCTATGATGACCCACTGTCTCAGTGTCTTCTCCCTGCCCAGAACATTCGTTCTCAAGGCCCTGCATGGCTTCCATTCCTTCACAGCCATTTCATTCTAAGTTCTTTTCTCTCCATGCCTTCTGATATAGAGAGATTTCATCCATGCCCAAAGCGTTAACCTTCATCTTTGCGAGGATGACTCCCAAATCTATAGCTCTTTCCACTCTTTCAGGTCCAACTCCAGATGTCCAATTGCTTTCCATACATCTCTATCTGGAGCCTCCACTGTCACTCAAATTCAACATAAGTATACTGAGATCTTCATCTTACACCAAACTGCTCCTCCTCCTAACTTCTGGCTTGTTAACAGAACAATCATTCTGTTTCTATTTATGGAGCCTCAGAATTATCTTTGATCTCTCCCTCCTCTTCACTTACTACACCCAATCAACTTGTAGATGCATTGGTTCTCATCCCACTACAGCATCCCTGCCCCCAGCTCTTCTTTTTCATTTCCATGGTCAGCACCCTAGTTCAATCCCCATCACCTAGGTTAGCCAATAAGCTCCTAGCATCTCCCAGCTCAAAGTCTCTCCCCTTTTGTATCCTTCCTCCCCAGACCCACCAGATACATCTCCCTAAACTACAGCTCTGACCATGGCATCCTTTCCTAAAACACAGTAATGGCTTCCTTCACTTCCACTGGCTAAGATTCAAGCTTCTCTGTCTGACATTTAAAACCAACCAGACGAAAGCCCCAGGCTCCTTTCTTGACTCTCTACTACACAGCCTATCTGCTCTCAATCCACTCCATTCTTCAAACACATCCTATGCCTTCCTAGCTTCATTATGAGCCTTCCTTTTCCAATAATCTCACCCATTTCAAACTCCTATCTTCCAAGGCTCTGTTTAAAATATATACTCAACACAGAGCCTCCCCAGTCTCTCTACCTGATAGTGATCTTTCTTTTTTCTTCATTCCCACAGAACTTTTCTTCATATTTCTCTTATTGCAAATAACTTCATTTTAAAGGTCTAGTTCTCTTTCCCTTTACTAAACTCTAGACTCCTTAAGGATAAGATCCACATTTGATTTCCAACATGCATTGAAACCTCTACCTTTAGAGACACCTGAGATCAGTCCAGGCACAGAATCTGGATCATATGAAAACTTGATTGGACTCAACAACTCTGACTCTTACTTCTTTTTCGTTTCTTATTGCACTGGCTAGGATAGCCAATACAATGTTAAATGATAGCGGTGATAACAATCATCTTTATTTTATTCCTGGTGTAATGGGAATGCTTCTAATGTTTCACAAGAAAGTGTGATATGTGCTTCAGGCTCCTGGTATCTACTCTTTATCAAGTTAAGAAAACTACTCTGACATTCTCTGAGAGCTAAGCTGAAATAAGACATAAGTAGTAGTTGGATCACAGTGGCATGAACCAAGGACACAGAATTGAAGTACAGAGGACAGCCAAGGAGGAACAGGCAGACCTGAGGGTGAACGGCCAGAAGAAACTAGATCATATTCATGACCATATAGAGGTTCTGCTCAGATCTGAGCTTCCTAGGTTACTCATGTGGAAGCTTATACTCCAGCTCCTTGCAGAAGAATACAGAATGAGAAGAAAGAGGTAGTGCTGAAAGTCTATCCTTTGGCTCCTAGACTGTTTTACAAATTAATCCTGCAGGTGCATCTTTATCTACAACAAGCACTGCAGATATCCTGAAGGGCTACTGAAGAAGTTGTGCAAGCAAGATCTGCTGACATAAGAAATACTGGTCACGAGTGGGCACGGACCATAGAGACCTTCTGAAGCCCTAGGGACCAAATATAACTGTCCCTTCTATACATCTTAGCCCTTCTCCTGATGGAGTCACTCAGAGTTGGTGGAGGAGATGACAGCAGGGTTGGGGGACACAGATACTGTGCCAGTAATATCCCTCCATCCCTATGACTTCTTGGCAGCCAAAAGCTGAGCAGCTACAGGATATGGAGGCTGAGAGGCAAGACCTCAGACACTTGTAGGAGAGGAAAGGCTGAGCGGAGAGCCACTGTAAGATGGACATCCTTCTAGGGCCACTAAAGTATGGCTTCCTCTTGAGCTACACGGAAGGGTTCTGGGAGGGGGAGGAAACTCATCCTACTCGCTTTAGATACTTTATACTTCTTCTCTTATTATAAATAACTTCATTTTAAAGTTCTAGTTCTTTTTTCCCCTTACTAAACTCTAGACTCTTTAAGGATAAGATCCACATCTGATTTCCAAAATGCATTGAAATCTCTACCTCTAGAGACACCTGAGACCAGTCCAGTCACAGAATCAGGGTAAATTTCTTTGGATACTGCCCATCATTAGATTGGTGTGTCACTATTCCTCAGGCCACCACCCCAATAATGTAAAATATTGAGAAAGCCCATTCCTTCCCCTTCAACAAAACCAGGAATAAAATGGTTTATACTGACAAGCCAAGTATTCCTTATCTTAGTGGCCCGGATGTGGACAAAAATAGGAGATGGCCATCCCTTGGGGTTAGGGTTATAGGGGTACTCATCTTATCCTTTGACCTTTAGGTAAAGCTGACCCCATGGAGCATTTTGGCCCTCGGGTTATAGGGGTACTCATCTTATCCTTTGACCTTTAGGTAAAGCTGATGATGTGTTGCTAGACCAGATCTCCAGGGAAGGTGAAGCCCTTGACTGCCAATTTCCATAGTGTGAATACTGCCATTATGGCCAATTTCAAGTTACCCATAGTTGAACTGGGGGCTGTGTTCTGCTCTGAAGTACAGAAGCAGGGCATCCATGTTCCCCACACCAGATCCTGGACTCAGCCCAAAAGCCAACTGGCCTGGCCCCAGCTCCCTCCCTAAACCAACTGTCCATCGCCCAAGAAGGGCGTCTCCCTCCTTGCAGCTGGCATGGTGACTCAGCTTCCCCTAAATTTAGGAAAAGGGACAGAAGGCAGACTCAGCTGCCCAGGCTCCTCTTCTGACCTCCTACCACCCTGTCATCTGAGGGGCTTGGCCCAAGGTTCCCCTCACCCCAGGCTCTGGTCCACCCCTGCCTGGGCTTCACCCCTACGACAAAGCCGGCTCATAGGATTTCCCACCCAGTTTAGCTATCCCCATGGAATGGTTATAGGCTTAGGACAAAGTGAAGGCAGGTCCTTCCTGTTCCTTGCAACATGGCCTGGACACTCTGCCATTTCTTGCCTTTATCTCCCCAGTAAACCTGTCTGGTTGCCCCACTCTCTCTCCTCTCTCCAGAAAGATAAGTCCATTCTCTGGTAGGAAAGAGAGATATGTTTCTCACTGCCTGCTTCCGATACAGAGCTGATCCTAAAGCAAGGACTAGCAGGATAGCTGAACAAGAAGGGGGATCTTGGCCTCCCTGGAGACATAAATATCCTGAGAGGACCACTAGGGTTAAACACTCAGATAGAGTCCAATGGCTTTGGGGCACCCTCTCAGACATTGTTACGCCTCTGGGAGGGCCAAAAAAGGAACTGGAGTCCACAGAGGCCTCCCTTCAACCTTCTCCACTACAGGTAGCTACAGACAGCATCTCATCTCTGCCTAGAAAAATCTGTACTCCAGTCCCAGAGTCACCACCTCCAGGAAGCTTTCCCTGATTGTCCTAGGTGGTAAGCCTTCCTTTCCCAGGCTCTGGGGCTTTAGTCCCCATCTCTGTTGTAGCACACACTGCACTGTTAGAATAATCTGTCTGTGTACCTCTTTCCTCACTAGATTGAAAACTCCTGAGACACTGATCTTTGAACCACAAGGCCTGGCTTGGAGTCTAACAGGCAGAGAATGCAGGAAGGGATGGGTGGCACATAGGTTCCTAAAAGCCTCTTCCCCAGGCCAAAATGGCACTCACTGAGGCATGATGGCTGTACCTCCCCCTAGCAAAGCCAACCAAGACCAAAGAGGGAAAGTGTGGAGGGAATAAAGAGGGGACACCCAGCACTCACAGCCCCTGAGGCTCTTACCTGCCACCCGGTGGGCCACCAGCCCTTCCAAGTTCAATGGTTCTTCCTCTGGAGTTCGGGATGGGTCTGAAGTCACCTCCTTTGGTGGAAGCTGAGGCTGAGTGGTGAGGCCAGGGAGAGAGGCTGGGGGCTGCTGAGGCCCCAGAGAGCTCTGGGTTGTTGGAAGGAAGGAAGACGAGGAGGAGGTGGCCAGGCTTTTTGGATGGTAACTCTGGTTGGGCCCAGTTGGACATGGCTGATAATCATAAGGTGAGTAAGGCCTGCCAGTGGGAACGGACTCCAGGGGGGCCCGGGGGGCTGGCTCAGGGGTTCCCAAGGAATGCCCACTGGGGATGTAGCCAGATCTGGACTGGGTCAGTGGGTGGGACTGGCAAGAGGAGCCAGAGAAGGGCTGGGAAGAGAGCGGAGAAGCCCCTGGCCAGGCCCCAGGCACGCTCTGGGACTTGTGTAGGGGGGCGCCCGCCGTGGCCGGTTCCAAATCGAGCATCAGCATGTTGAGGGCTTCGATGGACTGCTCGATCTCCTTCTGGGAGGCTGCGCGTGGGAACTCGGGGAGGCCAGACATGGGGGGCTCTGCTAGTGGCTGGGGGCTGGGCCTGCTGAGCCCAAGGCTCTCCAAGTGGGCTCTTTCCTGTTGGCGAGGAGGTGGGCGAGGCTGCTGCTGCTGCTGCTGCTGCTGCTGCTGTTGCTGCTGCTGCCAGGAATTCAGGCCCCTCTGCACAGCCTCCCGGCTGCTCCCACCACGGGCTGGAGCTGGGGGCAGCTGGGGCTCCGTTTCAGGAAAGGACTGAGAGCGAAACATACCGTTGGGGTCATGGCCATAGTGGGAGGTGGTCGCTGACTGCGGCCAGGCTGGGTGGGGTCCCTCCCGCTGGTAGCCAGCTAAACCCTCCTGTGCGGAGTAGGAGGGTCTCATGGGGGCTGTGTGGCCAGCCTGGGCAGGCACTGCCCGGCTGGCAGACTCATAGGGGTAGCCCCCGCCGTTGACCATAGGTTCCATGGGGTAGGGCCTGTCCAGACCGTTGGTCAGCGGGGAGAGGGCCTCCGGGTAGCCACCCTCACTGGTATTGGTGACTCCATCCAGGGAGGACAGGGTGCCCATGCTGCCCACGCTGTGCCCATCCTGGTTGGGCAGCTCATCGTCCAGGATGTCTGTCTCCCGCTCGGATGCTAAGGCCCCACCGTTGACGTGAACCTGGGCCGGGACGATGTGGCGGCCAGAGGAAGGAGCAGCAGGGCCTCCCCCTGGGCGGGACCGGAGATGCTGAGGGTGGTACATGGCGCCTTGCTTCTCCCGCTCCAAGCCGAAGCCACTGAGCAGGCGGTCCAGCTCACGCTTCTCCTCGGGACTCAGGGCAGCAGGGGCACTGGCGGGGCCGGGGGCAGGCTCATCGGTCTTGTCTGTCTTGGTGGAGGCTGTGGAGTTGCCCGAGTCACTGCTCACGGAGAGGGTGTGCTCCACGTGATTGGGGGTGGCTGACAGCACGGGCCGCGTGGCGTTGACAGCCCCGGTGCTGCCGTGCAAGGAGTCCTTCTTCTTCACCTTGGCATACAGGCTCCCGTCCAGGGGTCCCTGGGTATGGCCCACAACCTCTACAAGAGAGGGACCAGAGGAGAGACAGAGAGCAGACGTCAGTGGGAGGTGGGACATCCTCCATTCTCCCAAGGAAAGCATCTGAGAGCTTCCCTTCCCTGGATCCCCAAAGGGAATCCGCTGAGAGCAGAACATACCACTGGGGTCATGGCCATAGTGGGAGGTGGTCGCTGACTCTGGCCAGGCTGGGTGGGGTCCCTCCCACTGGTAGCCACTAAACCCTCCTATACGGAGTAGGAGGGTCACATGGGGGCTGTGTGGCCAGCCTGGGCAGGCACCGCCAGGCTGGCAGACTCTAGGGGTAGCCCCCACCATGTACCACCTTCAGCATCTCCAAAGGGAATCCTCTCAACCCCCAGAGATAGAGCCAAAGTGGCAGAAAGGACAAAAGGACCCCTTCCCAAAGCTTCTGAGAAGAGCCTCCCCAGCACCCAGGGCCAGGGCCAGGCAGTGGAGCCCCAGATTGGTCAGGAGACCTGGGGGCAAGATGCCCCAGTTCAAAGCCTGGCTCTGGCATTGCACTCTATTCCCAAAGACCCGCAGGGGCTGGGCCAGGCTGGAGCTCAGTAAAGCCAGCAGGACTGGTGTTAGAACAGTTTCCCTCTGAATGCCAGGGCCCATGGGGGTTCTGGAAAGGAGCTTCAGGGGCCAGGAGTAGAGGGAACAGCTTAGGGATGGAGAACACAAAGGCAGAGGTCTTCTTCAGGGAGAGGTGACCCCTATGTCATTTTGTCTGCAGATACTCTGGGGGCCCCGTGAGCAATACTTTCTCTGAAAGGAAAAAGTGAGCGCTGGGTGGCGGGAGGCCAAAGGGCTGACTCAGGAGCGAAGAACTTCCCCGCCCAGAGGAACTCAGTGATTTCACACCCTGTACAGTCAGCAGCCCAGCTTCCAGCCTTCACACACACACACACACACACACACACACACACCCCTCCCCTTCCCCCACTCCAAGGCAGGCCCTCAACTGGCAAGAAAAGAAAGCCCCCTCCCAAACACTGCAGAGACTCCAGCCCAGACACCAACAGTCACACGCAGAAAACCAGACACAAAGACGTCCAGAGACACACACTCCCACCAGAAATCACCCAAATCAAACCCCCAGACACAGGCACTTGTGGAGTGCACCAGACAGGCACCCCCAGTCAGAAAGAGCGAGTGTGGATACAAACACACAAATGCTAATATTAACAGCTAACATGCAGGGAACACCTTGCTCCATTTGCACATACATTATTTCTAATCCTGTGAATTGGGGCTGTTATAACAGCTTATTTTAAAGATGGAGAAACTGAGACTCGGAAAGGTGAAACCACATGTTTGCAGAAACATAGTACCCGGCAGGGCTTCTCAGCTGGTGCTAGTAGTAAAGAGCCCACCTGGCAGTGCAGGAGGCGTAAGAAATGCAGGTTCGATCCCTGGGTTGGGAAGATCCCCTGGAGGAGGGCGTGGCAACCCACTCCAGTATTCTTACCTGGAGAATCCCCATGGACAGAGGAGCCTGGTGGCTACAGTCCATGGGGGTGCAAAGAGTCCAACACAACTGAACAATTAAGCATGCATGCATGCAGTACCTGGTAAAGCTGGGATTTTAAGTCAGAACTAATTTAAAATTTAAAATAAAAGTAAATTAAAAGTAAATCAGAATTTTGAAGACCACATAACTTTTTTATTATTCTACACTGTTATATCTCACACACACACACACACACACACAAACACACCCTTAGGAAAAAACACACAAAAAAGCAGCAAAACCCCAAAATAAGTACTTAAATTTAAAGCCACAAACATTTAAGAAAATACAAGCTCCTACCATGCCCAAGGACTAGCTCTCAGGCCAGAAGTGGCAACCTCTAAAAATAAACACTCATTACAGAAGCCCACGGCCAAAAACAAGCGATCAGACGACCACAAAACAGGAACATCCTGATCAACATACACACACACAAACCACAGGCCAACCAAATGACGTCACCCAAGCACCAGCACTGAGATGCTCGAGGAGGCCCATCGTGCACACACACCCCTGGGGGCTGGAGGCGCTGCCCGTTCACGTAACTCTCCAGAAGCATCTCTCTGCCCCCAGTTCTCCCTGGGACTTTGGGACCTCAGCCAGCAGCAGGCCCCAAGTGACACTGGGCCAGAGTGCTGCCACAGCCGAAGGTTTACGGGAATGGCACTGGTCTGAACTAACATGGGGTTTCAGCAGAGAAAGGTCCGATTCTCCGACAGCCTGCCCTTAGTGCTACTGAGACGCAGCTGTGCACACGTTGCCTCTCCCGACTCGCCTAGCATCATCCCTGTTGTTGTTGTTTAGTCGCTAAGTTGTGTCCGACTCTGCAACCTCGTAGACTGCAGCCTGCCAGGCTCCTCTGTCCAGGCGATTCTCTAGGCAAGAACACTGGAGCAGGTTGCCAGTTCCTCCTCCAGAGGCTCTTCCTGACCCAGGGAATGAACTCGTGTCTCCTGCATTGGCAGGCAGGTTCTTTACCGCTGAGCCACCTAGGAAGCCCTGGATCATCCCTAACCCGGCCGAAATGCAGTTGAGAGGCTGCCCCTCGTGCCCTGTCCTTCCAAAGAACCGGGCTCTGTGCTACACTCACAAAACAGAGACTCGGCTGGCTGTTTCCAGAGGAGAAAAGTATTACAGACAGAAGGTTCTCATCCACTCAGATCTTGGTGGGGAAGGGGTGGGGGCAGGGGAGGAGAAGGTTCCCACAAGGATGGGCCCCTCACACCACTTACTGGGAATCTGAAAAGCTGTCCTTCCTTCTCACCTGGAAAGGAAAGCTGCTGGCCCCTTCCTGAGCCCTGGCCCCACTCTGCAGCCCACACTGTGAGATGACAGAGTATTCCTCCTGGACCAGAGATCTCTTCCATCCCCCAAACCCCCTAATTTCCCAGGTCCATGTGTACACAGTCCAGGAAGCGGGGAGAGGAGTGAAAGGTGAGGTGTCCCACGGCCTCCCATTTACACTCAGAAGGCAACGAGACCCCCTGGGTGCAAACCAGTGCAGGCTTGAGTGTCCCTTCCTTCCAGGAAAAAGCATACCCACTCCAGGATCTCCCTAGGCTCCACCAAAGAAGAGTTTTTGGCAAGACAGATAAGAAAGCATCTCCCAAGACAGAAAGGGAGAATTCACACTGATCACCACTACCCGATATCTTGGCCCATTTGGGCCAACCCCACTCTCCATCGACTTTGAAAATGCCAATATTAAACTTCTTCTGTCATGTCATCTACCCCAGTGTGGGCTACTGTTTGCAGGAACAACAACAGGATAACTGCCAGGCCACTGGGGCTTAGTAAGAAAATCGAAGAAGTAGAAGCTGTTTAATTGAATCCTATTTGCTAAGCACAAATGGAAATGTCTATTTCTGTCCTCAAAGAAGGGGCTGGCTGCTCCTGACGCCCAGGGCTGGCAGCACGCTCCAGGCTGTTCTACACTTTCAATGGGTCATCTTCCTTTTCAAATTAAGAGAGGACACCCGGGCCCATCCCAGGTCTGTCAGCCCCCAGGAGGGTTCGACTGAAACCCTAGTGCACCACCAGCACGTCCCACGAGGCACAAACACCTGCTGCTCCCATCAGAGATGAAGGAAAGGGCCCGCGTCCCCCATGCCACACAACACACTCACCACCCACTTCGCCCCATCGACCACGGCCACATTAAGAGCTATTTACCAGGACCACAAGGAGCCGGAACATGTCGGTTTCAATCTATTAAGGCAGGAAGGGCAAAAGAGAGAGGCGGCCAGAGCAAAGAGGAGGAGTGAAATGGGGGGGGGGGGGGAGGAGGAGAGGGAACTGGAGTGGTGAGGGAAGCTGGCTTCAAGACTCTCAAGATAGGGAGCCACCAGATGCATCTTCAAGTCCCAGCAGCTGTCATGGGCGTGGCCAACTCAGGTAAAAGCATCTCAGAGGAGAGGGAGTTGGACCCGCAGTGGGAGGGGACAGGGGATACGGATGGGCCCATGGGTGTTGAAATGGGTGACCATGGAGCAGAAGGGGGAAACACAAGGTATGGGCAGCCCAGAGAGGGGAGATCTCCCAGGTCCCCAGCCCAGACCAGACTGGACTTCCTGCCCACTTCTCTAGGGAAGTGAAGTCCACAGTCCCTTCCAGGCCCTGCTTGTTTTGTCTGACCACACCTCGTTCTTCCCAGCAGCTGCTCCAAGCCCTGGGCTCCACCCTCAACGCTGAGCTCGGCTGCACCAAGGGGCCCCTATTCCACGGCAGCCGTAATTCAGATGTGCGTGTCATGCTTCTGGAAAGCTCTGAGGAAAATCCCCAGCTGATCTGGACATGGACTACTCCCTACTCCCCAGGCTCCCTCCAGTGAACGGCGGGAGTTCGAGCGGGGCTGGATGCACAGAACAGGCCAGTCCCCTGGAAACGAAAGATGCGTCCATCTGTTGTGTTTCAAAAGGAACAAAAGAAATCAACAAGGATGCTAAGGTGATAAAAGAGTTTGGACAGTTGTCTGATTTTCATAAGAATCTCCTCCGAGGATTGTTTTAAAAAAAAAAACACAACAACAACGACGTAGATTCCAGGGCCTTATCTCCAAAGATTTTTACTCATAGATCTAGGGTAGGACCAAGAATCAGCATTTAAACTAGCTCCCAGCAGCTTCTGGGTCACCTCTTGAGTAACCTTGACCCAGGTGGCCAGCGTTTTGAGCCCTGAGGTTAAGGACCTTCGCTTCTCTCACTAATGTCAAGTGGGGAGAGGTCATTTGTTTAGATGTCAGCGCAGACAGGCCAACCAGGAAAAACAAAGGGTGCCAGCCTAGTGGACTGCAGGAAAGTGGTTCAGCGAGGAGAGATCCCCTCCGTGTCCCACAGCAAGCCTGCTGTGCACCATGAGTGATTTATTAAGGTCTTCAGGATGGGGCCCTTCATGATAAGAAGTCCTTTGGGTCCACATCCAGCAGACGAACAATTCATTAAAAGACATTACCCAGAGCAGTGATGACCAACCAACGTGGAGGAAAATCAATGCGCTGCCAACAGGAAGGGGCACGTGCCCACCCCAGACACAGGCGGTTTAGAGGCAGGCGGGGGCCCCAGCAAGCCGAGAGGACTCTCAGCACTTTAAACGTGGGAATGAGGCATCAAAAACCATGTGTGTCAGGGAGGTAGGTGAGCTCTGACAAACACTGAGGCTTGGCTAGGAGGTAGCCAGGGGAGCAAGTTCTGGGCATGTTAACCCTTTAGCTACAACCTCTTCCCCAGCTACAGGAGAAGGTGGGTTGGGACTAGGGCTGGGGCTATTGAGAAGCGGCATGTGAATGCCAGAAGAAGGGTACCAGGGAGGCCAGAGGGATGTGATTCTGTAGAAAAAGCAGAGGAAAAGCAGCCCCTCACTCCTCACCCCTGCACCAAAAACACCCATCACCCAGAAGGAAGACCCCCACCTTGATAGCTAACTCAGCCAACTCAACCACTTAAACCATGCGGAGCCTGGCCTCCCAGCCCATCAGGTGAAGATTCAGAGGCTTACTGGTAGGTTTGCAGAGTGACAAGATTCAGGAACTGAGCACCTTGAGCTGGGCCTGAAACCTCCAGGCACACTAACCTCTCTTGTCTCCATTTTACACCTCTCATCGCCCACAAAGTAAGGCCCAATCCCCCTCCCTCCTCACACATGCAGACCTTTTATCATCTGGCCCCTGCCTGCCTTTTGAAGCCTCATCTTCACTGTCCTCGATACTCCAACCACGCCCTACTCTACTCTTACTATTTATATGCTCTTTCCCACCTTGCGCCTCGAACATGCTGTTCGCTCTCCTAAAAGTCCCTTCCCTACCCTGCTCCCACAACTGTCAACCTCCCTGGCAAACCTCTTCTTCCTCCTGGAGACTCAGTTTGAACCTCTCTGGGAAGCCTCCCTCGGCCTTCCCCCTTTCCTACAGTCCTCCAGACCCAGATAAACTTTTTAAATTCCCATTGCCCTGTTCCCATAACTGTAACACTGGTCACACCAGACGGTCAATATTATTGCCCATGTTTGTTTTCCCCACTAAACTCCTTGAGGAAGGCCTTTACCTCTTTCCCTCAATCCTCCGGTACCTAGTTCCCAGACAGTATGATTCATAACGTGGTGTATGTGAAGAAGGCACATAATTCAATGCACAACTCACATAGCTATACAGGATGGCCCTACAGAGTGCAGGGTCTGGTACACGTTAGAGGTTCCATCAGTGCTTCTTGCAGGACATTCATGCTCAGACACTCAATCCTGTCTGTCACTTTGTGACCCCATGGACTATAGCCCACCAGGCTCCTCTGTCCATGGAATTCTCCAGGCAAGAATACTAGAGTGGGTAGCCATTCACTCCTCCAAGGGATCTTTCTGACCCAGGGATTGAATCTGGGTCCCCTGCATTGCAGGCAGATTCTTTACCATCTGAACAACCAATGCATGACATTAAAGTTTTATATACCCCTGTAAGCCACTGAGATGCTCTTCTTCCACTGCTACCCAGAGAAGTAGAAAATTACGGATTCAAGGTGGACCCCAAGCTTCCCTGAACGGGAAGAGACACATTGCCGCAAAAATATGAGAAGGGTGTTCTACAGAACTGGTAGCATAGGCTGCGCCCATGGAGGTCCCTGCAAATTGGCTGAGCCAGAGCCCACCCCACAGGATCCCTCACTGGACTCCTCAGTCACACTCCAGCCCTGTCCAGTGGACATTCACTTTCTTAATCAAGAACCCCTGGGGGTATCTGATGAATTACCCCCCAAAAAACACACAAATACAAACTATGCACCTCATTTCAGGAGGGGGATGGACACCTCAGAGTCCACACACGCTTCTTAAATTAAGACATATGCCTATAACAGTTAGGGTGCTGCTTCTGGGGGTCTACCCCCAGCATCTGGACTTCTGTGGGGAACACCGGGCTCCATTCAGGAGAAACGAGAGGACATGCAGAAAAGGCAAACCTTCTAGCAGCAGGAGCCTGAGAAGGAGCCCAGCCCAGAGCAACACGCCGAGCTGCAGCCGCCCCAGGGCAGGTGTGGGAGTGAGGAAGGGCCAGCGATGGAGAGGGCTGTGGGAAACCTCAGCCCCGTGGCTCAAGTGTGGCCTCCTGCGGCCCTTCTGTGACAGCGCCGGCCTCCACCCATGCTGACCACTCCCCCTCCCCACCCCACCCCACCCTGACATACACACAACTCCTCAGAGCCAGCCAGGGCCTGAGGTCACCCTTTGTTCAAAACAGCTCGCAGAGAGTTCTGGAACTTTCCTACATGGGAATGGGCTTCCTCGGGGGATCTGAAGAGCTTCAGAATTAGGGGCTGAAGAGAAGTTCCAAGTCTCTGGAGGGGAACCACAGAGAGGAGGCACGGCCTCTGAGAGACAAAGAGGGCAGGCGACAGGTGCAGCCCGAGGGACGCAGGTTCACCCCGGGAAGAGTCCACGGGGGCCACAGAGACAAGCACTGGGGGTAGGGACAGATGAGTCCAGGCAGCCAAACAGACACCTGTCTTTCTTCTCGCTTAGCAGCACTCACAGGGAACCTACTGCACTTTCCGAGAGTGGAGAGAAGAGAACAAGCTTCTTCCCAGGGTTTCTGTCACTTTTCTCACATGTGGTTCTGTTCCCTGCACAAGGGACCTCACCAAGGTCACCCCAAACCCGCCTCTGTGGACCCAGGGCGGATCCACAACTGGCTGCCACCCACCAATCTGCTGAGGTAAGAAAGAACGAGGAAGGTGCTAAGCCCCGCGTCCAAACGCAGTCCCATCCGAATCTCAGAAGACGGAGAAAGCCAGCATTCAAGCAGAAATGGAAACTAGAGCCCCCCTCCCACCCGCGGCTACTGCCCCACGGCTCCCAGCCAGCGCTCAGAGGCAGCGGAACGGAGGTCTGAGAGGGACCAAGCAAGTCGGCTGAGCCAAGACAGCGTTTTAAAATCCAGGAGATCTGGAGAGCTGAAGGGCCTCGAAGGCTCAGTTAATCCATTGCCCAGCCCCTCATTTGTTCCACAGGCTCTGGGAAACCCCCAAGGTCACCCAGAGCAGAGGGCATACAGACTCGCCTGCCTGCCTGCCTCCAAATTGAGTGCTCTTCCCCCTGATGGCGCTTCAAGGTGAAGATGGCCAGAGGAGCCTGGGGGGGCAGGGGGTACTCTACAGCTTTGACTACGGCCTAAGAGCCTCACCATATAAGACATGGGGCTTGGTCAAGCGGTGATGATAGACTTGTCCCCAGGTCCTCCTCAGGAAGGACCCACACTCTTTACACAGATACCATCTTAACTTGAATTCCTCCAGAGAGAGGGAGCAGGGACAGGAAACCTCCTGGTGGCCTTTACTTCAGACCCGAGGGACCCGGCCTGCAGAGTGAGTGACCTGCCCCGTCACAGGCCCGCCCACTCCCGCGAGGTAAATGTGAACTTGCAGGACCAGCCTCCTGACTCCAGCCTGGCCTTCAGCTCCCACGCCAGGCAGTAGGGGCAGAGCCTGGCACTCCCACTCCCCGCCCTCGGCCTGTCCAGGCAGCAGCTATCACAGGCACACTCCGGACAGTAAAAATAGCTCCCAAGCCCACAGCGACCCAGGTCCCTCTCTGCCAGACCAGGGCACCCGCCTGGACACTCACAGATCAGATCTCTGGCCAGGGGGACTGTCGAGCCGCCAAGAGTCCTGGCAAAGTTGGGAGAAAGCCATGAATGTCAGCCCACAGGAGGCCAGCGGGGGAATGGTCAGCCCTGGGGTGGGGAGGGTTCCACAAAGTTCAGGTCACAGACCTGGGGAGTTGGGGGTGTTGTCCTGAGTAAGTGGGAATGCTTCAGGGGCTAGTCAATGCCTCCACCACATGCCCTCTGCCCACCCCATCCTCTTCTACCATGAACCATTACCCCAAAGAGTGAGGCTGGCTCAGATACACTGCCCCCCCTCCTACATATGCAGCCACCCCTCAGATTTGAGGCGGCAGCTCCTCCGTGTCCCAGGGCAGCAAGTCCAGGAGGGAGGTGGCCAGGTCGGCTCCATCTGCTCCCAAAGGCAGCACACTGCTGGCCACAGCCCCACAGAGCCACACGCCCTTCCCCAGATCAGGTCCAGAGCAGACCCCGGCCCCTGCACCCAGAAGCTGCCCACCACCCTCTCCCCAGGTCCAGCAGGGAGCCACACAGGAGAAACACCTGCCCAGCAGACACTTACCCTCTGGACAGAGGGAGCGAGGGAAGGGAAAAGACGTGCTCTGAAGTGCCCCCTCTTCCCTCAAGTTTCAAATAATTCCTCCATGGCTGCAGCTCCCAGCACCGCCACCCGGTCTGTGTCCTACTCAGGCTCCCTCGGACTGTCAGGGGTGGGAGGAGCAAGTGCCGCCTGCCTGCCCATACACACACACACACACACACGCACACTCCCTCCCTCCAGCTCTCACTCGCTCTCTCCCCCTCTCCGCTCAGCTCTGCCTCACTCTGGCTTGTAGGAAGCCAGTGGGATAAAACTCTGTCTGTAATTTCAGCCAGCTGGGTCCCCAGGGCTTCACTTATCATCCTGTAGCTATGCAGCTCTCGAATGACATCACAGTGGCTTCCCAAGCCCTCCACACGGAGTGAGAAGTGGCCGGGCCAGCCCAGCTCCAGCCCTGGTTCCATCCTAGTCCAGCAGTGGCCCCAGCCCACTCCTGACCAGCACAGCCCAGCATGGCCCCAGTACCACCCCGACAAGCCCCAGTCCCAAATCCACTGTGGCCCCAGGACCCAGAGAAGAAGTGGAAGCAAAACGGCTGGGATGTGAGGTAGAGGGAAGGGTGAGAGTTCCTACGAGGGTATTGAGATTTATTTCCCCAAATTTTTCCACATTTTTTTTCCCATTCTCAGCAAATGAAAGGCAGAACAGATGACAACAATTTTCCAGCTGCTGAACAATAAGGTGGAAGTCTTTTTTTCCTTTCTCCCCCTCCATCCCACCCGTCCCCCCACCTCCACAGGGCAGAGTCTAGGAGCCAGGACACTTCCTTGGCTTATAAAAGGGGAAAAAACCCATGAGCTCCTGGATTTCCCAGGGGTGACCACGGAGCCTGAATGGAGGGACTGGGGTATCACACAGGCAGGCTGATGGGAGGGGAAGGGAGCACCAAAGTGAGGTTCTCAGTGCAAAGCTTTGGCTTCTAGCCCAGGAACCACGACCACTGAAACCTGACTTCGGGAAGGTCAGTGGATGTCTGATCAAGGATGCTGATCTGACAGTCCACCTGAGAGGCCTCCAGGTGACTGATCATTCATATTCAGTTTGTTCCCACCTGTGACCACCACGAATGGCAGAAAGGATAACTTTCTGGAATAATCAGTAACATCTCCCCTCACACCCAGGCACCCAGACCCAAAACAGCCCCCTCAAAAGCCAAAGGGGCTCCCCAAAGTCCCCACCACTGTCCTGGTGTGCCTTTAAAAGTACCAGCAGTCCCTGACACAGGATGCCAAAGCCCACCTCTTCTCTGCACATCAACTGAATGTACCAACCCCACTCCCACAGGCCAGGGATTTGCAGCAGGCCAGTGGGGGCTGCAGGGCCTGGTGTCTCCTTGCCAGAGCCCTGGTGAGTTTGCCATCCTAAAGTGCTTCTACAGCCTCCCCATGTTGATGCCCAGACCCTTCACTGCCAGGTCAGGCACTGCAGGCCCGGGAGGGAGTGCCATAACAGATGCAGGCCATTTACTTCTCCCTTTTCAGAGCATACAGCTCATCCCTAGTCCCCTCCCCGTTGTCAGCATCACTGGCTGCACTGGTTGTATTACTAAAGGCATGTTTTCCAGAAACCGGGAGGTGACAGGCCTGTGGTGCCCCTCATAGGTCAGAGAGCCCGCATGAGTTGTCTCTTGCTTCAGAGTGATAAAAACCCCTGGCAGCAAGAGCTGAGAGTAAAGAAGGAAAATAAGTGGAAGAACAAAAACAGTGCCCTGTACTCTGGCCCCAGCCCTATCCTAACAGCATCTTCACTGAGGAGCCCAGTGACAAAGACTTCATAGAAATCATCAAGAATGAGGACGAGAGAAGAGGGGTTTCATGCCCCAGGCTCCAAACGGGGGGGGGCAGAAGGATTTCCAGTCTCCTCAGCACAGTTGTCAGATGACAATTTGGACAAACTACTGTAATTATCCTGCTTATCTCCATAGAACCTTCTAGAACTAATGGACAAACTAGGCTCTTGAAAGGATTATAGTCAACCAGTCCACCCTCTTTCTCATCCCTGCCCCACAACAGTGTTAACTTAGATTTTATTTGCATACACCCTTCACCTTTATCTGCACACTTGAACCCCATCAATAGTATCATTTTATAAGATTTTGTAAAATTTTGAAAATAAATGTAACTTCAAGTAGTTTGAGGCATCAATACCCATGATATCACAGATTTGCAAAAGCTATATACTTCCTCCTCTAATATGCATTAAAATAAATACACCTAAAATAATTTCATATATAATTACCAGTCTGGCCCATATACCATACTTTGGAAACATCATCATACAACAATCTCTTGTGAGTAGCAATCCGATCCGATGGTTCCCTGCTACCACCCAGGGACTAACTGCACCAGAAGCCTTCTGGGGAGTTTTGTGAAAACCTTGACTTCCTGGCTCCACCCCATACCTCCAGAGGCCGAATTGTCAGGGGTGAAGGTGAAAGTGAAAGTCATTCAGTCGTGTCCAACTCTTTGCAACTCCATGGACTGTAGCCCACCAGGCTCCTCTGTCCATGGGATTCTCTGGGCAAGAATACTGCAGTGGGTTGCCATGCCTTTCTCCAGGGGATCTTCCCAGGGATCAAACCCAGGTCTCCCGCATTGTAGGCAGATTCTTTACCATCTGAGCCACCAGGGAAGCCCATTGTCAGGGGTAGGGCCTGGGAATTGGAATTGTAAGACACTCTCCAGTTGAGAATGCAAGGCAGACAAGTTTGGACCACCACCACCACCTCCCCGCCCCCACCGCCGCCCCCCGCCGCAAAAAAAAAAAAGGTCCTAGCTATACCAAACTGTTTTCAGTTATAAGGATCTTACTATCTACCCCTCAAAGCCCATTGCATCATGAGGTGGCTCTAACAGATAGATTTTAGCTCCTTAACTTTTCCACTAAGTTTGTGGTACCCAATGGGGTGGCTCAGACAAGCCAAATCTTTGCACACGAGAGCTTCAGACACTGAATGGGATGTGCACATCCTGAGTCTCTCCTTTGACAGACAATCCTCCCCTACTCCTGCCCCCAAAGCCCCTGAGTCTGCCCTACCTCCCTCTGCTTCTCCTCATCACCTGAGCACTTGCTACCAGAGGTTTTTTATCACTCTGAAGCAAGGGACAACCCATGTGACCTATGAGAGGCACCACTATCACCTCCTAACTTCTGGAACACATGCCTTTAGTAATGCAACCTAAAATTAAACCCAGCCCTTCTGATTTGTCTCACTTCAGCATCTTCCAGGAACACAGCAACTAAGAACACAGGCTTAGGGATCAGGTAGACACTGGCTTAAACACAGACACTATACTTAACTAGCTTAGTGCAGCCCTGGGCCAATTACTTAATTTTTTGAGTTTCAGTTTCTTTATAAAATGAGTATCTCAGAGAGTATTGCAAAGATCAATAATAATGTGTGTAAAGCGCTCAGCACAGCAGAAAAGCACACAGCGGTGCTCGAAATGAGGCACCACATATATACAAGCACCACTCTGACATCCACTTTTCAGTCCTCCTTCCCTACCCAGCCCCACCCTGAATAGCACCTCGGATACACTAGATCATTGGGCCCGGATGAAATACACCCGATGCTTAAGGACATGTCATTTGGCCTGTCCTTTCTCTGCTCAAAACTCATGGCAACGAGTGTCCAGCAAAGAGAAGAGTCTCACAAAATGGCCCAGACTCTGAGGATGTGATGTTGCTCAATCAACAAACTCTGGAAATGTCGTGGCATCTGTTACTACCAACAGGATGTCCGAAAATGCCACCCTGTCTCCTACCTCCCAAGACAGCTTCAACACCAAGGATCACGAGGAAGGAGGGATGGCACCTGTCCAGATCTGGCTTTTTGCTCTTTCTCTTAAGGAACAAAATGGGGCTTCTCTGGTGGTCCAGTGATTAAGAATCCACCTTGCAATCCAAGGGACATCCCTGGTCTGAGAAGATCCCACATGCCTTGGGACAACTAAGCCTGTGCGCCAGAACTACTGAGCCTGCACTCTGGAGCCCGTGAGCCACAATCACAGAGACTGTGTGCAGCAGCTACTGAAGTCTGCATGCCTAGAGCGCGGCCTCCACAACAAGATAAGTCTCTGCAATGAGAAGCCCGTGCACCGCAACTAGAGAGTAGCCCCCACTCACCGCAACTAGAGAAAAGCCTTCACACAGCAATGAAAACCCAGTATGGAAAAAAAAAAATTTTTAAGGAGCAAAATGGCTGAGTGCTCTGGTTTCCCAGCAGCCTGATCCTCGAAAGGAAGCAGGAAGCAGAAAAGAGCATCTTTGGGGAAGGAATACCTCACGCCCTCCCTAGTGAGAGACGTAAGGTTTCAGAGACAGGGGCTGAAGGGACACCTAGACAGTGGTCCTCCCCTGGGGTGGTGTGCTCCCCAGGGAACATGTGAAAATGGCTGGAAATAATCGGGGTTATCACATCCAGAAGAAATCCTATTGCATCCAGTGGGTAGAGATGCTGCTAAACACCCTCCAACACACACAGGACAGTCCCATGTCCAATGTCAATGGTGCCACAGCCAAGAGTGGCTGAGCCACAGTGAGGGCAGAGGGAGTCTGGGGTGTGAGAGACAGAGCTCAGGATTGACTCAGGAGTCCTGGGTCCCAAACCCAGGGGGCCGCTAACTCACCACGAGACCTTGGCCAAGTCACTTCCTGGGGCCTCAGTTTCCAAAGGAGTAAGATGAGAGATAAGAGCGAGATGAGCTTTGAACTCTCAGACTTCAGTTCTAAGCAGAAAACAAAGAGGAGAGGGGCCTGGACTTTCCAGGGGTTGCAGTGTGAAAGTCTGGGGGAGAGGGAGGACCCTGGCGATAGGCCATTGCCTGGGCCGGGTGCGAGGTATAGCACAGGAACAAGTCTCAGCACCCCCACAGGACTTCCTCTCTGCCTTCCAGCACAGCAGAGGGAAGACAGGCAGACCTAGAGCTCAGGGCACCCCTCACACAGCCCCAGCTTTCCAAGGTCTCCACACAGTCCCCCAGGAAGGCGGCAGACAGGGCCAGGTTCAGAAACATGTTCCCTGAGAGTCACGCAGAAGCCTCAGTGCCCAAGAACCTTCAGGAAGGGAATCGCCAACTCCCAGGCAGACAGCTGAGCTGGACAGAGAAGATCCACTCACCTCCCTCCTGCCTCCCCTACTTGGATCGCCTCCCAAGGCCTTGACACCATCTCAGTATCAGTCCTCACTTGGGAAGGATGGCAGAAGAGTGGGGAGTGGATGTGGAGCTTGGGGAGCCAGGAAGGATGAGACAGCACAACAGAACGGGGCGGGTGAGTTGTAGGGGCGAGCAAGTTTTAAGTATGTGCCTGCACGTTAATGGATGTTTTCCTGTTTGCTTCGACAACTGCCCTTCAACGTAGATCCTTGATAGAGAAACTGAGGCTTCAAGGCTGTGGTTTGCTCAAGATTACATTGCCAGTCTGACTCTGACACTCAAGTTCTTTCTGCTTCCCAGAGAGGAAGGAGGAAGGAAGAAAGAGAGAGACGGGCAAAGAGTGAGAGCTTGGAGGATCCAGTGGGATGAAGGGAGTGGAGAGTGACGATCAAATCACAGCACTGGTTTAGAACAACCAAACCCAAACCACAACATCCAAGTGGGTGCTGTCCTCATCGCACCGGCTCCTGGGAATTTTAGGCATTTATCTGAACGATGCTGCCAGGGTTCAAAGCATTTATGGTAACTCATAGGGAACTGCCCCAGAGTTGGTTCACAACTGACACAAGGAACCTCTCTCTTGGGGGTCCTTGATGGATACCCATCTCTTGGGGTCAATCCCATGTCAGTGGTACTTAGCAGGCCCATTTAAGTACCTCACATAAGTATTGGTTACCAGATTGGTCATATTTTATCAAGACAACTCTTCTCACTGTGCAGTGGCAGGGAGGTCAGTGGGGTTCTATGCACAAGTGATGGGTGTATGCAGGGGCTTCTCTGTGGTTCTGTTTTTGAGAGGATGTGGAAATGGGGATGGATGGGGGGTCTGGGTGGGGTCTCTGCTTCCTTTCCCTCTGCACTCACGAGTATAAGGAGGCTCAGTAGGCATCTCCGTGGGGGTCTCTCAGGACTCGTGTCATAGCGCACACACATGAGCAGGTGTGGGTCAGAAGCAGGAAGGCCCTGGTGAAGAGGAACAAGCTGGGAGTGACCTTCCCGACTCACAGAAGAGACAGCACCACAGGGCACAGGTCTGGACAGGAGCCAGGGCCCCACCCCAGGTCTCTTTCATCCTTGTAAAGAATGCCTGCCTGATTCTCCAAGGTTGTCAAGCAGTACAGAGACAGAGGGGGACAGAGAGGCAGAAAGGGAGAAGGAAGGATCTGAGAAGCTTTGCACTTTCATAACAAAATCTGATCTCATTGCCCCTGGAGAAGGAGAAGAACAAACATCAAAGAACACTTTGCTGCTAACAGTTTTTTAAGTAATCAAAGCAACACCAGGCGAAAGCAACACCAACGAGCACCAGCATCGACTAGCTGTAAGGATGTGAAGACGCAGTCCGGGAGGAGAAAGGATGAGAAAGGCCACCAGTAGCTCCTGGCCCCCATCCACCAACTGCTCTGCACTGCTTCCCAGAACCAAGGGGCCCTGCTGGCAACCTGCACAACTCTGCTGGGGCTAGACCAGGCCCTGGCCCTGAAGGGTGAGAGGGCAGTCCAGTGGGCCCGCCATCTGGGGCAGGATTCCCCATATCCCTGCAGGAGGGTCTTGGGGGGCAAATAATGTTTGAACAGAAAAAAAGGATGGGCAGGTGAAAGGGGAGTCTGTCAAGACTCTCAGGTTCCCTTTGCATGCAGAACCTGCTGGGGCTTTATCAGAAATCTATAGAAGCTGCCTGCTCTTTCCTGTTCATGCACCCTGGTCATTCACCCTATTGGGACAGGTATGCAGGTGGAAGACTCTCCTCAACCTCAAGAAAATCCATTCCTGCTCCCAGTTCCCCATTCTCATGTCCCTCAAAAGCAAGACAGCTTTCCTAGATGTCAGACTCCTATCCTGCCAGCTGCAGCTAAAACATACTCTCTCCAACTCAGCCCCCCAAATCCAAACTGGTCACTGCATGATACATAGGCCTAGAGAAAGCATTGTCTGGTAGTAACAGTAGTAGAAAGAAAGTGAAGTCTCTCAGTCGTGTCCGACTCTTTGCGACCCCATAGACTGTAGCCTACCAGGCTCCTCTGTCCATGGGATTTTCCAGGCAATGGTACTGGAGTGGATTGCCATTTCCTTCTCTAGGAGATCTTCCCAACCCAGGGCTCGAACCCAGGTCTCCCGCATTGTAGACAGACGCTTTACCGTCTGAGCCACCAGGGAAGTCCAAACAGTAGTAGAGTAGGAGTCAAAGGGCTAGAGTACCAAGGAGTGATTGAGGATGGGCCTCAGTTTACTCCTCCATGCAACAGAAGAGTACAATCAGCTAATGGTCCCTGAAATCCTGGCCAATTCTAGATGTTCAAGGATCCAACACAGAGAAGATGCTCAGCCTGGCACTGTCTGTGTCCCAGAGCCCTTGGACTCTGTAAACCTGATGCTCCTCTCCTGTGTGGTCTTGCTTGGGTGGCTCCAGGCTCCAAGCTCGTCCAAGGCTATTTCTGCAGCAGACACAGAGCCCCTGGGGGCTAGGGCAGAAACAGTGACTTACAGGAAGTCTGGAAATACATGCCAGGCTGCAGAGGTTCCGAGGGCCATGCACAGCAGTAAAGAGGCTGATTTATTTTCATCAGTGAAATGCCGAAACCCAATCCCTGGAACAAGCTGACCCAGCAGACGACAGCGGGGAGCTCCCCACCCAGAGCAGAATTAGCTAGATCACAGCCTCCCAGGTCTCACCACTGGGGCTGATGTTGGGAGGGACAGAAGGGGAGGCCATCTCAGCCAGTGTGACCACAGGTCCCTAGGGTTGGCCGCTTCCCACCCTGCCACTGGCCTGCAAGGGTCTCCAGGATGTAGGTGCAGGAGTGCTAGGTCCACATGCCCACGTGCTCAGGGCAGGGAAGCAGAGGAACAAGAGGCAGGGTGGCTCAGACTCTCATCCTCAAGAAGCCATGGTGAGGAATGGCAGACATCAGAACCCCAGTTGTACATCTTTCTGGCTGTGTAAGCATTGGGAAATTACTTGACCTTTCTTGCCTGTTTGCTCATCTGTGAAAGGGGAACAAGAATACTCAGCTCAGAGGAGGGTCATGAGGAGTAAAGAAAATAACGGGCACCTAATATAAGCCACCCCCTGTGGCTACGCTGGTGGCTCGGGTAAAGAATTCGCCTGCAATGCAGGAGACACAGGAGACACGGATTCAATCCCTGGGTCAGGAAGATCCCCTGGAGAAGGAAATGGCAACCCACTCCCGTATCCTTGCCTGGAAAATTCCATGCACAGAGAAGCCTTGTCGGCTGCAGTTCATGGGGTCACAAAGAGTCAGAGGCCGCAGCACACACAAAATAGAAGCTCACATGTGGAGGATGCATGCAGAAGGGAGAGAAATTTTCCTCCTAGTCCCTAATCAAATTGCTCACTGGGAGCGGCAACTAATACAACCCTTATGGAAGCCAATTTGACACTATCAAAATTATATATGCATACATTCATCCAGCCAATTCCACTTCTAGAAATTTGTCCTACAGACAGATTTGCACAAATGAAACGGTGTTATGCACAAATAAAAAGGTTACTCACTGCAGCATTTTTCAAAACAGTAAAAAACTGGAAACAACCTAACTGTCCATGTTATTTATAGTTAAATAAAATACTAGTTAAACGCAGTACCCATGTACAGTGGAATATTATGTAGCTGAAAACAATGAGAAGGCTCTTTGTGTGCTATTATGAAAAGATCTCCACAATGTGTCATTAGATGAAACAGCTCAGGTACAAGCCAAATCTTTACAGCGTCTCAGTTCCGTTCAGTCGCTCAGTCATGTCCGACTCTTTGCGACCCCATGAATCACAGCACGACAGGCCTCCCTGTCCATCATCAACTCTCGGAGTTCGCTCAAACTCACGTCCATCGAGTCAGTGATGCCATCCAGCCATCTCATCCTCTATCGTCCCCTTCTCCTCCTGCCCCCAATTCCTCCCAGCATCAGAGTCTTTACCAATGAGTCAACTCTTCGCATGAGGTGGCCAAAGTATTGGAGTTTCAGCTTTAGCATCATTCCTTCCAAAGAAATCCCAGGACTGATCTCCTTCAGAATGGACTGGTTGGATCTCCTTGCAGTCCAAGGGACTCTCAGGAGTCTTCTCCAACACCACAGTTCAAAAGTATCAATTCTTCGGCTTTCTTCACAGTCCAACTCTCACATGCATACATGACCACTAGAAAAACCATAGCCTTGACTAGACGGATCTTTGTTGGCCAAGTAATTGGGTGCTACAGTGTCTACCAGACCCTAAATGATCTGGTCCCGGTTATCTCTGACCTCAACTCCTATTACAATCTTCATTGCAATCACAATGGCCCCTGTGCTGCTTCTTAAACATCTCAGGTGGGCTTCTGCCTCAGGACCTTTGCACTTGCTGCCCGCCTCACCCCTGCCTGGAATGCTATTCTTCAGATATTTGCTTGGGTGACTCTCTTACCTCCTTCAATTCTTTGTTCACATGTCCCCTCCTCAGTGAAGCGTAGGCTGATAAGCTTTTAAAATTTTTCAAATTTTAAAACATTTCAATACCCAACCAACAACAGCTCCCAATCACCCTTACTCTGGTCTATTTTTTCGCAGAGTGTTTATCACCTTCTAATATGCTCTCTTACTTACAGTTGCTGCTGCTGCTAAGTCACTTCAGTCGTGTCCGACTCTGTGCGACCCCGTAGACAGCAGCCTACCAGGCTCCTCTGTCCTTGGGATTCTCCAGTTGACCCTTGCACAATGCAGGGGTTAAGGGCACTGACTCATACAACATCCACATCCCACAGTCAAAAATCCACATACTGCTTTTTCTGCCCTCAAAACAAAGGAATTGATAAATGACTCACCAAAGGGCAAGAAGTTGAAACAGTCTGGGTAGAATCAGGACTAGTTCTTTTGATCCCACATATTGTAATCTCCAACTGAACACAAACTTTTTGCTACAAAGTCCCCCATAAAATGGGGAACTTCCCTGGTGGTCCAAGCTTCCACTGCAGGGGACACAGGTTCAATCCCTCATCGGGGAACTAAGATTCCACATGCCACCAAGAGTGGCCAAAAAAAAAAAAAAAAAAATCCATAAAACAAAAATACAGGTATCAATTTGTGGAGAAAAAGTTGTGTATAAGGGATCTGCACAGTTCAGATCTGTGTTATCCAAGCGTCAAATATATTTATACCTTAAAAAAAAAATTTATTCTTTGTCTTCTCCCACTAGAATACAATCACAACAAGGGCAAGGATCTTTATTGTGTTCACTATTGTATGCTCAGCATCTAGAATAGTGACACACAGTAGGCACTTCACAAATATTTGTTGCTTGAATAAATGAATGTTACCACGGACAGTTCTTTGTGACAAAGAACAAATGATTTGTTTTTTTCTTTATTTCTTCTTCTTCAATACAGTGCATTCAAGGTTATACCCATAATCACGTCTTTCTCACTCTCCTGCATCCTGATGTCTTTTCTCAAATGAAAGAGAAAGAAGCATGTTTACAGCTGTTCCAGGATCAGTGAACTCAGAGAAGCACTGTGTACAGTACCACCCAAGACCTCGTGCTGGTATCAGTGACAACTAACATTGACTGATGACTTCTGAACAGGCACAGGACTGAGCACCCATCCATTACCTCAGTTAACTCTCAGAGCCTACGAGAGAAGTATATCCTTGTCCCCATTTTACAAGGTAGAACACAGGCTCAGAAAGGCTAAATGATTTGCCCAAGGTTAACAGAGGGCAAGAGACAGAGCCAGGGCTTGAGCCCAGGCAGCTCTGAGTCCCAAGCCCACACTGTCAACCACTATGGTGCCTCCACTGCCTCCCAAGGATGTGGGTTTTGCCCCTTCTCAGACCACTCTAAGACACTGTCCTTCTTCACTTCAATGGAGGCTGCCTATTATGGAAGGTTTGTGAGCTCAGCAACTTTGCCAGGATCTTAGAAGGTCTCCTTTGGCCACCTGATGTGAAGAGCTGACTCATTGGAAAAGACCCTGATGCTGGGAAAGATTGAGGGCAGGAGGAGAAGGGAACGACAGAGGATGAGATGGTTACGACAGAGGATGAGATGGTTGGATGGCATCACCAACTCAATGGACGTGGGTCTGGATGGACTCTGGGAGTTGGTGATGGACAGGGAGGCCTGGCATGCTGCAGTTCATGGGGTCGCAAAGAGTCAGACACGACTGAGCGACTGAACTGAATTGAACTGAACTTGGCAGGGGGAGGAGCGAAGAGAAGAAAGAGATGTAGAGGGGATGAATCACCCACGAGCAGCTGAGGAAGTAGAGGAAGGGGAATCATGAAAGAAGAAAGGACAGATCACCTTATGGATCCCAGATCCACTGAAACCTCTTCCCACAAATGGCCTCAGAACTGTCCATTGGACAGGAAGCAGGGCCTGGGAGGATGGGCCAAAAGGGATGGGCTCTGTTGCCTGCAGAGAAGCACACCAGCTAGCAGGCAGGAGAGGTGAGCAAGACACACAAAAGCTCCAGGGAGGGTGCTGAACCTCACAGGCTGATGGAGAGATAGGCCCGAAGACCAACACCACTAACGAAGAAGTTAAACTTTGCCCAGAAGCAAACCAGCCTCAGATAGCACCTCCGAGCCAGCCGCATGCCAACTGCCTGTACGAGGAGAAAGAAGCCAGGCACAGCCTCCAAGGACAGGGAGAAGCACCCAGGGCCTGAATAGGCACAACAAGGAATAATCCAGAGAGACAACTCCATTCTGCTCTGTTCTCTCCTAGTGCCCATCACTCCGCCATGTCACTCAGCCTGGACAACAGATCCAGGCTCCAAGGACCCATCCACTGTGGGATTTTGTGTGCTCTTTCCTCTTCATCTCCTGGTTTGTTCTCCCCTCCTGGATTCCATGCATATGTTTCCTCAGTGTTCCACTCACCCTCCCTCCACCTCCTTCTCCAACATTCCCACCTTCACCAACCCCTGCATCCCATTGATCTCCTAATACCCAGCCCACCACGGGACCAGGCAGCATGACAAAGAGGCCGGAGCAATTTGATTGCTTTCTTTCCCTCTACTTTCTAGCCTTTGAGCAATGTTGTTAGGCCACTTTTGATTTGAAAAACAATTCTGTTTTCAATGCTATCTATGTTCTCAGGCCCAAGACAGATACAGTCCTTCTGCAAAGCCATCCACCTCTGATCACCACCATCCCCAGAAACTTCTCTCCTGAGAAGCCTGGCTTTTAGCCAAGATCTTCTCCATTTGACTGTGGGTCAAGGAGGATGGCACACCTGTCTGATCTGGCCGCACCCCCTCCCCTCCCTTGTCTGCAGGCAACTCCAAGAGAGGACTTTCTCCAGCACCCGGGCCAGCCCAGGGCTCACCATCTAGTACGTGCCCTCTAAGTATTTGGGAAAGAAAGGGGAGAGAGAGAAGGAAGCGAGGAAAGCAGAAGGAGGCGGGGGAGCAAGGGAATGATGGGTGAAAAGCAGCTTTCGTTGGGTACCAAAAGTATTTGATCAATGGAAGCTTGAATTTCCTTTCTTGGACGTGGTTAGATCTTGGGGTCTCGCCGGATCCAGCTAACTTGCACCGGTCTGCAGGTCTGGCAGGAGAGGAAGCAGGGAGAGTGGTTGGGGGTTGGGGGAAGGCTGCACATTCCCCTGTTCCCGGGGCTGGAGCTTGATATTTGAGCGCAGCAAGACGGCAGACGTGCCGCTCAGGCCACTGGCCAAGAGCTCTGCGTCTGCTCCGAGTGTGGCTCCGGTTTTCCAACCTCCACCCGATGGCAGAGATTACCGAGGACCAAAGGCACATTCAGTCAGGAGGGTATTGGTTTACTGAATGTTCCGTGGGCAGACACCGCTCTCCAAGCCTGCCAGCTGCCTCGCAGAGCAGGGCCAGCTCAGGGTCCGAGGGCATCAGCACAAGCCCCGCCCCACCCGACCAGGGCAGCGCCGAGCAGGTGGCTGGCAGGTGCTGAGGCGGTGGAGTCATCTTCTTTACCCACAAGGTCAGGCCGGCCCTACATTTAAATTCTCGGCACTCTGATCGGTCCAGGAGGTCAGGAGGGAACTCCCTCTTGGGGGAGTAGAAGGGACCCAGATCCTCCTCAAGAAGTCATCTCACCCCTGCCTCTGTCACTATCTCTATGGAGACCACCCCACACTGAGGCCCATGTCCCTTGTTTCTCAACATCTCTGCCCAAACAGGCCAGGAGGACAAGGGCCTGACCTCCCTGCCACAGCTGATGGACCCTCTCACAGTCCGGAAGCTCTCCCAGGTGGCTAACTCAGATCCCTCCTGCTGCAGTCTAAGCCCTGTGATAGAACAGCGACAGAAGTTGAAGCTTCCCGTAACAGCTTTGAATTTCTCTCTCCCCGCCCTTTCCCCCACCCCTGACCCTGACCAGACCAGAAGGGCTGCCCCCTCCAGCAGTCAGGTTAGGACTTCCCAACAAAAGTCAGGCTCTTGGGGGAGTTCCCTGGTGGTCTAGTGGTTAGGACTCTGCAGTTTCACTGCCGTGGCCCGGGTTCAACTCTGGTCGGGGAACTGAGATCCCACAAGCCAGCTGCACGAGAAAAAAATAAATAAAATAAAATCAGGCTCTCAGCACCTGTGCTTAGAAAATCACCCCTTAAAACCCCCTGCTCAGAGACAAGGGGCAGACGGACCACTCTGGGACCCTTGGACCCTTTTCCTGAATTATTTGGGACTACCTGCAATCTTGTCCTCCTCTCTTTTACTGGTTCTTCCACATCTTACCCCAGAGTTCAGAAGGCAAGAATGGCACACCCTGTGAAAGTGTGTCAAGGGCAAACATTCACCATAGTGCTCGTGTTCTTCCAAGAGGGCATGGAGGCTGCTGTCCCCATTAACTGCCTCACTCCATACCCAAAGGGGCCACGTTCTGCTCCCCACCCACCCCCACCCTGCCTCGCCCTGGGAGATACAGGGCCATGGGCCATGTAGGTGGCTGAGGCAGCCAGGAGGCAAGATTCATGGCTTTGGTGTTGCCCCACCATCCAAGGACCTGAAACCCAGCCTCCCTCTCTGTGTGATGGGGCAGGTGATCCAGACCAGTACAGGCACCAGTTCCAGGGCTGGAAAGAGATTAGATGAAGCAGCCTAAAGCATTTCAGGCTACAGATGTATAATCTCAGATTAAGATCACAGGAAGCAGTATCCCTGATTGGCTCCAGACCCCCATCCACCCCAGAATCCTGCCTTCAACACCTACTAAGGGTATTGTCTGAACAAGGTCCCTAACCTCTCTGTGACAGCCTCAGTTTTCTCTCCTGTAAAATGGGAACACTCATAAGCAGGTGTTCATATGGAAGTATTTGGGTCCCAGTTGTGACAGAGGCCCCAGGAAAATGAATAACACATTCCAAAAGTAAGGCAGGGCTTGTAAAAAGGGATGACTGACATCAAGACATCAAGAAAGTTAAAAGCCAGCCCACAGAATAGGAGAAAATTTTGCAAATCATATATCTAATAAGAGACATATTCTCAAGATATAAAAAAAGAACTCTTATAATGATAACAAAAAGACACAGAATCCGAGTTTTAAAATGTATAAAAGATGTAAATAGATGTTCCTTTAAAGAAGATGGCCAATTAACAAAGATGTTCAACATTACTAATTACTAGGAAAATGCAAATGAAAACCACAATAAAACACCACTTTACACCCACCAGGAGGGCTAGAGTTCCAAAGATAGAAAATTACAAGTGTTGGTGAGGATGTACAGAAATTATAGTCCTCATACATTGGCTGGTAGGAATGCAGCATATAAGATGGTGCAGCCACTTTGGAAGACAGTCTGACAGTTCCTCAAACAACTGAACACTGAGTTACTATCTGACACGACAATTCCACTCACAGACATCTACCCAAGAGAAGTGGAAACATAAGGACACGCAAAAATGACACGCGAATCCCCACAGCAGCATTCTACACAACAGCCAAAAAGTGGAAACAGTGCAAATATTCACCCACTGATGTGTGTGGTATGGCCACACGATGGAGTATTACAAAGCCAATCAAAATGAACCAATGCATGCTACAAAATGGATCAACTCTGAAAACATCATGCTCAGTTAAAGAAGGCCACAAAAGATCACATACTGTATAATTCCTTTTACATGAAATAAGCAGAACAGATAAATCTATAGAGATAGAAAGTAGATTAGGGCAGGGGTGGGGAAAGATGTGGGGAGTGACTATTAATGAGTGAAGTCTCTTCTAGGTGGGTGATACTATCCTGAAATCAGATTATGGTGATGGTTGTACAAGCGTAGATATACTAAAACCCACTGAACAGTATTCTTTAAATAGGGGAAGTTATGGAATTAAATTACATCAATGTAATGTCATTTCATTATATTTGATTGTATTATATTAGGAATATATATTAGCTGTTTAAAATTTTTTAAAGACAGAGATGGCTGAAAACTGTTTGTGGCTCTAAACTACCCCTCTCCCCACCCCACCCCCTCAACACACACACATCCACGTCAAGTGAATGAAAAGATAAGGAAGTGGGGGATTCTAACAGGCATCTTGCAGAGATAAGGAAGTGGGGGATTCTAACAGGCATCTTGCAGAGAAGAGTTGTTTTGCCGCAAATGCCACCTGCCAGGGCCTTCCCCTCATCTCACAGAGTCTGCTCAGTTCAGTGTGAGTCGGCTGGAGCAGGAAAACGTGAGAAACAGGCCTGGCACAGACCTGGAAGTCTACACAGTGAGAAGCCGACCAGGGAACAGACAGGGGATGCGCTGGCCACCTTCGTCCCTGGCTTTGCTGAGCCCAAGAGTGCCTAAGGCTCCCGCAGACCCAGGGGAGAGAGCCAGCCCCTGGGCTGCCTCAGATCCTGTCCGAGAGGGCCCCCTGCAGGGCTGAACCACCTCCGCAGAAGGAGGTGGAGGGAGCAAGGGATGCTCGGGCCGAGGAAGGGTCCCGAGCCTCTGATGCAGCTGCAATCACCCACCCGAAGGAAAACATGAGGAGAGACTCTTCGGGAGTTCAAGGTCTGAGGGGGGGGGTGTCCTCCAAAATGCCCACAAAAGTGCTGCAGGAGGAAACAGCACTCGATGCCTCCAGAATCTTGCTCTGGCAAAGAGCTCAGGCGTCATATCACCCGGACCTGTGTCCCCACACAGAGCAACCTCACAGTGGTGCAAGCAGGCAAGAAGGCTCCCATCCCTTCCCTGCTTCCCCTCTTCTCATCTGTCAGGAAAACAGAGAGAAAAACCTGTTGAAACACCCCCACCCCTCACACCCACACCTGGTGCCCGGTAAGGGAGGACAAGCGGGAAGAGCTAACTCTGGGAGAAACATCAAGTTCACTGGCACTGGCCATATTGATCACTGCCCAGAGGCTCTTGGATTACCCAAGTGTGACTAGAAAAGGCACACGGGACTCTCCCTAATGTCATCTGGGGGCACAGCGAGCTTTAAAACCACATCCTACAAGTGCCACTTTTTCTGCCTAATTGTTGCAAAACAGTAGCCGCCTGTGGGCATTTGAGGACAACATGTAAGCAGTGTTGCCAGGCAGAGGGTTGGCACACAAGGCCAGCTGTCATCTAGTCATTGTCTTTGTCATCATCAATGTCATCGTTGGGGAAGTCCTCTTAGGAATCCACCCGCCTCGATTCACTGATAAAGAAAACTGAGAACCAGAGAGGGAAAGTAACTTTTCCGAGGTATCCCAGCAAGTTGGTATCAGAGGCAAGTCTCCTGACTTCCAAGAGTGGGGCTCCCAGAACAGAACCAGCTACAGATGGCTCCCAGAGAGTAGAGGGACCAGGGGAATGTTTTTTCTTAAGAAGAAAGAGCTTGTATCCAATCAAAATCACACCTCTATCTTCTTTCCCCCAGTACTTCAATAATAATAATAACAGATATGATTATTGCCAGCATAGTATACACCAGGCACTCTAGTTTTCACATCTCCGCACATCTTCGCTCACTGAGTCTTAATGATGATCCTAGGAGGAAAGCGCTGTTATTGTACTGATTTTACAGATAAGACATCAGAGAGGCAAAGTGACTTGACCAAAGAACACAATTATAAACAGAGCTTGGAACCAGATCTTCTGATTCTCAATCTCACAGTCTTAATCCCTAGAGTAGACAACAATCTGTTCAACGATATTTCTGTCCTCTTCCACGCACAGATTCCCTACCCCCTTTGAAGTTAGGCATCGATCTGTGACATGTTTTGGCCAATGCAACGTGAGCAGAAGGAAAGCATGTCTTGTCCAGACTGAAGTAGCATGCAAGTACCAGTGTCCTCCACCTACTTTAGCAGCTGAAGTGGACATGCCTGTGACATGAAGCACTACCAGCCCGGAGGAAGTAAGATGAACAGAGACCCCTGCCAATCCCACTGGACTGGCATCATGAGCAAGTAATACACTTCTATTGATTAAGCCACTGAGAATTGGGGGCTGTTTGTTATGCAGCATAACCAAGCCTCTCCTGACTGACACAGCCACTGAGCAATGCTGCTTCTCAGTACAAGTTCAAGGGAGGGAACCTCTGCACATCCATCTTAGCTCTCACCAGTCACAAAAAGGAACAATGAGCTCAAGGAAATGGAAAGAATTGCTAGCTACCCCAACATCCTCATTTTACAGGAAATAATAAAGGTCTAAAGAAAAGGAGTTACCAAAGACACTCAAACCTCCTGCCTCCCAGGCCAACATCTGTCTGGGTCTGTCTGCCCCTCCGTGTTTCTCACTGTTTCCTTCTCTTTTTCACTCTCTCCCGGTTTATGTGTGTCTCTCCCTTCCTCTTTTCTTTCTCTCAAAGACAAATCGGAATCCTTGGACAAGCCCAGCTGATGAGAAGTCACTACAGACCAGGGACTCCTGGCTGCCATTGGAGAGGCTCTTCTCCAGCTCAGACAAAAGACTGTGCAGGGGAGATGGGGGTCCCATGGAGTCGGAAGCTCTCCCCCAAGGAAGGGGCCTCTACTCCTCAGGGAGCCTGAGGATAAGAGACTTGGATGAAAAAACCAGCCCCCTGTCACCAACCCCTGGCTCTGGTGGGGCTACCCACAGAAACAAAAGAGGGGCCGCCGGTTTTTCCTGCAGGAGGAAAAACCCAGAAGAGGGGTGGTGAGCAGTCCCCTGGCCATCTTCAGCCAGGACAGTGGTCTTTTCTTTTCTCCCTTCATTCTTCCATTTGGCTCTGAGTGACCTGCTGCCTTACCAGCCCCAGTCCTCCTCCCCAGTCCTCTTTTAAGTCTTGAGAAACTCTAATCAGTGAAACGTCCAAGGAGGTGGGGGAAGGGAGGGAAGGACTGGGTGGGCAAAGAGGCAATGCAAGCCTCGTCCACCTGTGAGTTTCTTGGCAGTGGGAGGCAGCCCACACCCCTCTGGCCTGGCACTTGCTTCCAGGAAGGCCTGCCCTGGAAACCCTGGAGGAGTCTGGAGACAGCTCTGTGCACCATAGGCAAAAAACACAGCCCCGCTCCCACCCACGACGAGCTGAGATCTGGGCACGGGGCTTTAGCACTCAGGCCAAAGAGCTAATGGGGCTGCTGGAAGCTGTGAAACGTGGTGTCAGCTAGAGTGCTCAACTGGCAGGCTCCAGACCAAACCGGAGAAAGACAGCAGGCGGCTCATGGGAGACCAGACTGCTCTCCTTGCCTCCACCACCCTGGACCTTCACTTGCTCCTCATTCGGGACCAAGATTCTAGGCATCCAACTACAGGAAACCCAGCAAACCCCTTCCTCGATGTGATAGACTGAACCACCCTCCACTAAATGGCTGTGTTGAAGTCTTAACCCCCAGGACCTCAGAATATGACTGTACTTGGAGACAGAGTCCTTAGAGAGGGTGATTAAGTTAAGTGAGGTCATAAGGGTGGGCCCCAACCCAACACAAGTGATGTCCCTAAGAGAAGGTGAGGACTCAGACCCGCATGGAGGGAGGACCATGTGCAGACACAAGCGAGGAGTCGGCCGTTGACAAGCCAAGGGGAGGCCTCAGGAGAAGCCAGCCCTGCCCACACCTTGATCTCAGACTTCTGGCCCCAGAACTGGGAGAAAATGAATGTCTGTTGTTTAAGGTAAACAGTCGAGGTACTTTGCTGTGGCCGCCAGCACAGACTAGGACATCAGGCCCTCGGGTCCACCAGAGGGCTCTGCTCCCAAAGGAAGGAGTCCCTGAGATGACAGGCACCCCCTTCTCCCCCCAGCCACCCACCCCAAGGCCTGGAACCTTCTCTTCCCAGAAGGTTCTTCATTGAATTCTTCACCTTTCATCATTACCCCCCCAAACACCCCACTTCTGGCTCAAGTACAGAGGAGCAAAAATGACCCCAGGCAGCACAGTGACTACAGCCTCGGTCCACCAGGCAGAGGTACACTCTCCCTTGATTTCTGCTGCTACTTCCTGGCCCAGGCCTCCAAGAAAATGGGCTGCCCTGCAGGGCACCCTGTCATCTAAGGTGAAGAGTGAGGGGTGTGAGGAGGGGAAGAAGCTGAGATTCAGAGAGAGAGAAGGATTTGGAGCTGATCCCTGGATCCACATGCCAACCCCACCTCTGATCTTCATACCCTGGGCGAGATCGCTGCCCTCCCCACGTGTGGTGTGGTCATCACGCAATGCAGTGGTCACAGGGTGGGCTGAGGTCCTAAGGGAGTTCCACACATGGGGATGCCTCCTCCTTGGGCAGGTCCCTTCCCCTCCAGAGCCTGATCTGGGAGGACCAGCCTTCAGGGACCAGAAGTCCTCACACGATTTCTTCCTTCATTTAGCCGCTGAGATTGACGGAGGACTCCCTGAGGTAAGGGGCAAGCATGCTGAGTGCCCCGGGGTCACACGTTCTGAAGTGGAAAACTGCCCGAACGTCCAGGGGGTGGCAATGCAGGCAGCGAGGGAGGGGTTAAACAGAGCAGTTGCTCACAGGCAAGGTTAAGTCGGGGTCACCGGGAGGGTTTCCTGGAGGAGCGGGAGCTCTGACCCCAGCGCTGACCGCCTCTCACTGCAGGGAACCCCGAGGTGGGGCCCAAGCCAGAGATGACCTTTGTCGCCAAGACCTGGACTCGGTGCCCTCGCCCACCACTATGAGTCACCCAGCGGACTCCAGAGGGACTGGCCGGCCCCTCCTACACCCACCCCCAGTGGGCCTGACGTAGGAAAGGCAGACAGCCTCCAGAAATGTCATCACCCCACCTTGCATACACCACCGCCTCTGTATTTTGAGAGGCCAGTCCCTCAGCAGAGGCTGTCCTGAGTGAGCAGCCTCTCCCGTAAGGGGGACAGGGGGACCTCAGGGAGGTGCCTCAGCTATTCACGACCCCAAAGCCCTGCTAAGTACCTGCCACAGGTGACATTCTGTGTGGCCCTGCATGTAGCCCCGTGTCCTGAGAGGCCGGGCAGGCATGACCTGGACTGCCTGGTGGTGACTGTAGGGGGCACAGCAAGTAGAACACTCAGCCAGGCTCAGCAGGACCCAGGTACCGCCACAGACCACACACCCGGGACAAGCGCTGCAGACACGGCCAGCCGCGGTCAGCTCTGGGGCTCCATGTGGGATGTGCCCTTTACTAGTGAGGCAACCCGGGCAGGTCACTTAACCCCTCTGCATGTAGTTCCCCATCCAGGCAGAAGAAGAGTGCCCACCTCACAAGGTGGCTGCGGGCATCAGATGAGACGGTGGCTATCAAGCGCTGGGCATCGTGCCGGCATGTGGCAAAGCCAGAGCTGACTCCCAAGGCCAAGGGGCCTCCTCCCTTAGCCCTGTGGGCAGACCCCTGAGGTCATGGTCACTACTGACATGGCAGAGACTCACAAGGAAACACGGCAGGCAGGCTCGCTACAGTTCCTGCTCCCTGAAAGGTACTCAAAATGAACTGTCGACAAAACCCCTGTTTTACAACAGAGTAAACTGAGGGCCCCAGAGGATGGCACCTTGGCAGAGGATTTGAACCCAGACAGTTTGGCTTCAGGGACCACACTCTTAACCATTGTACAAACTGCTTCACACGAAAACTGATACAATAGCCCAGGGACGTGGGTACTGCCACCATCCCAAGTTTGTAGATGAGGATATGAGGAACACAAGACGTGAAATCATTTGATCAAGGTCACAGAGCTGAGGAGGGGACACCTGCAGGGTGGACACGCGTGCTTGAGCCCTGTACTCCAGCACCTTGGGGTCGGCCTTCCTTTCCTGGCCCAGCGGCTCCTTGGGGAGCACGCAAAGCCATCTCTGGTACCACATCACACCCCACTAGGCCAAGCCCCAGCTCCAGCAAATAGCCAAGCCCCTCCCAGGCTCCAGCGTGAGCCATCTCTTGAGCGCCCCCAGAGTCTTAGGGGTTAGGCACCCTTATCCTAGCTAGCATGTGTGGAAACCAGGCCCACAACCAGGAAAACAGACACAGGACTCCTGCTTCCCTCCCAGACCAGAGAACTAGCCAGAAGAAAATGCAAGTTGGATGGCATGACCAACTAAATAGACATGAGTGAGCAAGCTCTGGGAGATGGTGAAGAACAGGGAAGCCTGACGTGCGGCAGTACATGGGGTCGCAAAGAGTCGGGCACAACTCAGCAATTGAACAACAACTAGGCCCCAGAATCTAGGACCTTCCAGAAATGCTCCAGCCAGGAAAAGCAGGATGGGAGTAACAATCACTGCTCCTACCACAAGGCCACCCGGCCAGCTCTCCTGTCCCTGTGGGGCATGCAGCCCAGCAACAGCGGGGAGCACACAGTGGGACTGGGATAACGTGGGGTGTGCCCAGACCACCAGAGGTGACCCCCTCAGCCACCCAGCCCCCAGCCTAGGCCAGCAGGCCAGGGAGGAGGACGCCTGGGCTGAGAGCCACTCCCTTTGCCTTCCCTTCCTACCCTCGGGCATAAGGCCAGCATCTCAGCCTCCAGACAGGAGCCCCTCTGTCCCTACAGGACAAGCTGACCTTTAACTGGCCTGAAGGTCCCACTGGTTCCATCCCCCTGCCTGGGGGAGCAGATCGGAGGAGAAAGGAGGGCGGGTAAGTGGGTGGGAGAGGAGCCCAGGGCCTCCCTCACCCCCTTCTTCCTCCCCCTTCCCTGCCTCTGGTACCAGCCTCTGGCTCCTTCCGCCCACTTCCTTCCCTCAGGCTGACTCTGACCCAAGTCCCATCCTTCCCGTAGCCCCTCCTTTCCCCTTAATTATTTTACCTTCTGTTTGCCTGGCACTTTATAGTTTACTAAATGTTTTTATATTTATCATCACAATGAATCCACACCAGGGAGAGATGGAGAGACATTGAAAATTCCTTCAGACTGCCAAGTGTTCTTGTTAAAAATGCAAACATCCCCAGGATGATGAACAATTAGGCTGGCAGCCACCGGTACCTCAGGACTGATTCATTGCATCCTCTTCCTCCTCCCAGCTACTGGGTTCAAGCGGACGTGATTGGAGGGAGGAGTACTTTGGGGGCGGCCTCAGCATAGTGAGTCCCTGGTGGCTCAGAGGTTAAAGCGTCTGCCTGCAATGTGGGAGATGCAGGTTCGATCCCTGAGCTGGGAAGATCCCCTGGAGAAGGAAATGGCAACCCACTCCAGTATTCTTGCCTGGAGAATCCCATGGAGGGAAGAGCCTAGTAGGCTACAATCCACGGGGTTGCAAAGAGTCCGACACGACTGAGCGACTTCACTTTCACTTTCACTTTTCACTTTCAGCATAGTGGGCAGGGCTTAGTGTCTGGGCCTCTGGGGGCAGGAGAAAGAAGAGCAAGAACTAAGTAGATACAAAGACAAACTTGGACCATTGCAACACTGCACGTGAACTCTCATCAAACCCAAAACTCTAGCCCCACCATCACCCTCATCCCACTCCCTCTGAACTCCATCGCTCATTCTGGAGTGTCCAAGGTCAGAGAGAGAAACTTTATGCAGAAAAACGCCAAAAAGACTTTCAGGGTGGAGTCAACAAATCCAAAACCTTGGAGATGGAGGCAGGGTGAGGGCCCCTGGGGTACCTAACCCAGCTCTGCCATGTGGCCCAGGGTCCCCTCCCAAGGACCAGCTTCAACAAGGTGCAGAAGCACAGAGGCTGGGTGCTGGTGTCCTTGAATGAACACAGGCTGGTCATGGGTATAAATCAAAGGGGGTCTCAAGTACCCCATCTGAAAACTGATGGGGGATGGGGAAATAAGCCTGTGACCAAACCCCAGACAGGGCGTCTCAAGAGTTCCTGAGCTCCAGACAAGCTCACTTCAGAGGCCCCACATATTCAAATGAACCACATAAATCAACAGAATTCATACATAACTCTCAAGAGCTGATATGAGTTGTGAATGACCGTATGACATAATGCTAGGGTTTGCTGCTAAATTAAACATGTATTAATTTCATTTCTGCTGCTTTCTTTTCAAATTTTGGAGCCTACCAGTTTGTTTCCAGCTCACAAACATTTTCGTTGGCTGTTGATGAAAGCCTGTGGGCCCTGGATACTGTGTCTACATTTCTAGTGCTCTGACCCCAGAGAACTCAGGCAGCGAGCCTGGAGAAATCCAACAACAGGGTTAAAAGAAACCTAACAAATGCAGTGTTTGCAGCACAGCAGGGTATCTCAAGCTCCATGCAAGGCTACCTCCTCCAAGGAGGCCTCCCAGACCACTCCAGATCTCAAGAATCCCTCCCCTGCCAATCTCAGAGCATTTGCTGCCTATGAGACTCATTTGGCACCAAGAATACACACTTCTGTGGCTGGTTTGCTGCATTCTTTGGCTCTACCTTCTTAGCTTAACACATTCGTGTTTGGTTTTATCTTCCCCCACTGAACCGTGAGCTCTCAGAAATGCCTTGGACTTCTCCTCTGTACCCCCGACCCTCTGAACCCAGTATGGTGTCATAGCAAACCAAGAGACCCAAGGCCATCTGAGCAGGGCTATGCAATTGCAGAGGGACTAGAAGTCACTGGTCCCACCTACCCTCCATGCCATCATCTCGATGCCCATTGAAGTTGTCGTAGGAATCCCAGCGGATGAGGGGGTCGGAGGTGTTATAGTCCACGGACACGCTCGGGCCATTCTCCAGGTGTTCCATGCCTTGGAAAATGGGAAAGGAGGGAGAGGACAGTAAAGAGAAAGAAAAAAAAAACAGATCAGCAGCTGGAAAAACAGAGGAAGCCAACACGCTCCCCAAGGATGCTCCCTAAGGGACTTCTCATTTTCTTGACCATGCAGGGTGGAACCAGTGGCTTAAGTTGGATGGAGAACCCAGGAGTCTGGTTTCTTACATTCTTGAAAAAGCTCTCACCAGGTCATAAGGGTAAATCAGGATAGCAGCACTGAGTGTCAAAGACCCCCCAGAACAGAGCTGGGGGGGAGCTCTCTGGCTGGGTCGCTGCCTCTTTCTCTTCTGTGCCCCAGGGGCCCCTGTGACAGTGTCCAGAGTCCAGAGAGGCTGGCCCTGGAGTCAGAGGGGAGGGTGGGAGAGACTTGCGGTGGGCTGCACGGGGCCGGGGACAGCAGGCAAGTCACAGCCTTGACACTGAGAGGACACAGGTCATCCCAGCCATCCCCCTGCCCCTCCACGTAAGAGGCTCTCTCCTCTAGGCAGAAATCTGAGGACAGAGGCAGAATCTCGCCTACACTTTCAGAGAAAGCCCAGGATGTGGACAGAAAAACTACAGGTCCGGCCTTCTGGGGCGAGTTACCCTTCTGACCCAGTAGTCCCTTCTTTAATCTCCCCAGAGTCCCTCTGTCTGTAACCTGACTTCATCTCTTCCTATTCGGTTCCCAAATAAGATGGCGAACAACTGGTCTCCACATATAACCAGTCTAAAGGCTTAACGGCTATTATTAAATTGCCCTTCTCATCTTCAGGTTGAATCACCTCAGTTCTCATAAATACTTATTGTCCATCCAGCACCTATCAGTGTCCCCTGGCCACTCATTCCATCCACCACGGCCCTCAGTCTCTGAATATAATAGGATGATGACTTAATGGGGCCAAAATAGTTTATCCAACCCAGCGCTTGTCTACTTTTTTATTTTTATTATCCAGAGATTAAGTCACTGGTTCATGTTTAGCTGGGGGTCCACTATGATACCCAGATCCTCTTCTGCTGGTCTGCCTCTCAACCACAGGTAACTTGATATTTGTAGAGCAGACCAGTGCGGAAAGGGTGAAGGTGAGCTGAGGCGGCACAGGGCTGGATGGAGGGAAGGGAGTGAATTAGTGGGTTCTAAGTCAGCTTTTACCTTGAATTTTCTCTGGTCCATAAGAAAATACAAATTCAACTTTGCCGTATTCTGGAAATCGATCGTCTGAAAAAGGAGAAGGAAAACAAAAATGGGCAATCAATTTCCAAAAAAGGACTCCACAGAAAGTTTTCTTCTAGAAAGGATTAAAGTAATATATGTATTTATTGTTGTCATCTAGTCACTAAGTCATATCTGAGTCTTTTGCGACCCCATGGACTGTAGCCCTCCAGACTCCTCCGTCCATGGGATTTTCCCTGCAAGAATACTGGGATAGGTTGTCATTTCCTTCTCCAGAGGATCTCCCTGACTCAGGGAACGAACCTGCATCTCCTGCACTGGCAGGCATCCGATTCTTTACCACTGAGCCACCAGGGAAGCCCAACATATGTATACACAGTTGATAATATAATAAATAATATGTATGATGATGGTAAGTCTCCTGCTCACCTTAGTCCAGTCCTACGTGCCTAAGGTAACCACTTTTACCATTTCTATTTTCTGTTCTACTAGCAGTTACCTCTAAGACTCTATATAATAGCCACAGTTTTTATGCCACTATTTTTAATCAGTTTTAAGTCATCTTCATTGATGCAACACTATGAAGATAAATAATTTGGACAACTTATAATATTCCCACCTCCCTTCTTAAATCTTGTTATGATTATTAATCACCCTTCTGATTACCTCTGAAACTTTAAATATTGGAGTTGAGCCTCTATTTCTTGATCTGTCCATATTTGATCGTGTCCTGACTCCCTCCCTACAGGGGGAGAAAATTTTTGCCCTTCCCTTCCCCGAGTTTTCCACAACCCCTTTTATCTTGTCAGTTATTCCTTTACCTTCCTTGTTAGGACTGATACCATTTACATTCTCTTCTGCAAATGTAACAGCATCTTCTGTGTTTGCCCTCCTGGCTCTGGTACAGGGAAACCTCTTCATAGAAATATCGTTCTCCCTGCATGAGCCAGACCACACTGGGGGCTCAGGCCTCCCCTCCTCAGAGCTCCAGCCCCACGCTCTGATCTCTGCCTGAACCCAGTCTGGACACAGATGACACCCACTGCTTGTCAGAAGGGAAGTTACAGCAGGGGTGGCGTGTCCCCTCACTGGACCACCTGCCACGCCCGTGCACGTCTGCAGGCATCACTTCACAGTATCACGTGTGTGTGTGTCTCTTCCTCCCGTAAGACTGTGAGCTCCCTAAGGATAGGGCCTGACTTCTTTCTGTTTGTATCGCCAGGGTCTAGCACGTGCCGGGCACATACGGACACTCAGGTGATGCTGGTGGGTTTATAGATAGATGAATAGATGGGTGAATGGATGTAGACATGTCCCAGACCTGAACATGATGCAGATAAAACCTAATGGATAGAGGAAAGAAGCAAAGAGAGACAGCTCCCTGATCACCCCCCTTCCCCTAGGAAAAAGGTCACCCTTCACTGCTGCTGCAGCCCCTCCGTTAGGTCCTTCTATCCAGTGGTATAATTATTCCTTGTACGTCTGCCTGTCTACTCAACAAGCCTACCCTTGAAGGCATCGTCAAGGTCCTCCTTCCCAAAGACAACTCCCAGGTCATGGATGGCACAGGTGTGGAACTGCACCCTGAAGATCACATCTCGGGCTGGGCTCCGGAACTTCTTGTGGTAGCACTTCAGCTGGTGGGAGAGATAGCAGAGCCCATCAGGGGCCCAGAGGTAGGAAGTTAGTCCCAGCACGCCTCCTTATCAGCTCCATTTCTGGGCCCCAAACCCACTGAGGGAGCGGTCACCCATCCCCAACAGGATCTCCGAGTTCTCTGGGGAAACGTCCAGAACAGCAGAGGTTGGAGGCCAGTCCTGCCCTGTGGGGACAAAACTACCCTCCCGAAAAGTTCCTGCATGTAAAACATAGCCATTGGAAATTTGCGGTATGACTCAGGGAGCTCAAACCAGGGCTCTGGAACAACCCAGAGGTGTGGGAACAGGTGGGAGGTGGGAGAAAGGTTCGGGGGAGGGGAATATGTACACTTAGGGCTAATTCACATTGATGTGCAGCAGAAATCAAATCCATATTGTACAGCAATCATCAATCAATTAAAAAAAATTTTTTTAGGAAAGAAGTTCCTGCACAACAGTCAACGGAGAAAGTAGAAGTGGATTTAAATTGCAAGTGGAAGGAGTGAAGCTGGAATTGAGGCAGTCCTGGTCACCAGCGGGAAGCCCGGAGGTAACAGCTCACGCAGAGCCGTATTTCCCTAGAGGTGCTCCAGAACAAGACCCAAGCCCAGGTAAGGCATATCCCGCTGTGAGGAAGTGAATGGACAAGGACCTTCCAGGCTGGAAGGCCTTGCAGGGCCCCTGAGAGCCAGTCGACGCCCCCAAGGCTGGTGGCCCACCAGGAGTGACACACTTATCCAGAGAGACAGGAGGGGAGCAGGATGAAAAAAGAAAGAAAAAAATAAACAGTGGGGGGCAGGGGAGAGCTTGAGACGGAGGAGCGACTCACCAAGATGTCTCCCTTCAAGAGCAGCCCAGGCTCAATGGTGATGCAGATGCTGGTCTGGCTGTCTCCTTGGACGTTGCTATGGGAGAGAGGCGGGCAGAGGGACAGAGGGCTGCTAAGGGGGCTGAGCAGTGTGCCTTCTTCCAGCTGCCCCTCCACCAGGGGGCTGTCGGGAAAGCTCACTGATGCATCCCTCAGCCCTCCTCCTAGAAAAGGTTCTAAACCCCCCTCCAGTCCCTGTCCCCAGTCCTCAGCCTCAGTTCTCCAACATTCCTGGCCTCTCATTCCTGCGGAATACCTACTAGATGCCAGATGTGTAGACAGGTTGCATGGCCTGGTAGATCCGGAGAAATGGTCGACACCCTGTAAAGGAGGGGTGGTGTTAGCCAAGACAGCAGAAATAGCAAGAGGAGGAAGGGGAAGAGGAGAGATGCAGGAAGGAAGGACCAACCAGGAGGAAGAAAAGTGAGCAGGGGAAGGAGGAAAAGAGGAAGGAGAAATGGGAAAAGAACGAGGAAAAAAATGCTAACTTTTCATTAAAGGCATTTTGAGGGACTTCCCTGGTGGTCCAGTGGTTAAGGATCTGCCTTCCAATGTTGAAGACACGGGTTTGATCCCTGATCGGGAAACTAAGATCCCACCTGCCACGGGGCAACTAAGCCCGCACACAACTATAGAGAAGCCTGCATGCTGCAACGTAAGACCCCATATTCCGCAATGAACCCCAATGCAGCCAAAATTAAATAAATAAATCAATATTTGTAAAATAATAACAAAATAATAAAGATATTTTGAGTTTAAGAACATAGTTACATCTAGCGTCACCTGCCGGCAGGCACTGCCAGTATTAAACCCACTTTGCAGATGAGTCAACTGGGGTGCAAAGAAACAGGAAGTGGTACAGTTGAGATGCCAAGCCTAAGACTTGGCAGCTAGCCAGCATTTTTACCACCTAAGGCTGCCTCCTCAGCGAAAGAGACCGAAGACAGGAGGAGAATGGAAGCCAGGGGGTTCAGAGAGTTACCTCCTTTAGACTCGAAGTTGGGGATGCCGTGCATGATCACGTGGTGCAGAAACAAGGGCTTGTTGTTCATTTTGATGGAGCCAGAGAGCAGGCCGCTGAAATAATGCACGTACCTGGAGCAGGGAGGGGGCAGCTTCAGCCAGGGAGGCCTGTGCTAGAATACAGCCATCCTGTTCTCTTTCTCCCCAGCACACTGCCCTAGGTGGCCCTGCTGACTCCCCACATCTCCATCAGCCCCCAGGTCTCCTGACACCTGGGGTCTTCTCCACCCTTGCTGCCTGTACAGGTACTGATACACCTAGAGTGGAGTCCAGCCAAACCTCCCACTTGGGGTTTTCCAGCGCCCCCTGGTGGTCAATGTGGCCATCTCTTTCCTGCTTCACTCCCAGCCCAGGAATCTCCAGCTGGACCAAATCTCCTCCCACACATCCCTGACAAGCATCATTTAGCTGTTCACTACAGAACAAGGCAGGATGATCAACCATCAAACAGCTCTGACACCCTGACCCCCAGCCCAAACCAAGTTTACATTTGTACCCACAGGCCCCAGTTCTGTCCCTACAGACGCACAAGCCACATAACAATATAACAAATAGTAAGAGCTTAATAATTTTAGTCCTTCACTTTTTCTTGGCTGGAGAATCCCACGGACAGAGGAGCCTGGCAGGCTACAACCATGGGGTTGCAAAGAGTCAGACACAACTGAAGTGACTTAGCATTTACACAAAAAGGGTAAAGTTACTCTATAGCACTTCATTCGATACTGAAGGATATCTAACTTCCATTAAGTAGTCCTATCTTTAGAGTCAACATTCCCCAATTCCCTTAACAAGGATCTCGCTAGAAGACTGGGAGGAATAGCCACCCCCACTCCTAGAAGAAAGGGAAAACTAATCCAGAAAGAGTCATGAGCCTCCCAAAGACACAGCAAGAGGGCACAAAGGTGAGAGGGGAGCAGGTGGGAGGAGCAGGGAACCAGCCTGACTCCGATGCGTCTACTAGAAGGAGGGGCCAGTCCATTTGGTCAGTGCTTCCTCCTCTCCTGACTGGCCAGAGGATGCCACTCTGGGTCAGCTGGACCAATCAGAATGTATTCTGATTTGAGGTGAGTGGGACCAGAACCCTCATGACCTTGACAATGGTCTCGTCCTGACTCTCAGCTCCTTGGCCCACCTCCAGGCCTGTGGGCCTCTGTCCCTGGGCTGGGGTGGGGCCACCTTGGACTACCCTAGCAAGATAATCTGATGGGCAGCACCAGCTCCTATTCAAGCCCCTACCCAGCCCCCAGCCCCGTTGCTCAAACCGGAAACCTGGAATGGCAGGTTCCTATCAGATCTTCTGATCGTGCCAACAGGATGTGTCTGTGTGCTGGGGACAATGAACCCGGGGGTGGGGTGACAATGAATGGGGAAGCTGCAGGCAAAGCTCCTCCCTCCCTCTTTCCCTGCCCTCTGCTCCTCCAGCTGATCCAATCCCTGGAAGTAACACTGACAAGGCGGGAAAGTGGCAATGAACACCACTTCCCCAACAGTCACACTTCCACATTTGAGCACAGACAGAATTACCCACCCATGAGCGGATGCAGCTACAGATATGAGCGGCAAGGCAGATACAAGGCAGATAATATAAACACAGACACACACACCCCCCAATGGCACGCTATGTAAGCACACACTGAGCACAGTGGAATCCTTGAACCATCCTATTCCTGAGAGTAACACTACTCCCTGTCCTCCAGGCTTCTAGCTGCAGAGATGTGACTGCCCTGCCCACGCTCTCCACGCCACATCGTACCATCATAAACATCATGCTCCTCTTATCTGAATTTAATCTTTTAAGGCCAAGGGCCAGACTTGTGACCAAGGCCACCAGCCATATGTAGCAAGCCAGGATCTTGAACAATTTTTGATATTCTAGTAAAAGAACTCAAAAAAAGAACTGTAGCAACAAGCCAGGATCTTGAACAAATTTTTGATATTCTAGTAAAAGAACTCAAAAAAAAGAGCTCTAGCAGTTCTTTCCTCCCTGGGAAAACTCTCACTGACCCACTGCTGCTGTGTCTGACAGCCTAGTCAGAATTTTCTGCACAGAAAGATATTCCCTTTCCGATCTCTGACCCAGAAGCTAGCTACCCACTGCCCTGTGCTGGTTGTAAGGCGCTGGTGGCCTAAGGACTCATTCACTTCTGCTTGGGCTTCCTCTACAATGGCAGAAACACAATCCCCAGTGGAGCTGGCACACTTTTAGCCAGGCAAGACGGAGGCGATGGGGTGTGAGTTGGTAATCCCCTGCCTGGAGAGGTTGGAAAGCTCCAGGACCTGCAGCTAGGAGGTCCTGCTTTGCCTGGTCAGTGTTCCAAGGGGCTGGAAAAGTCAATGAAACACCGTGGCCTTCATACCTGCTACCTGGACCCTTTACCCCAGACCTTCACTCATATGCTTCCTTCTCCCTTCTCAGACCTCACCTTACATGGCATCTTCTCAGAATGGTCAGTCCATCGGAATCAGCCTCTCACATCCACCCCCATCACACTCTCTAGCTCATCATGTTCTATTTTGGCTTTTTCCCCTTCAAAGCATTTATTACTGTCTAAAATGACCCTGATGGTCTATTGTATAAAGTTCTCAACAGAATAATCAGCTTACTAAGGGCTAAAGATCATCCTGTTCAACTAGATATTGCCAGCACTTGGAACATACTAGAGTATCAAAAATTTGCCAGACGAATGAAGAAATCCATCCCTGCCCTGCTTCCTGCATGGGCTGTTGTGGACCACATTGTTGAGAGCCCTTTGTAAAATTTTAAAGCTCTCACAGCAGAAAGGGACCCTCATCATGAATGAGTGTCTGTCACCTCCTCAGAGCAGATGGCAATAACTTTAGCCTCCTGCAGACCCATCCAAACACAGGACCAAGAATGGCACTGCTTTCTCATACAAGCTGTCTTCTCACACCCCCGACTCCCTGCTGCTGGGTCTGCTGCTCTCTGGCACCAACCTCAGGAGCCAACTGCTGCGCCCTGCTGTGGGCACACAGAGCTGCCCACTGGCTCCTGAGTTCATGCCCCTCCAGGCTGGACCTGAACATGCATGCTTGGCACACCACCAATAGGTACACTGTTCAGTCCCCATGGGTTCACAAGGCTGGTTCCCACATACAGCGAACACACACACACATGTATGTACTGGGCCAAGAGCCCTGGAGACCCACCTCCTCTGGGATGGTTGGCCAATGGGTACAATCTTATCCTCGTAGAACCGTTTCATCGCAAACCGGTCCAGGGCCTGGTCGGCACTGTGCGGAGAGACAGGTGGTCAGAGGAGCCAACTTCCACGATCCCCCTGTCCCCCTACCCCTGCTCCCCAGACCTGCAGAGCCCTCCAGTCACTCTGTCCTGAGATGCTTTCAGGAAAGAGTTGCTCCAGCATCCCTCCCTCCTGTCTGCTGCAATACTTAGCACGGGGGCCTTAGAACCAGACATCCTGGGAGCCCATCTCAAGTCTACCACTGACAGTAGCCCTTGGTCTTTGGGGCAGGTTACTTAACCTTCCTGAACCTGATTTTCCTTTCCTGGCAAATGAGGTGATAACTATGCCTTCTTTGAATGTTGGTATGGCAATTGAGGGAGATAACATCTCTAAAGAGCTTGGCACATGTGGGCACACAGTAGGTGCACAGGCAATGTTCACCATTAAGCAAAGATTAAGCCGGGTCAGGTTTCTTAAAGTCATAAAACTACCATCCTATTGGCAAGCCCTTCAGAGAACACTCTACTTATCCTCGAAGAGGTCATTTTATAAAGAGACAGATCATATAGCTCCGCCGTTCTAGACTCTCCACCAATGCCCCTCTTAGAATAAACCCCAAAGTCCTCACCAAGGGTTGCAAGGCCCCTGGACTCTGCCCCCTCGCAGCTTCACTTCCTAGTCTTTGTCCCCTCACTCATTCGGCTCCAAACATGCCAGGCCCTGGCATTCCCATTGCTGGCATTTGCCCTACTCTCTTCTCTGCCTGGAAGGTCCTCTGCCACCACCACCCTCCAGACCACATATGAGTCAGTCCTTCCCAGCCTCCTGCCACTTAATTCCAGTCTCTGCTCACATATCACCTCCTGGAGAGACCTCCCCACCGTGTTGCTTCAGTCTCTGTTCTCAAAGGACTTGCCTCCTGCCCTTAGGGATGTGTTTGTTCACTTATTTAACACTCATGAGGGCAGTGGCCCACCTTTGCCCACTGCTCTATTCTCAGCACCTAGAACAGCCTGCACAGTGACTGTTCCATAACCATTGTCAAATGACAGAATGAATGGACCAACTCCTCTGCCTCTCTGCAAAGCCAAATCAGAATGGAACCCATCGCTGGCTGTTTCCTGTTCTTGCTGCAAACTCCAAAGTGGGAAGATGCCCGTGAGGGCCAGAGGCAGGGGCATGGATGAGAAAACGTCTAGGTGGCTCAGCTGCACCCAGATGTGTTCCAACATTTCCTTGTGATGCCCTCGCTGCTCTTTGGGATAAATAGAAGGCAGTTTGGCAAAGGAAAGTGGCCCCAAGATGCCAGCTGGATGGGGTTCCCATGCAGGGTCTTCCTCCCACAGCTGCCCCCCTCCACCCTTGGGGCCCCAGATAGGACGATGGTCTCTGCTCTATGCTGCCCTCTGTCCAAGGGCCCCTACCCCAGAGCTGTGGGCGGGGACTTTCTCCTTTCTGGGGGCTCCTCACCCTGTCCTCAGCACCTCTCGTCTCCTCTGTCCTCATCCTCCAATCCCAAGGAAGGGCGAGGCCCTGGGTGAGTGGGGAAGGGGGTCCTGCTGTCACCATTCAGAGAACAGGAGACTTGGGTCCTCTTACCTGGCAGAAATGTTGCTGTAGTGCATGTAAGCCGCAATCACAACGCCGATCCTGCCTCGGTTTCCCTGAAAGAGCCCCAGACACAAAAGCCTTCACTGTTAAGGCCGGCCCTCCCACCCCAGAGCCCAACCAGAAGCCTTAAAGAAAAGGGGCTGGAGAGAGGGGGAGTGGCTCTCAGACAGAAAAGGAGGAGGAAGCAGGTGGGGCTGAATCTTAAAAAGAAGAAACAGTAGATTATCCACCACACCTGAGGGCCCCACAGGCTGGTAGACCCCGTTTCTCGTGGGTGCCACTCCAGACAGAATGTATTACCCCCAAGAAGGAGAATACACACAAACTTGCACACTCACACAATCCAATGACACAGGCAGGTACACGCACTCCTCGCACACACACCCTGCCATCCCCGCTCTGACCTTGTTGTGTAGGACGACCACGTTGTGGGGGTCTGCATTGAGCCAGGTGTCCATGGCCTTGCAGACGCTGCAGATCTTCTCCAGGGCCGGGGTGTGGAGGTCGGGCCAGCCAAATTCCAGGACCTGTGGCCCAAGCCATGAGTAAGAAGTGGCAGAAGCGCAGAGACCCAACAGGGGTGGGGGACGGTGAGGGGACGTTAGTTCCCACCCTGCGCATCAACCCCGCTTGGAGGCAGGGGTGTGGAGGCCGAGGACACTGGTCCAAGACTTTGTTCTGACACCGCTCCCTGTGGGGCCTCGGGGTAGTCACCGCCCCTGCCCCAGCCCCAGCCCCAGTTTCTCACATGTGTATAAGGCAAAGGCTTAGCACCCCCAAAGAGCCCAGGTCCCTTTCACATGACTTTGACCTTAAGACAAGCTCTCCTCCCACAGACCCCAGGGGCTGGCTCAGGGAGGAAGAAGGGAAGCAGAAGGCTGATCACAGCTCTTTCCCAGGCCCTGGACACACAAAGCATCAAGTTTTCAGGCCAAAAGAGGCCTGAGTGGGACAGAGAGTAGACCTGAATAGCAGTCATCAGGTTCCTTCAAACTTTAACCCACAGAACTTTAAGTACAGGAAAACCTGTGCTCAGAGGACCCAGAGAGCTCATCTAATCCAGCCCATCCACTTTTAGACGCGCAAACCAAGGGCCAGAGAACTCTGCTGCCCACCCAAGGTCACACAGCAACGGTCACTGGACTCCAGGGGCTGGAGCGGCATGCAGAGCCCCTCCACACACGCTCACTCAACAACAGGTGAAAGAACACTGGCTTTCGGAAGCCTGTACTGGCGATTCCCAGCCGGTGCAAATCCAGAAGACTCGTCAGTAAGACTGAAAATCCCACAACCGCAGCCCCGCCCCAGGGACTCTGTGTGCACACCACCAGAGGCAGGCCTGGTGGAAATGACTATACTGAGCTTTGCTTTCTGTAATTCGTATCACAGAAGCGCTATGCGCGTTTCTGTTTTCCAAAGAGAAGGGAGCACAGTGACTTTGAACAGGCTTTGCAAACAGTCACAGCATTTTCCTCCAAGATTCTAACATGGGATCTTTGGAGGAAGGGAGCCCAGGCAAGGAGAACTCCCCCAAACAGCACAGGCTCACCTTGGCGTGGAGCTTCGTGATGTCAGGTCTCCGCTCAGAGAGGTTGAAAAGCTAGAAGGAAGAAAAGGAAGAGGTTGTGAGAAGGCAGCCCTTTCTCTCTCTGTCTTCCCTGCTGGAAATTCTACTACATGAACACACATGAAGCCCCACCAGACACACACTGACTGACGGGAACCAACTACAGGTTCTCAGGATGAACAGGGAGACAGAGACAGGTATGCAGACACTCAGCCCCACCCCTGGATGAGCAGACATCCTGAACTGAAGATGAGAAGTGGATGGAATCTGTCTTGGGCCCCACGGGCCACCCCCAAGGTGGGCGTCTCTCCACACTGTATGGCGATCCAGTGGTGGCAACTGGTAAGCATTGGCCATCTCTGGTCTCTACTTTACAAGGTGCCTTTAGAAACTCACCCCATGGAGATGCAACTGCTCTGTGGTCAGACACCCTCTATCAAAGGGTGCAAACCATGCTGGGTGGACCCTCTCAGATCCTTGACCTCCCAGGAGACATCCCCTGACATTTGACCACCTCCCACGGGAATCCCCCTGTCTCTGAATTCCTGTTTTCCATCTCTGGAGGAGGCAGGCAGAACTCCCAACATCCAGCTCAAGGCCTGGGAAACTCAAAGGCCTCTGTGATATCTCCTGGGGAGAGAAGAGGACCACAGGGTCTGGAATTGGTGGGACAGAGTGGGGAAGGTACAGCAGAGACTCATGGAACTCTGGACTCCTGAAATTGGGCAGGATCTTAGATGGCTTCTGGTCCACTCTTCATAGGCTTCCCTGTTGGCTCAGTCAGTAAAGAGGCTGCCTGCAATGCAGGAGACCCAGGTTCGATCCCTAGGTCGGGAAGACCCCCTGGAGAAGGGAATGGCAGTATTCTTACCTGGAAAATCCTATGGACAGAGAAACCTGGTGGGCTACAGTCCATGGGGTCGCAAGAGTCAGACATGACTTAACGACTAAACCACTACATTACATCATTCTTGAGTCCCATAAAGGAATATGCTTTATTCCATTAACAACAGCTACCACTTGGGTGTTCACAGACAGCCAGGCCGCACTAAGGACTTGACATTTAACAAGCTGCCTTAATTCTCTCCACAACCTCTGAAATAAATAGTGTCATTAGACCCATTTTACAGATGGTATCCTAAGGCTTAATGAGGCTAAGTGCCAAGATCAGACAGTTAGTAAGAGCAGAGTCAGCATAGAACATGCTGATGTCTAAAGCCGGATGTCTTTTTTTTTTTCGGCTGTGCCATGCAGCATGTGGAATCTTAGTCTCCAGACCAGGGATTAAACCCATGTCCCCTGCAGTGGAAGTGTGCAGTCTTAACCACTGGCCCGTCAGGGAAGTCCCTAAAGCCAGACTCTTAACAACGTCCAACATAGCTGATGGATGGGTCTCTATAGAGGGTCAAATGGTGTCCCACAAAAATTCATGTCCACCCGGAACTTCAGAATGTGACCTTATTTAGAAACAGGTCCGTTGCTGATGTAAGTAGTCAAGGGTCTGGTGATGAGATCATCCTGGCTTCAGAGTGGGCCCCAAATCCAGTGACTGTGTCCTTATAAGAAGAGGAGAGAACACACAGACACGGGGAGAAGGACAGTCATGTGATGATGGAGGCAGAGACTAGGGCAAGGCGCCTACAGGCCAAGGAGCCACCAGAAGATGGGAGAAGGCAAGGAGAATTCTCCCCTACAGGATTCAGATGGAGCACGGCCCCAGTGACACCTTGACTCGGACTCCTAGCTTCTAGAACCGAGGAAAAATTAATTTTGTTGTCTTAAGCCACCTAATTTGTGGGAATTAGTTACAGCAGCCCTGGGGACCTAACACAGTCCCTACACCCTGCCTCTGCTCTCTCACCGTGGCATGGCTGGTCCGTGAGTCCAGCCCACATGTACCTTCCTATAAAGTGGGCCTGAGCCCTCCTCTGGGGCCAGGATAGCTCCAATCCCCTGGCCAGCCTTTCTGACCCCCATAGTGGGTGAGGAGTCGGGGATAACCTCCTCCACATTGGTTGGGAGATTCTCCTGTCCCAAGTACGATTCTCTGTTCAGCAACACGAGGTCCCTCAAAACACGCCCTGCCACAGCTCTGCCCTAAGACTTCTCAGAGGCGCTGACAGTGTGACATCTCTGCCACTTCCTGACGCTGTGACCTCAGGCAAATACCCCACCTCTCTGTGCTCCTGCAGTAGCTGCTTCCTAGGGATGTCGTGATGTTAAATACGTGGGAAGGAGTTAGGACAGGGCCTGGATCATCACAGGTGCTCAATAACATGAGCGTCACCATGAGCGTCCCTCCTGGTCAACACACACGTACACCCACACACATACAGACACACCACATGCACACAAAACCCACTTGTACGTATATACACACAAGCACACATACCTATACACATACACGTACAGACACACCACATGCATACACACAGCCCACTTGTACACATACACGCACAAGCACACACATATGAACCGCACATACCCATAAACATGCAAACACACAAGGACAAGCACACACACTCCACGGTTCATATACATGCACAGGCACACATAACTATACACACACACATACAGACACACCACATGCACACACATACCCCACTTGTACACATACACGCACAAGCACACACACACAATACAAACCACATATACCTATACACATGCACACATATAAAGACAAGCACACACATACACATACAGACACACCACATGCACACACACATCCCACTTGTACACATACACGCACAAGCACACATACACACACAAACCACACATACCCATACATGTGCACACATATAAAGACAAGCACACACAATCCACTGTACACATACACATACAAGCACACATACAAACCACACATACCCATACACATGCGCACACAGGACAAGCACACACACACACGACTTGGCTCAGATGCCGTGTCCCAGCCACAGAGACTCTCCTCAGAGAACAGCTGGACAGTGAGTGAGGACTCAGACCATGAAACGCCTGAGGTCAGGGGCAGGTGAGAGAAGAGGGGAGAAGAGCTGGCGCAGGAGCGGCTGGGATGAGACTCCAGCAGGAAGAGGTGGCACGCAGAAAGGATGGGGCCCTGGACCAGTGGGCGGGGGCCCATCCTCACCAGGTAGTTGCCTCCATGTTTGGACTTGAGCATCTGGGCCACCTCGCGGAGGTTGCTCCGGAAGTTCTCCTCATTGGCTGTGCTGGGGAAGGAGACGGCAATGATCCTCTCGGTGACGTACACCAGGTCCAGCTCACAGCTGTCCTCCGTGGTCCGGCTCGTACTCATGTTTCTGGGGAGACAGCAGGCAGCAGATCAGAATCCAGGCCCCCAGGACGAGATCCAGGAACCTGCACCCCTCCACACCATACATGGCCCCCAGATCTAACCCAGGAGGGCCTGGCTGCTCCCTGACTCCGAGCCAAGGCCAGAGGCTTCCCCAGGGCAAGGCCAGTGTAGCCCTCATGGACAGTCTGGGAGAGCCGGGGAGAACGGAGCTGGACAGAAGCCAGCAAGGATCTCAAGCCGTTTCAGAAACAAAGAGTGATGACACCAGTCCCAGGTGCTCATCAGTCCTGTCGGCGTCGCCTTCAACCTGTGATCCCAGAGGTCAGAGCCAGGGCCGGAACCAGCCGGGGCCCAGGAGTCCAGCTCAGCCTCCCAACATACGGCAGCCGCCTGGTCTGGCAGAAGCTTCTCGAAGGATCCAGGGAGGGCTCCAGAGAGGAAGGAGAGCCTGAAGCGAGGGCTCTTGCATCCCAGAGCTGAGCCTTCTACCGCCCTCTGCTTGCTCTGAGCTGTGGCGTGGGCGGGGAGGCCCTCAGGGGTAGGGGCAGCTCAGGTGACGCGCTCACCTGGGCTCCAGGTAAGCCAGACCACAGCGCACATTCCAGCCCTCCCTGGAGGCAGGCTGACTCCTGCCCTTTGTTCCTGGCTCTCCCCCCACCTCTGGCAGCTCCCACCGCCTCCGGGGCTGCTTCCTGCCAGTGACCTCCCTGGTTTCTAAGGGCCCAGGAGGCAGAGGATGCTGCCACAGTGGCAGGGGACCCCCAGACATCCCAGTGCCATCTGAGCTCCTAAGAGAGGTAGGGAGCTGCCTGGGCCGGCACTGAGTGAGAGGAAGTGAGGGTTCACACCTTTACACCTCACCCAGCTGCTCTTCCAGAGGAGGGTCCAGGGTGAGCTGACGGGATGGGGAAAGGGGTCTCGGGAAATTGGCAATCCATTCCAAAGCCCCCCAGCGGCTTCTAGGGGCACCTCATACCGTTCTTACCCCATCACCAGCCTCCTGCTTCCCCTCACTACCCAAGATGGACCACACTCATGTTGATAACTTCTCACTACCTCTGGGTAAAGCTGGGACTGGAAGGCCAGTGGGAGGGATACCACTGGGGTGTTTCAGAGTGATGGGGCGGCAGTAGGGTATACAGCCCCAGGACACCAAGAACCGGGGCAGAATCCAAATCTCCTCCAGGTTAGCTCTGAGCCAACTGTATAGATGGGGCTTGGAGACAGGGGAGCCAAAGGTGACATATAGCTTCTCCATGGGGACGGTGACTGGGACGCAGTGATAGAGATGCCAGTGTGCGGGGAGCCCCCTGTGAATTTGGCCTCCGAGTCCTGATCATTCCTGGCCCTGCAGCCTAGGGGGGCGGGGCTCCTACTGAAGGCGGAACAGCGCCACCACCTGGACAACATCAGCATCGAACTCTGCACCCATCGATTCTCAGCTACAAGGGAGGAGGGATCTGCTAAGGGGGCCCTCCACTCTCTGTAGACAGCTGGCAGTGGGACTACAGCCCATGGGGAGCTTCAGCTACACACCAAGCCCTCTCTGGCTGGGGCTCCAGATCCCTGGGGCAAGATTCTCACTCATCTCAGAAGCCTCGGATGAAGGAGAGGCAGAGGAAGCAAAAAAAATCAGAGAAGCTGGACCCAGGACAAAGTAACTCTGGATGAGCAAAGCACCGAGTCCCCTATGATCCCCTTGCCCCAGCCCCCATCAGCCCAGCCAGCCAGAGAACCTTCCTTTTATAAATGACCCTCGAGTATCAGAAGCCACTGCTCATGGAAAGGAACAGTACCTAGCACGGGCCTCAATGCCAGCCAGTCCTGAAGGCAAATCCAAGTGCTGCCTGTTGGTGGTTGCGTGACCTTTAACAAGTTGCCTCATTTCCCTGAGACCCAGTTTCTTCATCTGTCAAATGGGGATAAAATACTTACCCTGCAGGGTTGTTGCAAGGACTAGATGAGATCATGCAGGTAAATAAAGAATCCAGCTCAAGGACTGGCTTCAAACTAGAATTCAAAATATGACTGATTCCCAGTGGCATCTACCCACATCCTCTCGCTGTAGCTTCCATGTCTGCCATGATCCCGACCAGTGGCTTCATGACTTTGGCATTAGAGACTCAAAGGCATGACTTGCTGGGAATACCCACAGTGACCTCACTGCCTGCCCCCTACCCCCTGCCCCCTAGAGTCCAGGCATACCTGATGGGCTGGGGATGAGGCTGGACACTTGGTGTAACTCTGGTGGAACTCTGGGAAAGAGAAGAGAGGAGCAGCGTTAAGATGGGGACCAGCTGGATGGCAGGAGAGCAGCAGAGAGCTGTCCACACGAGTGGTCAGGGCCACAGGCAAACACAGATTTCCTTCTGCTTCTGCCAACATTCCAGCCCAGGCGCCCTAAAGCCCCACCAACACAGCAACTCAAAGCCAAAAGCAATCGATGCCAATCCCACGTGAGTGTGCCTGTGTGCCTGCAAGCCCCTGAGGGGAAGCGCTTTCCTCCCTCCGGGCAAGGAAAAAATCCCCAGTGCCCAGAAATGCACCAGGCCTGGGCTGGTGCCACCTGCACGGAGTACACACTCAATAAAGCAGTTACTAAATTGATGGACACTCATTTCACCTTGAAGTGCTGGATATCGAAACAGTAATCCTAAGTGGTAAACAGAGATTCAAGCATGAAAGAAGGAAAGATGAGAGCGCTAGCACCCCTCCGTCCAGCTCTGAACATTTCTTCTCTGCCCACCAGCTGCCCGCAAGCCTCTCCTTTAAAGCAGCAACACCAGGTCAGTCAAAAGTTTTGAGACAATAAGCCACCAGGCACGGTGTGTACCAACCACAGCTAGGCAGCAAATCATGCTTCTAAGGATCCACTGCCCATTGTCTGTTACCTCCCTCATCCGCTCCCATCTCTAGGGTTGTCAACTGGTACAAAATTAGGCAAATGGACCCAAGTTGGTGTCCAAAACATCTCTGGGAAACTGTATGGTACGGCAACGAAAGTACAGGATCAGAGGCCCCACAGCATCCTACTGGACAGCCTTGAAGTACTCAATGCTCTGAGCCTCTGTAATGTCACGAGTGCTGTGCTGTGCATAGCCGCTCTTCAGTAATCTCCGACTGTTTGCAATACCATGGACTGTAGCCCTCCAGGCTCCTCTGTCCACAGGGATTCTCCAAGCAAGAATACTGGAGTGGGTTGCCATGCTCTCATCCAGGGGATCTTCCCAACCCAGGGATCAAATCCAGGTCTCCTTCATTGCAGGTAGATTCTTTACCATCTGAGCCACCAGGGAAGCCCCAATGTCACGAGTAAGATGCAACAATCCTCATGGGGTTATTTGAAGAGTAAAGGGAATTATGCATATCTGGCCCTTAGACGTTCTTACCATTATTACATCGAGTACAATTAGAAGAATAGTTAGAGACACAAACAAACAGTTACCTCTATAGAAAAGCAAAATCCTGCATCACCAGCTGCTACCCATCCCTTCATCCACCTCACTTGATGCAGAATCGAAGCCCTACCTGGACACTCGCAGCCAGAGCCCTCTGAGCCCACTGGCACTTTCCAAACATGCCTGAGCCTCCCCTAAACCAGCCTTTCGTGACCACCAAGCTGTATCCGCTTGGAGGAGAGAGGAGCACAGTCCACCAAGGAGAGGAGAAACCGAGGCTACAGCAACTCACCCCCAAGTCCTGACGACCAGCAGGATTCATCCTCAGACTCCGGGCTGGACCACTGGGGCCCCAAGAAGAGGAGCCCCCTTCGGCCCTCTCCACGCAGCACCAACGAGGCAAGGGTGGGTAGGCTCTGCAACCCCGCACCCAGCTGAGCCCCAAGTCAGGGCAGCCCCCCTAAGAAGAGAACTCTCCATCCAGCCTTTCGCAAGAAGGCTGCAGCCAGAGCCTGGGGCTGCAGCACAGCCCCAAACAGCTCAGCCTAGAGGCAGCAGGAGGAAACAGCCAAGTCGTGCTGTCCAGCGGGAAGTTTCTCTGTCTCCACAGCTCTCCTGGCCCCGAGACTTGGGTTTGCATGAGTCAGGCATGGGGAGTTGAGGGGTGGGAAGTGGGGCGGAGGGGGGCAGGCAGTAAGGAGGGGTTGAGTTGTGTTTGGTTTTTAAGACCCAAACCAGGCTGTTCCAAGACGACCCGCTCAGAGGAACGCAGAAACCCGACACTTCATCCGTCTCTGTTTCTCTGGTCCCTGATGAGGAGACGATGAACCTCCCCAGGCCCTAGGCCCGGCTCCAGGCCCCAGGGCCACCCTGCTATAAATAGCCCCTCGGTTCCGTTGACTGCTGATCCACAGCCATGTTTGGAGGAGGCCACTATAGCTGCTTCTAACAACTGGAAGCCACAACTATAGCCAAGGCTGGAGGTGTAGCCAGGACCACGGGGCCAGGCCCCCAGGAGCCTCAGGGATACTGAGCTGGGTTTGGTGGGGAGACTGGGGAGTCAAGAGCCTCCACTGGCACAGGGGCGAAAGGGAAGCGCAGAGCAGGACAGCCAGGTCCTGCTTCTCCACCCCCCTCCCCAGTTACAACACTCCACATTCTTCAGCCTCCCCACCCCAAAAAGCCAGGAAAGATAAATACAAACTTGGCCCCAGCAGAGTCTGGCCACACCGCCTCCAGAGGTGATAAGACAAAGTCCAAGCCGGCTCTGCGGTTGGGGGGGAGGGAGGAGGGGAGGCCAGGGAGGAAGCCGCCCTGGACAGTGACCCTCGCGCGGAGGATGGGGACGAACAGCTGGACGGTCATCCCCTGATGAATCACTGGGCTGCCCTCTCACTGACGGGGCTTCCTGTTTTCTGCAAAGTTTGGAAGCATGTGACACTCAGTGGCGGAAAGCAGACGTGCACAGGTAACACATCTGGGGGTGGCAGGGCCGAGTCGCAGGGAGAACTGGAGAACCACAGATGGGCAGGGGGCGGGGGTGGGGCACATGAGCAAAACAACTGAGGGCTCTGAGAAACACAGTGACCTCACAGAAACGGGTCTGGAGACCGAGCCTCCAGCAGCTGCGACTCACACCAGGGCCTTCCTCAGGAAGGCTGAGGTCTTCTCCGCACACCATCATCATACCCCCTCCCTCATTCAGTGAACGTTGCTGAGGGCCACCAGCTGGGCATAAGGCCCCCGACCTCAGAAAGCTTCCATCCTACAAAAGACGACTCTCATCTATGAAGCCCATGTGAGAAGCAGCCGTTTGGCCTCACTGACCGCTCTGTAAAATGGGTACAACACAGTCTGGTGTGATTTACCTGCTCCACCCAGAGCCTCTGGGGAAAACTACCCAAGGGTTTTACAAAGAGTTCTCTAGGGACTTTCCTGGTCCAGTGGTTAAGAACTCCCACTCCATTGCAGGGGACATGAGTTCAATCCCCGGTTGGGGAACTAAGATCCCACATGCTGCAGGGCAACTAAGCTCGCACGCTTACAATTAGAGAAAAGCCCATGCACAGTCACAAAGAGCCTGCGTGCCGCACCTAAGACCTGATGCAGTCAAATAGATAAATACATAAAAAAAAAAAAAGAATACTTGAAGATTTTATTTTATAAAGAAAAATAAGTTCTCGGTCTGCCTGTAATTCCATTCCTTTCCTCTCTGGGGCTCTCAAAGCCATCTATCCACAGCTCTGAACTTCTTCCCTGCACCTCCCAAGACACAGATCCATAATAGAACTTCTGATCCAACTCCCATAGGCACCAAGATCTCTCCCCTACCATCATCACCAAAACGCAATCGCTCCTTTGCTTAAAGGACACTGTAAAAAGAAATTCCACACCCTCCCCCAAACCATGTCTCATGTCTCTTCCTATCAGCCAGTTCCTCCTGGTATCTAACCCTCACCCTTCCTGTTGCAGATTCCGCCAACACCGTTGACCTTGGTCCTCAATGCCGGCGGGAGCTGCTGACCACCGCTCAGACGCTCCAGGGCAACTCAAGATCTGTGGCCCTTGGCTCCTTTTTTCGCCTTCCTCTTCCCCACCATGCAGCAAGAGTGGGAACCCCAGGATCTGGGCGGGGTTGGTTTGGAGCAAAGACTGTGTGGGAAGAGTCCTGCCTTCTTTTGAGGTCCACAGACCAAACACAACAGCACTGGACCAAAGGGAAAGCTGTTTCCGGAGCCCAGGTCCCCAGGGGGCACAGTTGGGAGGAGGGTCTGTAAGCAGCAGCCATGTCAGGCAGCCAGAGACTGGTGACCAATCTACGTCAGGGGCCCTTCCCCACCCCGACATCTCCTCTGGGGGCTGCAGCCACCCCCTCCCCTCTGCACCAGCCCCTCCAGCCACACCCCTTCCTCTCTCCTTCCTGCCCACCCGCCTGGATTTTTCCAAAACAAAGTGCGACACAGCACACCATCCACAAACCCTGCAACACACCAGCCTCACTGGAGGAAAACAGCCATTCCTGCCCTGTGAGTCCTGGGCCGCGGGCCAGAGACAGGAAAACAGCTCAACAAACAGGCATATTATCACAGCAGCAAGACCCAGAGCAGCAGCCAGGCCGCTTCAGAAATGGTCTCCTCACCCGGACAGAGGGCAAGAGAGCTCAGTGGTTGGGTAGGGGACCCTGGGGGTCACTCAACCCGGGACAGGTTTCTGGGAACCTCAAAAACTAGGTTTTCTCTCTTCCTTCACAGTACACAGGTCATTCTAGAATCTGCTCACTTGCTCAGCTTTTCATGAACTCCTTTAACTAGACTAAGCAGACCAAGACTCATCACGTCCCTCCTCCCATATCAAGGCAAGACACCACTCTTACCCACCCCTGGCACGCACAGACACACACACTTTCATCCCAGATCAACAGATTTTCCCCTAAAAAACTTCTAATCCCAGCTAAGCGGCAACCTCTTTTTTCCCCGGGACCAAGGTCCGACACCTCCTCATGTCAAAAAGTTCTTCACAATGTCTAACTTCACTCTCTCCTGCTGCACCTTTACCTTGTTGGATCTATCTGGCCTGGGATGGCGTTGTGGGGAGCAGCTGCCCTAGGACTCGACTTATAAGAACGTCCAGACCACTGGCTAAAAGGCTTGGTTAACACGATATCACCCTGTCCCCTGGGCAAGAGTCAGGAGTCCTGGAAACACCATATCCAGGCAGCGGTCCCAGGACGGAATGGAGAAGACAGATATTCATCGCATCTGTGAGCTCCTCCAAGCCTCTGTTTCCTCATCTATAAAATGGATTCATAGCATCTGCCATAGTGGGATGTCATGGGGATCAAAAAATACCCAGGCCAGCTTCTGGCCCTTAGCCAAAATAACAGTGATAAGAATGGCTAACATGTATTGAGCATACAGTATTCACTTTGTGAATTCACTTCGTGAATTATAGAATTCACTTTGTGTCCGTTAAGCTGGTTAATCCTTAGTAGTAGGTACACAGAACATTACTTCCCCCCTGCACCCCAGCCCCAGAAACACCACAAATGTGGACAAGGGTCCCTCTCGGCATGTGTACTCCACACCCACAGGACCCGTGCATACCTTTTCCACTAATTTGAGAGGCATGTTCCTCCTCCTGGCCAGTCCCCGTGTGGCCCTGGGGACACCTCCGCCTTGCGGGGCTGGGCAATGTGGAGTGGCAGTGGGCTCCCCACAGACGTGCACTGCCTGCAGGAGCCTAGCGCCTGCCTCCAGGCCCTCCCGCCGTGGGTCAGGCAGCTGTCAGATGATACGGCCCCATGCCATCAACAGCTCCCCCTGTGCCAACCGCCAAAACCACTCCCTGTTCCTCTGCAGATCAGGGCGGGAGAGGATGGAGAGGCCCACTGAGGGGTGAATTGTCAGAGAAGGGCGGGGAAGAAAGGGAAGGTCCGACTTCACTGGGCATCTGGCCCTGGGGTGTGAGGACAAGCCCAGGCACGAGTTGGGCTCAAAGCAGGGGACCCAAGGAGCCCCTCCTTCGTTCCCTGGGGTCCTTCCACTTAAGGAGTTTGCCTGTCACCCTCCACCAAAAAGCCACACGGCAGGAGAAGCCCGCGAGGTGAACCAGCCCATCTTTCAGCTTCCTCCTGAATCAGTGGCATTTAGCCATTTTCCAAGCCTCTTCTGTCCAAAGAAGCAGAGCCTATGATCACCAAGAGCCTAGGAGTCCCTCTTCATCTCTGCCCTTAGTCCCTCTTGCTGCAGTCTCACCCATTCCCCTGGCCCTGCTCACCATCCAGCCAGCCCTTGCACACCCTCCCTCCCCACCCTGAAGTACTGAGGTCTGCTTAAGTGATGGGCAAATGAGCCCCGAATCCAGCTGAGCTGGATGGAGGCTGAAGCCAAGACTGAGGCTAAGTCATGGGCCTGCTCACCCTTTTGCCCCACCCCCCGGTGGCTCAGATGGTAATGAGTCTGCCTGCAGTGCAGGAGACCAGGGTTCAATCCCTGGGTCAGGAAGATCCCCTGGAGAAGGAAATGGCAACCCACTCCAGTATTTATGTCTGGAAAGTCCCATGGATGGAGGAGCCTGGCAGGCTACAGTCCATGGGGTCGCAAAGAGTCGAACACAACTGAGCAACTTCACTTTCTTACTTTCTTTCTTGCAGTCTGGAATTGAGTTAAGTAACCCTGCCTGCCCTTCTAGATAGGAGATTGTGAGGGATGCCCCACCAAACAAGTCAGGTGTGAGACGTCATCCACCTCCCCACATCCCCCACTCACCAGGGAACCACCACGTCTTCTCTTCCTCCCCTTCCCCATACTTACATCTTCCTCAAGGCTTTTCCGTGTGTTTCCACCCCGAAAGGCTGCTTCTCCCTGGAGACAAAGAAAAGGCAGTCAGGGAGGGAAGTCAAGGAAAGTCATCAAAAGGTCCTGGGTCTTTCACTGCCGGGTGTGGCAGTGATGGAGGTGGGGGCCTGGCAGGGGGCTTGCTTGTTTGTGCAGCATCTTTGTCCACTAAAGGCCCCTTGGAGCCAACTGCCACCCACTCATGTGTGTCTCTCCTGGGGAGAGATCATTATTCCCATTTTGCAGATGAGAAAACTGAGGCACAGACAGGCTTGAGACATGCTACAGTCTCACAGATAGAACCCTGGCCGAGTTGAGATATGAACTCAAGTCCTCCAAGCCCATCAGCTAGCTGCCAGCCTTGGTTTCCCCACTGCACGATCCACCCACTTCCTTCCCTTCCTCCTCCATGCAGCCTTGAGGAAACCATCTGTCCTTCTGCTAAGGCAGAAAGATGTGTTTGGAAAGATCTTCCTGGCTCTCTCACATGCTACATATTTAATAAAGAAGACCACATTTTAGCACTGGCCTCTCCCTCCCCGCCTGCCTCGTCCCCCAGCAATCATTTCCCAACACACAGGGGGATGGTCTAATGTCCGGCTCTCCATGTCACAAGGTCCCCACCCTTCCCCAAGTTCCACAAATCTACTCCAGAAGGGTGTCCTCAGGCACATCTGTTCACTGTCCCCCCATCTTCCTTCTGCTTTCCCGGCCTCCCCAAGCTGCTCCCTGACCCCCGCCCCGCCTGCCATCACTCACCGTGTCCACTACATTCTTCGGAGCAGTCTCAGTGTTGACGGGCTGTGGACAGAGAGACAGCACAGTGTGAGGCCTCAGGGCAAACAGCCCCAGGCTGGCTCTCTCCCCCGGGCTGGAGGCCATAATGGGCAGGAGGCCTCTGGAGACAGCTTGGATGGAGCCAACCCAAGACTCAGACACAATGTGCTGACCCCAGGCTTGGGGGCAGAACTTGGAAAGTGGAAGACAATCCTATTGGTCCTAGAACCATCCAGCTCAACACGCCTCAAGAGGGACCCTAAGTCCGACCCCTCAAAAGGGAACAAGGAGCGAGTAAGCAACTCCTGTTCTTACCTGCCAGGCATGTGTACCTACACCAGACGCTTCGTCTATTCATAAGAACCCAGTGGGGCAGGGACTCTTACCATCTTTGAGCCTTATTTTACCAATAAGAAGAAATCAGATGAATGGACCAAAGCCACTGACTACTAAGGGGAACAAAAGGGTTGGACCCCATCTTGGGTCTCTGTGCCTCAAGCTGTGTGAAACTGCAGTGGTCCAGCTTTCAAGGACCACCCCACATGGGCCCTGCCCCCAACCTTGCAGACCTCAGTCTCCATGCCTCAAAGCTCTGCTCCATCCAGACTCCTCGCTATTCCCACATCCAGGACTTGGCTTGTGGAATGGCTTCTCCCCTTTTCCTACAAGCTCTCCTCTTCGATGAAGCCCTCTCTGAACACCCCAGCAAGGGGGGCTGTCTCCCACCTCTGAACTCCAGTAAGCCTTACTGTCTGAGCTATTTATCTGGTCCTTGGTGCATGAATAATCTCATTGTGGGAATAGGTCTCATTCCAACTATTGTTTTATTTGTGATTCTTATCCCACTTTTCTCCAAAACAGATTCAAAGCAGCTTTTCTTTAACCAACTCAGTTGCCACATCCCTCATGCTGGAGACTGTGGTTGATGTGTAGTGGGCAGTCACTAAACACCTGAGGACTGATCCTTTCCCTCACCCTGGTGCCATCCTTCCCTCACCCAGACCAACAGAAGTGCTTCCCACTAAAGGCATCCTGAAACATGGGCTCCTCAGACTCCCTCATCACAAGAGAAAAGTTTCCCATTCCAGGGCCACCTCCTGACCACAGTCTCCAGGTCTCTGTTTTCAACTCAGTGATGTGGTTAGAGGGGCACTTGAATCTTGCAAGTGGGCATGAGTCAAGGTCATGAAAACAAATCTTCACTGAGATGACCATGGACCAGATATAGATAATGGATCTCAGAATAGGAAACATCAGCCCCAACCCTATCCCCAGGACCTGAGGATGCACTGTTCATGTCTGAAGACAGGGGAATGAACAGAATGACTTCTGAAAGGTTCTGGCATCTGGGAGAGAATTGGACCAAGATAGGCATGGAGGAGGGCTTCCCTGGTAGCTCAGACAGTAAAGAATCTGCCTACAATGCAAGAGACCTGGGTTTGATCTCTGGGTTGGGAAGATCCCCTGGAGAAGGAAACAGCAACCCACTTGGTTTTCTTGCCTGGAATATGCCATGGACAAAGGAGCCTGGCGGGCTGAAGTCCATGGGGTTGCAAAGAGTCGGATATGACTGAGCAACTAACACACTTTCAGGCTTGGAGGAAGGAAGCAGGCTGAGCTAAAGGCAGTAGTGCTCTTTCTAAAAACGCACAAACTTTACCCTACTGTACTAGAGACAGAGTATGCCATGGCCAGAGGAGCCTGGCGGGCTGCAGTCCATGGGGTCGCAAAGAGTCAGACACAACTGAGCGACTAACACACACACACACACTAGAGACAGGAGGCTGAGGCCAAAACTTCTTTCCAGGTGAATAAAACCTCCTGTGTAGTTCAGGGTCAAGGCAGCTTAGGACGGTTGAGGGAGCACAGGGTCCAAGAACGGAGTCGGAGCTGGGGAGGTCCATCAGCCAGCCCCTCCCAGCCTTCTCGGTTGACCCACCTGGAGTCTGAGGATGACTTAGCAGAGCAATGAAGATGCCACATTCTGTCCCCACCCAGCCCAGCCCTAACCCTCCCCTAGCTGCCCCCTTCCTCCCCCAGAGTCCCCACTCCTGAGCCACAGGCCATGGGGCAGGAGGCAAATGAGCCACAAGAAATCCCCAGGGATCCCTGCCCTAGACGGAGCTCTACGAGGTGCCTGACAATCGGGACCAGGGTCCCCCTCAGCCTCCCACCACCAGCCGGCCCCACCCAGCAGAGTCCTCAGAGGCAGAGCCAGGCTGCCCCGCCCTCGGATCCCCTGCCCATTTTCTGGTCCACAGCTCTGTGATGCTCACGTGGAGACCACGGGCTGCACAGCACGCCCAAGTGCCTCCACCCTGAGTGGCTCTGGCCTCCTGTGGGGAGGAGAAGGCCTAGAGAGCAGTTCACAGGGACCTTCTGCATGCAGAGACGTCTACACAGCACAACTGAGCCTGGACCCAGATCTCCCAGCTTCAGTGCCCTCACTCTTCACAGTCTGTACAATCAGCCTCCCTGACAGGGAGAAAGGACAGAAACGGGGTAGGGTGGAGAAGCTGCAGACAGAATACCTGCCTCAGGTCCATTACAGTCCCCTAAGCGCCCCTCGTCCTGCTCTGGGGAAAGCCTCCCAAGAGACCCCGACTGGGCGTAGCAGAGTGAGAGCTGGGGGCCTCAAACTGGAGTGTGCCTGCCAATCACCTGGAGGGCTGCTGACACTCAGGTGGGCCTCTGGGCCCTCCCCAGAGGTCAGAACCCACGGACTAGGGAAGGACCCAAAAATGTGCATTTCTAACAGGTTTCCAGGTCCAGGGACAACACTATGAAAACTACCAATCTAGACTGGCAGCGTTGGCAACAGCCGGCCAGGCCACGTCCTGACTGTCTGCTACTAACTGCGACCTCAGGCAGGTCACCGTGTCCTTGCTGCTCTCCGGCAGGACTGCGCGGTCCTATCCTGGGAGATGCAAATGAGATGAAGCACAGAAAGCACTCAGAACAGGGCCGGGCCCTTAGGAAGCTCTCCATAAATGTGAGCTGTTGTTTATCCTCCACCCCACCCCACCCTGCCCCACCTTGACCCTCCTGTCCCACCCCTCCTGGGTCTGGCACAGTGCAGACCAGGGAGGCAATATTAGAAACCACAGGCCTCAGCAGGGCAAGAGCAGCTTCTCTCCCTGCCAGCAATCATCTGAGCACCAGCCCCTCTGCCCGCATCCCTTCCCACGCCAGCTGGAGGCCAGCCACAGGGCCAGCCATTAAAGGCCTGCCCTCAACATTAGTGAAGAGGCTTTCTGAGGAGCTAAAAATTTCCAAAAAAACACTTCCAATCTCAACACCCAGTGTTTTCCTGCAGTGTTTGCAAACATAGCCCAGCATGCACACTGCACTCCCCTCCCCTCTCCTCCACCCCTCGCCTCCACCCAGGCCTCCTGGGATTGAAGTCCTGCTTCCCTGTTTCCCAGGCACTGCCAGTTCTGGGGCTAGTGGGAATGAAAAAGGCAAGGGGACTGGTAACAGAAGAGGGGTCTCTCCCCAGGCCACCCCTGTCCCAGGCCCTGTAGGGAGGCTTGGGTATGCTACAGGAACCTCCCAGGCCATCAGGGCTTCAGTGGCTGACAGACCCACTAGGCCTCAGCTGTCACCCTAACTTTAGCGTGCACACACACACCCTATTTTTGCACACCACTCCTCAGACACCATCTCCTCCCTCCCCATTTCACAGATGGGGAAACTGAGGTACAGAAAGGTACGGGTATGATTTGCTCAGCCTCTCACAGTGAGATGCATGGCAGGACTCCGGTGGGCACCCATGTTTTATAAAGCCCACCACTGAGCCCCCCTGCTGCCCCTCACCCCAATTCCCAGCTGGCCTGCAGGTGGGGTGAGCAGGTGCCAGCTGGCCAACTCTGCTTTTCCTTCCCCCTAAGGCTCAGCAGTACCTTGTGGCTCAGCTGATAAAGAATGCACATGCAGTGCGGGAGACCTGGGTTCGATCCTTAGGTTGGGAAGATCCCCTGGAGAAGGGAAAGGCTACCCACTCCAGTATTCTGGCCTGGAGAATTCCATGCACTGTATAGTCCATGGGGCCGCAAAGAGCTTGGACACGACTTTCACTTTCACTTTTCAAGGCTCAGCAGTAGAAGGATGAAGCAGATGGAACCCAGATAAGGGTGGTACCACCCCCCCTGCATTTGGCCCCGCCCCCTGCCCAATCCCAGGACAAACCCAGGCTTTTCAACGCCGAATCACTGCCCCACCAGGGATCTTCCAGAATGCCTCCTGCCCCCAGGCAGGACAACTCAAATCCAGCTCAGGAGCAAGTGGAAGGGTTTGGACCTGGAACTGCTTGACGGCCAAGTCTCACGGTACATGTTGCTCCCCAGGTGCCTCACTTGCCTGACCTCCTCCTGGTCCTGGTCTGGAGGTGCCTTTTCATAATGTGACTGCAGTAACAAGAACGACTCAGCAGGCACTAAGGATGTCCTGGGCTTAACACTGGGCTCTTCACTTTCATGATTTATCAGTCCTCACAACCAATGTTCACCAGGTAAGCATTATCCCATTTCACAGGTGAGGAAAACTGAGGGGCCAAGAGATTAAATCACCTGATCAAGGTCACATAGCCAGTAGATAAAGACAGCTGGTTTTTGAACACAGCTCCTTACATCCACCTCATGCTAGTCTCCTCTTGGGCATAATCTTCATCCAGTTCCTCTTACTCTTAATCAACTGCCCTCCTGTTGAGAACAAGCCTTCTGCGGCTTAAAAACTAATTGTCTCGGGCCCTCAGGAGGATGAGGCTTCTTCAATACACTTCCAGAGGAAGAGGAGGAAATGGGCTGCAGCAGGAGAGACTGGGATCAGACATCAGAGAGAACTTCCTGAATGCGAAGGGCTGTGAACCACAGGATGGATAAGGGAAGCTGCACATCCTTTGCTCAATTTTTTCTTTTTTTTCCAAAAAAAGACAAGCATGTCCTCTCAGTGGGTTTAATCGCCCCCAGTGGTGTGGGCCGGAGGAGGGACCAGTCTGCTGAGGCTGCTGTGGCTGGGATGACTGCCTCGAGGTTCATGCAAGAGGACACGTCGGTGGCCGGCAGGGAGGGTGGGCTGGGAAAGAAATGTGTCTGTAGGCTGCTGTTCTGGAGGAAGGAAAAGGCAGAGGGCCATGGCGGGTGGGGGAGGTGCGCAAGCCCTGGACTGGGGGGAGGAAGGGCCGGGCAGAATGCGGACTCAGCCTCCGGAGGAACATTCCGTCCAGAAATTCCTCACACCCTCCCCCCTCTCACCCCTCCAGCTTCCCCTCTCTTGCCCCCTGGGAGCCCTGGAATTCGGACAGTTTTTCAGGCCAAAAAAGACCCCATGACATCACATCTACTGCCACGGATGGACTGTGAGGTCAGGGACAGCACTGCCTGCCCGTTGGGAGGCGAATCGAGGACCCACATTATTCTAGGTTCGTGTGTTCTCAAAATAGAGCCCTAAGCAGATGAAGAAAAGGGGTTGAAAGCAAAAGGGAAAGGCAGGGAAGCACCATTAACGGGGCACTTAGAGGGGGCGTGGCCGGGAGGGCACTTCGCAGGCCCCACAGCCAGTCGGGGACCAGTAACCTGGTACCAAGGCAGCAGCAGGCAGGGGAGCACTCTGAATCTCTCTCGGCCAATGAGGACACTGACTTTCCAGGGTGGTTGGCCAGCTCCACTTGAGATCTGGTCAGCCCTTCGCCTCCAGTTATTTCCCAGCATCCCGGGAAGAGGCGGTCATCAAAACGGAGGGCAAGGGGCTAACGGAGAGGGCCCCAGCAGCCCAGGGCCCATGAGTCTTTGAATGAAGTTGCTGCAGAGGCCACATCCTTTCCTGGGCAGGCCAAGGCCACCAGAGTAAAAGAGCACGCTGGATGTGAACAAATGGAATGTGATGCCTGATTTTTCCCTGCACCCCCAAGGAGGGGCCTAGGCAAGCTCACACCTGTCTTCAGGGTCCCCCCAATTCACCCTGAGGGACCCAGGACCCGACTCCAGGTGGTTGAGGCTGGGCAACTGTGGACCCCGCCCCCCTACCCTGTCTTGCTTGCTTGTGCTCACCAGGCTGGCCCTGAGCCAGGCTGGAATACTTCTAACCCCCTCCTGCCACCCTCTCCTCCCTGTGGACATTGTTCTCCTCCCTCTCGGTCAGGGCATTGCGAGTGTGCACCTCCCCAGGCCCTTCCTCCATGACCCCCTGGCTGCCCTGGCGCAAGTCTTCCACCCAACGACTACGCCAGCGTCATCTGGTCTACCAGCCCTCCTCCTGGCAGCCCCCTCGCCCCTGAGCCACACCCCACAGCTGGCGGCAGACTTCACTCACAACGCCTGCTTTGGGTCACTTCCCCACTCCAGGACCCACAATGGCCCTTAGTGCTTGGCTCATCAAGTTCAAGTTCCCCAACCTGGCTTCTGGATTCCTCTCCCTTATCTGGCCCCTTTTCCCTTGTGGACTCCACTTCCTTCCCCCTCCTCTTATCTGCATCCTCTGCTCTCCTCTCCTCACTGCCCACCACCATGCCACCTGGGTTCCCGCCTCCTTTCCCACACTCAGGCTCTTCCCACCAGCACCCCAGCCAGAGCCAAAGAAACAAGACGGCCCGGCCCCTCATCCCCCCAGCAAGGGCGCTGGATTTGCTCTGGCCCCCAAGCTTGGTCTTTTGTCTCAGCCCTCTCCGTTTCAGCCCTGCTGCCTGCTGGAAGGCCCACCCTCCTTCCCTCTTCTTTTTTTTTTTTTTTTTTTTTTTTTTTTGACAGTAAGACTTAGTTTATTCCACATTTACCTTGAAATTCCCTTGAGGGCACAGTTACAGATCTGTATAGAAAACTCAATAACGAAGGGCCCCAGAGGACCATCCCTGGCAACCAGCACACCCCACAGCAAAGTGACAAACAGCCATCAAACCACTGGGTTCACTTGCTCCACTGCAACTTGTGGATAAGAATGAATAAACTGCATTCCTGTGTCCACATTTCAGCAAAGAACAGCATCAAGAACCACCTTTCTACAGGTCTACAGGTTCCTCAGCATATTTTGGTTTGTACCTCTCTCTCCACCTTTCCTGTAGACAGGTTGCAATTAGGAAAAACTGCTGTGAAATCCATGTTGGACGCATTTTAGGCTGTCATCAGGTAGGAAAGCGGGCAAGCATGTCTGCCCTTTCCTTGACCAACTGCAGTCGTTACAGCCATGGTTTCACTGCACTTGGAAAGTGCTTTGCTCCTGTTTGCACAGAAGGGTGCAGAGTCATAGCCTCAGGGAGTCAAGAAGTCATTAGATTCATCCTTCATTTGGACAATTACACTTAAGCCTTCCCAAGAGGTCCTTTATCTTCTTCAGTGGGGAGGGAACAGACTGAGTAACATTCTGAGGCCCATCTGATCTCTCTCACCAGGACCTTGTTTTAATGATTACCATCACAGAGAGGGGGTTGATTAACTTCTAAACATCAGATTCCTTACCTGTGAAATGAGGAGGCTTCTTATACTAGGTTATTACAAGAACATGAACAAAGTACTAACACGTAATAAGGCAGCAATAACACTAACCTCCTACTACAGTTTAAGCATCTGAATCCTTTCTTTGATATGCATAGTGACATCTGATAAATATGAAACAGTTCATTGAGAACCCCTCTAATAGCAATCTTTCTATTCATTCCTTAACTCCTTGACGCAGAATCTCTTGTTGACCAATTGACTATTCTTTACTACAATTCAAATAATAAAACAAAAAGCAGCTTGAGAACAAATTATGACTTAAAAAGTGTTGTTTACAAAGACATATTAAGGAACATTCATCATATCATGGCTTAGTATAATCCACCAAAGTTAACTAGAACTTGTCAAAGCAAAAACAAAAAGAACAACCAAAAACCAAAACAAAAGAAAGATTCACAGAAGTCTAATGTTTTTGGAAAAGAATGCCATCAATCTGTTTCAAGATTTGAGTTCATCTAATGTCAAGAGTCAAACATCCACACAATTGTGGTTACTCTTCTCACCCTTAGGAATGAGTGACCTGTAGATATCGTTTAGAAATAATTAAAGTGCTATAACCTGGAAACATTGTTTACATCTCTAACTCAGGTCAACAAGAACACAGTACTAGATTTAGTAAATGTAATATTATCACCAGCCTAACCAGAGCAGGTATTATAAGACCCAAACTATATAACAGATTGATACGCCTGAGAAAGTTCTCAGGTCTCTCCTTCAGCATAGTACTATTTACTGTAAAATTAAGTGCTGTCTAATCTGCTAACTTATGACAAAAAGCATTAAAGATCCTCAGACTCTGGGATCTTGGTAGATTTCTTGTGCAGAAATTCCAGTGAAAATGCTGTTGGAGAAACAGGTCTTGATTCTGGAATATGCTCCATTCTGTATTTTTCAATGTATGGTGCAGCTACTTCCCAGACCTTCTGCTCTACGAGCAGCCTGTGCGCTGCCTCGATGTCTGGGGCCATGAAGCGATCTTTTATCCAGGGCCTCACAACAGAGCACACCAGGTCATAGACCTTCTCCAGTGGAGTGGTGGTTTTCAAGGGGCGGAGGAACTCTATGCCCTGGCAGGCTGCAAGAAGCTCGATGGCCAACACTGAAACAAGGAAGGACAGGGAATGGCTGGTTAGACTGTGACTCCAAGCTTGAGGGGTATAAACCCCACGCAAGCTGCCAGCCAACTAACGGATAGTTGGTTTTCAGTCTATCGGCAGAATGAAGCTGCCTTGGTATTTGTATACCATTTTAAATCTCTCCTTCCCTCTTCTTGTCCATTTGCTCAAGTCTTAACCTGGACTTGAAACAGGAGGCAGGCTTGCCCGCCCAGTGCAGCAGAGTGATGGCTGACTCCTTGGACCCCAAGGTTACCTCTGGTTAAAACCCCTGAGTACAGCCACTAGTTCACTTCCACAGTAGAGTTCACTCTCTCCCACTAAACAGGGCGAGGCCCTTCACCCAACTGGGCCCTCTCCCAGTGGGAGTCAAAGGGGATGTGGTTAGCACATTCATGGATACCTTGCCCTCTGGGGACCACATCCCTTCATAGCCCAATATAAGGACGGGACCTCAGTGGGCCCTGAGGACTTCCACCCAAGCACCCCCCACAGCGAGAGAACCTTTCATCTGCACCATAACAGGCGTCAGTGAGTGTGATGTGTTCCAGTGACAGACAGTGACTCCACCAGACAGCCCCGACGGTCCATTTTAGGTGTTAGAAAACTCTTCTCTATACCCAGGTCTCCTGCTCTTTATGAGACCCTCCACCTAGGAGGTGCTCCTCTGGAGAGCAATGGCAAGGAAGCCAGTTTGTCCTTCAGGAAGGTCTCATTCCCATTCTATACCCACATCCCCACCCCATACCCTCCCTCTCCACACCAGGCAGTCGAGGGGGCTGCTGCTGCTAAGTCACTTCAGTCGTGTCCGACTCTGTGTGACCCCAGAGACGGCAGCCCACCAGGCTCCTCTGTCCATGGGATTCTCCAGGCAAGAACACTGGAGTGGGTTGCTATTTCCTCCTCCAATGCATGAAAGTGAAAAGTCAAAGTGAAGTCGTTCAGTCGTGTCCGACTCTTAGCGACCCCATGGACTGCAGCCTACTGGGCTCCTCCATCCATGGGATTTTCCAGGCAAGAGTACTGGAGTGGGGTGCCGTTGCCTTCTCCAAGTCAAGGGGGCACACAAACTCATTTCCATCCCCCCTCATGACTCTGCGAATCCTTTTTGGAATGCAATGCTCAGAGTTTGCCCTTTCCTTTGAAAATCAGGACTCTCTCAGGCTCATCTCTCCTGGCTTTGCTCCATTTTCCAGAATCTCCAAAAGATGGCCCCCTGGCCCACTCAGTGCCCTGGGATGAAATGCATCGAGGTTGGGAGTTCAGATGAACTAAAGCCACTGCCAGCCACTCTCCCTGATGGACAGCAGGATGGCAGTGCTGGGCTGGGGGGCTCCACGTGCTTCTCTGGGGCCTTCTTCTCTTCCACAAGGCAGCCTGGTGCCTCCTCACCCTAGATCTGACACGGGGACACCTTGAGCAAGTCATCTGAAAATCTCAGGACCACCACCTCACAACCATTAGGATGCCTACTATCAAAAATAAGAAGGAGAAGAAAGAAAACAAAGAGTTTGGGCAAAGATGTGGAGAAGTTAGAACCTCTTGTGCACCACCGGTTGTAATACAAAATGGTACAGCCACTGTGGGCGAGTATGGTGGTCCCTCCAAAAAAAGCCACAAGCAGAATTACTATGTAATCCAGCAGTTCCACTCATGAGAATATACCCAACAGCACTGCAAGCAGGGATTGACAGAGATATTTATATGACCATGTTCATAGTAGCATCATTCACAGTAACTGAAACGTGGAAATGACCCAAGTGTTTATTGACAGATACATGAGTCAGTAAAATGCGGTATATACACAGGGAAGCCTGGCGTGCTGCAGTCCATGGGGTCGCAAAGAGTCAGACACAACACAGCAACTGAACAACAAACAACAGTACATGCAATGGAGTGTTCAGTTCAGTTCAGTCGCTCGGTCATGTCCGACTCTTTGCGACCCCATTACTCTGCCTTAAAAAGGAAGGACATTCTGACACGTGCTACAGCATGGATGAACCTTGAGGACATTACTCGGGGGGTAATAAGCCAGTCACAAAGGACAGATTTTGTATGAATCCACTCATGAGGTACATTAAGTCATCAGACTCACAGAGGCAGAAAGTAGAAAGGTGGCTGGCAGGGACTACAGAGCTCTTATTTAATGGGTGTAGAGCTTTTTGTCTCACAAGATGAAAAGCGTTCTGGAGGTGGATGGTGGTGATGGTTGTGCAATGAATTGGGTGTACTTAATACACTGATTGTGGACTCCAAAGTGATTAAAATGATAATTTTTATGTTATGTGTATTTTACCACAGGTTTCCCTGGTGGCTCAGCGGTAAAGATTCCGCCTGCAATGCAGGAGCCGCAGGAGACACGGGTTTGATCCCTGGGTCGGGAAGATCCCCTGGAGGAAGGTGTGGCAATCTACTCCAGTATTCTTGCCTGGAGAGTTCCATGGACTGAGGTGCCTGGAGGTCTACAGTCCATGGGGTTGCAAAGATTTGGACATAACCAAAGAGACTTTGTGCGCACATACATATTTTACCACAATAAAAAAAAAAAAAAGTGAATCAGAGTGAAAAAAACAATGTCGGTGCCTCAGTTTCTTCTCCTAAGAAAGAGCAGGATTTGACTAGATGTCCTGTGATCCTCTCATTGCTGTGGCTCCGTGCCCACTGAATCCACATCTGCCCTCCAGAAGCCCTGGCACTCGGCAGAAAAGAACCAGCATGAAAACAGTGCCCAGCACGAGGGAGGTGCTCGGGAGATGTTAGCTGGTAGGACAGAGGGCAGATAGATGGATGGAGAGTGGGTTATGGGGCTTCCCTGGTGGCTCAGTGATAAAGAATCTGCCTGCTAATGTAGGAGACTCAAGTTCAATCTCTGGATTGGGAAGATCTCCTGGAAAAGGGAATGGTTACCCACTCCAGGACTCTTGGCCTGGAAAATTCCATAGCCAGAGGAGCCTGGCGAGCTACAAGATGGATGGCAGACAGATGGATGGATAGACCGGCCCCTAAATCCCAGGCCCTCTGACTCGTGACTAGCACTGTTTAGAAGAAGAAATCCAGGAGAAGCCCACTTGGCAATAGCAGCCATTGACATCAGCAGCAATCACTGAGGGTATCGGGGGGAAAGCTGGCCTAGGAATCCACAACCCCACTCCTGATCCAGCCTACCCCCCACTGCTGTGTGACCGTGAACCAGTCACCTGGTCTTTCTAAGCACCAGTTTGCTCCTCTCCCCAGGATGGGCCCACACCTGTCCAGACCTCCACACAAGTCACTGTGGGCTGGGGGAGCCCAGCATCAGGGGAAAGGCTCTGAGAACCGCAGCTGCTGTGTAATAAACCAGTCCCAGTCATGGTTATGAGTGTGGACCCTGGTGCCAGGCTACTGAGGTGAAACCCCAGGGCCCCTTCCAAACAACTCTGCGGCCTTAGGTCTTATCAGGGTTCTTCATCTGAGACATGGGGGTTATCACAGCACCTCCTTTACTGCACTGTGCTGAAGAATAAATGAGTTTATTTTTGTAAAGCTCTCACAACAAAGGTCTGCAAAGAGGAAATTCCATACATGGGTTAGCTTTTCACTTGCTCTGATTACTGAAATCAACCTGGCATCCCCATCCCCCACCACATACTCTCCACCCCACCTGTGATTCAATAGGACTTGTTCCGCAGGACATTTCACGTCCTGGTTTTGGGGCTGGCCTGCAGAGGAGAAGCAGGGCCCACACAGCTCTCCCCCCACCCAGGTCTCCTGGGTGCCAGGCTTTGGGTGCAGAAGGGCTCAGATCCAGCCCACTTCAGTGGCCACTGCACTTGGCCATCACCCTCGGGAAATTCCTTTGGACTCTTATTTTTCCGAAGTTGAGAAGAGCTGCCTCAGCGCTTTCCAAGGATCAGGAGCATCCCCAACAAGCACACCCTCACCCCTCTCCAGCCTGCCCCCAGCAGTGGACCCCACAGGAGGGTGGTGACCCTAGGACCCTTCTCCTCAAGCCCTTGGGCAACATCTGTTGAGTAAGACGAAAATACGGGTTGAAGATTAAGCCACTCTGCCCTGGTTGGCCTGGCACAGGCTGGAAAATGTTTGGCTTGCAGGGCCCTGAGGCTGGCAGAGATCCTGGGCCCAAGGATGAGTGGTCCCGATCCTGGGGCAGCGGGGTGCGGGCTGAACGGAAGTGAGATGGGTGAGAAGGCCAGAGGGAGAGCTGGGGACATGGAGAAAACTCAACAGAAAGACGAACACAGGTGTGAGGCAAGAGGGAGGAGTTGGGGAGCCCAGAGACCAGCTCTGCAGAGGCTGAAGGGCAGGCATGGAAGGGAAAAGGAAGGAAAAATACGACCCGCCCTTTCCTCCCTCTTCTGAACCTGCTCAAAGCCCTTGCCTGCCTGCCTGCCGTGAGGAAACAGGTGTTGAGTGCTCTCTAGGGGAAGCCAAACTTTCTCCCGGCTTCCCCTGAGCCACTTTCCCTCCCCAGGGACAATATCAGAGTTTCCAGCTGGAGACTGGCCCCCCTAATAGACCCCCATGGCCCAACAACAAAGAGTCAGAGGACAACAGTCCTGTTTATTGAACACCTAATCTGCGCTGAGCATCTGGCTGAATGCCTTTCTTCCAGCCACACAATAAGCATGCACTGAGCACCTACTGTGTGTCAGATAGTGGGAATACAGCAGTGAACACAGTGGACAGAAACCCCTTGTCATCATAGAGTTTACATGCTGGTGTGGTGGGAGGCTATTTTTTTTTTATTTATTTATTTTTAATTGAAGGATAATTGCTTTACAGTATTGTGTTGGTTTCTACCAAACATCAACATAAATCAGCCATAAGTTTACCCATGTCGCCTCCCACCTGAACATCCTTCCCACCTCTCTGGGTTGTTACTGAGCCCCCTTAGAGTTTCCTGAGTCATACAGCAAATTCCCACAGGCTGTCTATTTTACATACGGTAATGTATGTTTCCATGTTGCGGCTGCTGCTGCTGCTGCTGCTGCTGCTAAGTCGCTTCAGTCGTGTCCGACTCTGTGCGACCCCATAGACGGCAGCCCACCAGGGTCCTCTGTCCATGGGATTCTCCAGGCAAGAACACTGGAGTGGGTTGCCATTTCCTCCTCCAATGCATGAAAGTGAAAAGTCAAAGTGAAGTCGTTCAGTCATGTCCGACTCTTAGTGACCCCATGGACTGCAGCCTACCATGATCCTCCGTCCATGGGATTTTCCAGGCAAGGGTACTGGAGTGGGGTGCCATTGCCTTCTCCATGTTGGTGGGAGGCTTTTAAAGGAGATCAGCAAGTAAGATGGTGACACATGCTGAGGGGCAAAGAAGGCAGGGAAGGAAGAGTGGGTTGCTGGGGGAAGGGAAATCTGACACTTGAGTAAAGATCTCAAGGAGGGAAAGAGCCTGGCAGGTATCCTTGGGAAAAGGTCAGCAAGTGCAAAGGCCCTGAGGCAGTATCTGCCTGATGTTCAAGACCAGCAAGAAGGCCAGGTGGTCACAGCAGACTGAGAGAAGGAGGGAGCTTTCAGAAGATGAGGTGAGAAAGGAAATCTGCCCATCACTGTAGGGCTGTGTAGACCAATGGAAGAACCTGGGCCTTTACTCTCAGGGGTGAGCAGCCATTGGAGGATTTGAACACAGACTGATTCAGTGAGCTAATTTGCTCCTTTCATTCGTTTCACCTGTGGTCATGTATGGATGTGAGAGTTGGACTGTGAAGAAGGCTGAGCGCCAAAGAATTGATGCTTTTGAACTGTGGTGTTGGAGAAGACTCTTGAGAGTCCCTTGGACTGCAAGGAGATCCAACTAGTTCTTCCTAAAGGAAATCAATCCTGAATATTCATGGTAAGGACTGATGCTGAAGCTGAAACTCCAGTACTTTGGCCACCTCATGTGACGAGTTGACTCATTGGAAAAGACTCTGATGCTGGGAGGGATTGGGGGCAGGAGGAGAAGGGGACGACAGAGGATGAGATGGCTGGATGGCATCACCGACTCGATGGACGTGGGTCTGAGTGAACTCCGGGAGTTGGTGATGGACAGGGAGGCCTGGCGTGCTGTGATTCATGGGGTCGCAAAGAGTCGGACACGACTGAGCGACTGAACTGACTGAACTGATTCTTTTCACAGCCTTATAAGGTAGGTACTGTTACTAACTCCCAACCCGCAGAGGAGAAACTAAGGTCCAGAGAGGTTAACCAACGTGTCCATGGTCACAGACCCAGGCCCCGGGGAACTCCCTCACTCTTGATCACTTCTGGGGGGAAGTGGAGTATCCTGACTCAGGTGGGGAAATCTTTGTTGTCGCAACCACTCCTCCAACAGATGGCTCATGCAACGTCTACGAGAGTCAGAGCCCCTCTGCTCAGGCAGGCACATTAGAGATGGGAACATTCCACAGCCTGGCCCAGGCAGGAGTCCTTTCTGGTACCATGCTGTGCTGTGCAAGTAGCTTCAGTCGTGTCCGACTCTTTGTGACCCTATGGACTGTAGCCCACCAGGCTCCTCTGTCCATGGGATTCTTGAGGCAAGAATACTGGAATGGGTTGCCATGCCCTCCTCCAGGGGATCTTCCAGACCCAGGGTTTGAACCCACGTCTCTTTATATCTCCTGCACTGGCAGATGGGTTCTTTATCACTAGTGCCCCCTGGGAAGCTCATCCCTCCTGGTATCTAACTGCAATTCCTCCAGTCGGAAAGCCAACCTATTCCCTTCTGTTCCAATCCCTGACCCCTCCTCATGTAAACAAAGCTCACGAGACTCCTGGAGGTCAAGCATGTGGCTCCTGCCTGGAGAGCCCAGACTCCAGAGCCCCCCAACTATCCTCAACCAGCCAAGAACATTCTGTTCTCAGTGGCCAAGTAGTAATCGGGTTGAAATGCTGAAATGTGGGCTCCTTCCTCTCCACCCCTCCCTGCCTGCCGTTCTGCAATCCCAGAGAGAGTTCTCCCTGGCAGTTCCAAACCAGGCCTGCACTCTGGCCTCATCCCCACAGTATTCGACCCCTAAGCCCTGCTGTTGTCAGATGACCTTTGACTGAGCTCTGTGCAAAGAATACTCCACATCTGGAGATGCACAGCTAGGCAGAGGTGAGGCCCAAAAGCATTTGAGCCCAGTGAGATAAGGAAGGAGGGGCTGATGCGAGGAAAGGACATGGAAGGCCTGACCTCTGGGAGTCTTTTGAGCTTTGTTTATGTGAGGAGGGGTCACAGGTTGGAACAGAAGGGAACAGGTTGGCATTCCAGCTGGAGGAACTGCAATTAGATACCAGAAGGGACTCCTGCCTGAGCCAGGTTGTGGAATGTTCCAGTACCCAGGCCGAGCAAGTCATGGCAGGGCCTAGACTGAGAGGGCAGAGGGCAGTGACTCTGCTCTGCATCCAAGAGACATCTAAGAGTCATAATCACTTCTGCATACTTTTTTTTTTTTTTGCATGCTTTATTTCATTCCACCAATGACCCTGAATAGGGAGGGGAAGGATGGGAGGCGGATATGTATCAGAACTGAGAAGGCCTTTGGAGCATCGAGTGCCGCCCCCTTCTTTGACAAAAAGGGAACCTGAGGCCCAGAAAGAGGGCAGTACTGGCCCACTGTCACACAGCACGTGGGTGTCAGAAGAGAAAAGACCAGGAAACCCAAGTGAGACACCAGCATCCAGGCTGAGCAAGTCATGTGCAGACACCTCCAACTGCCTGGGCCCCACTGGGCCCTTGCTCCCCAAAACTCCCACCACGTCGATCTCACCACAGGCACCGCCACACCAGTCAGTGGGATGGTGCCCACTTGGGCCCTCCATCACGAACTCTAGTCCCAAACAAGTACACACATGGGTGCAGGCCTGCACACACACATACCTGAGTGCAGGCAGGGCCCTCCCTCTCCAGTCCCCACGCCCCGCCTGCCTCCTGTGCTGGGCTGGGGAGCAGGAGGGAGCTGTGAAGGGTAAGAAGACAGAGAGACGGCAGGGAGGGAAACATTCCAAAGCAGCCCAGCTGGGATGGGTCTGGAGCAGGCCCCTCTCCCCAGCCCATAACTCACAGGAGTCCTGCCCCATCCACACTTTTCTGGAAGCCTGACTGGAGGAAAGAGGGAGCAGTGCGGGGCTGGGGGACATGGAGGGAGGGCAGAAAAGCAGAGTCAGCCCAAGAGCCTGGAGATGCAGCAGGCCACCTCAATGTGACTAACTTCCCAGGTACCTGAACTCTGTGGGTCATGCCATCCATCCCAGAGCCCAGGGCACATGGTTCCACAGGTGTGGACCCCTTCTAAGCTGGCATGTCAAGCCAGGTGGTCCCTGGAGCTGGTCAGATGATAGAACAGGGTCAGGGGACAGAAGGGCTCAGCCAAAAGGGACCTGACCAGGGACCAGGCAGGTCAAAGGAGATGCCATCCCCCTGTTCTGTAAGCCCCAAGACAACAGGCATCTGACCAGGCCTAGAGACAAGCAGGATGCCCTTTTATGGGCTTTTCCAAGGACTTGAGTCTCAAGATTGAAACAAGAGGCCTCGAGTCTCATGAAGTCACGAAGGGACCTCATGACTCATTTCCTTCTAGTTGGGCTTCTGCTTCAGGACACGGCCCCTTCCTCCTCATTACCTAATGGCCCAGCACCTGTGGGGGCTACCAGGATGCTTGGGGCTTCCCCAGTGGCTCAGCGGTAACGAATCTGCCTACAATGCAGGACACACATGAGACGTGGGTTGGATCCCTAGGTCTGGAAGATCCCCTGGAAAGGGAATGGCAACCCACTCCGGTATTCTTGCCTGGGAAATCCCATGGACAGAGGAGCCTGGAGGGCTACAGTCCATGCGGTCGCAAAGAGTCAGACACAACTGAAGCAACTGAGCATGCATGCAGGCAAAGTAAGCTGCAGCAAGAGCTGAGGAAAGAGAGGAGGGTGGGCTGGCGGGGCAGGAATGGACTGTCACTCACCACCAGTTCATGGCTGGAAGGAGGAATGCAGGGGGCAGCCACCTGTGGGAGGAACAGAGAAAGGGCAAGGTTAGCATCTTTCATCCCCATAGAAACCCAGGGCCTCCCGATCATTTTGCTCCCCCACCAGCCGGGGCTAGACACCCCTCCCTTCAGTTCACAAACACTGACACCCTCCAGTAGGAGAGTTCATTGGAAGACTGTGTAGCAACACGAGACAATGCCTAGGCAACAGGGCTCAGATGAAGAGGCAAAAGTGAAATGGACACATTCTTAAAATTCTGTACAAAGAAATATGCAGAAAGACCGGGGGTCAAAGCACCAGAGTTAAGGTAATAAGGTGTTTTTTTTTTTCTCTCTATTTTCTAAATTTTCTGCAATATGGTAAGATTTGGTGTTTTTTTTCTTTTTTTTTTTAAACCATGTTTAAGACCTCTAGGAAAGGAAAAGTCACCTCCTCCATTCTCCCAAATGCCAAGGTGTCTCATTCAAAGGTCAGAGCTGCAGAGGGCTGGCCAAGCTTCCCAGACTGTGTGGGGAAACAGCATGGGGAAGGGCTTGTTGGCTCTTTCAAAAGAAACTGGCCACTCCGCTAATATACGTGGAAGGTCTTGAGGGTGGAAACACTCTCCGAGGGTGAGCTATTATTTTGTCATCATCCTCATCTTCTCCTCTGATGAGGGAGGGGGTGGCCCCGTGGCCTCAAGTCAGAGGGAGATGGGCGGAGAGAGGGGGCTGGATTGCTCCCTACCCTGAGATAACACGCCCTCCCCAGGGGCCCGGCAGCCAAACCACTACCCTGACAATTAGCAGAGGCCTTTATCAGAGACTCAGTGTGTTCCTTTTTTTCTAGCCAGGACACGTTTTTCTTGGAGCTCATACCTCAACCTTGGCTCCAATTCCTGACCTGAACACCACGCAGGGGCCCACAGAGGGGACGGAGGGGGAAGCTCTCCCCACCTCCCCCAGCCCCAGGCATAAGGATGTCTGGACACAAGCCGTGGATCGCCAAAGAGCAGGTGGCTACCTTCTCCAACAGTGGGCGAACCAGCCCCTCCACCTAGAAGAGCAATGACAGCCCCCAGCCCCAGTTGGAGCTGGCTGTTCATAGGGGCGTCACCCTCAGCTGAGCCCTTCTGTCCCCTGACCCTCTTCTATCATCTGACTAGCTCCAGGGACCACCTGGCTTGACATGCCAGCTTAGAAGGGGTCCGCACCTGTGGAACCATGTACCCCGGGCTCTGGAAGAGGTGGAGGGGCTAGGAGTTGGCATCTCTGGGTTCTTGACCCAGTCACGCTGAAGGCTCCTTGCCAACTCATTCTCCAGCAAAGTGACCTGGGTTGAGTCTCAGTACCTATCACCCTTGGAGGAGGACATGGCAACCCCCTGCAGTATTCATGCTTGGAGAACTCCATGGACAAAGGAGCCTGGTGAGTTATCATCCATAAGTTTCACAAAGAGTCAGACACAACTGAAGCGACTTAGCACAGCACACACACCTACCACCCTGTACTTGACATTACTCTAGGACTTGGGAGAATCATATATGAAGCCAAAAAAAGGAACAATAACTATATTGAATGTGCACTATGAATATATAGCAGGCATTATTATCAATACCTTGTAAGTGTTAGTCACTCAGTCATATCCAACTCTTTGCAACCCAATGGACTGTAGATCACCAGGTTCCTCTGACCATGGGGATTCTCCAGGCGAGAATATTGGAATGGGTTGTCATCCTCCAGGGGATCTTCCCAACCCAGGGATCAAACCCGGGTCTCCTGCATTGCAGGCAGATTCTTTACTGTCTGGGCCACCAGGGAAGCCCAGGCATTATTATCAATGCCTTACCCACATTAACCCATGTAATCCTTTCAACAACAGTAAGGTAGGTACTATATCATACCTCCAGTTGAGGCACAGGGGCCACAGAGAAATTAAACAACTTTCCCAAGGTCACACAGCCAATCAGTGACCAGGGGTGGGGTGGAGGATGCCAGAACAGGGCAGAAGGGCAGGGAAGTCTGGAGGTGGCTGCAACCTTCAGGGCACCCTGCCCATCAGACAAGCTCTCAGTCACGGGGACGCTTGCTGTCCCCTAGGCACCTTCAGAGCAGGAGTCCAGCATCTAGCAGTGACCTCCTCCCTGTCTCCTTCCACCCCAGCCCCAAATCCCACTCTGGGGCTTGTAGGTTTCAACCTCCTGGGGCCAGGCCCTCGTGTCCCACTCCTCCTATCACCCATGGGCCCTCAGGCCCAGGTGGGAGTGGGTCAACCCACAGATCAGCACCCTGCTCTGCTCCTTCTCTCGGAGCTAGAGCTGGAACAGGGCTGAGAACCTAAATGTGGAATCAGCTGCAAGAGGACGGGAAGCTGCCGGCTAGTGCCACGGCCTCCCAGCCCTGGCAAGTCCCATCCACCGCCGCTGTCTTCCCCTGCAGTACCCGAGAGTGCGTCTGGTCTCCATTCTGGACTGGGGGTTAGGAAAGTGAGAGGGGTTACAGACACATACTGAGGCAAAGGCAGGACGGACAGGTGTCCTCTGAGACAAGAGGGAGAGCCTCTTCTCTAGGACCACCCTAAAGTACTAGTCGCTCAATCGTGTCCGACTCCTCGCAACCCCCTGGACTGTAGCCCACCAGGCTCTTATGTCCATGGCATTCTCCAGGCAAGAATGCTGGAGTGGGCTGCCATTCCCTTCTCCAAGTACCACCCTAAGCAGTGGGGAACCATGGAACCTGACCCCAGGTCCTGTCCTTGTCCTCTCTGAGGACTTAGATCTGCACTGTGGACCCCCAGTTTGCAGGCCTGATGCCGGGGTGCCCCTTCATGGCCTGCTGCCCCCCAGGGCCTCCTCCACCCACTGCCCACAGCTGCGCATTCCAGGCCGGCCCGCCAGCCAGCCCACTAACTTTGTTGTGTGTTTCAATGTTTCTTGTCTATTTTTTTTTTTTTTAAAGCAGAGAAATGTTTCCTTAAAAGGCTCTCTCCTTCCCTCCGGCACCCTGGCTCCTGGCCACCCCCTCAGGAGCCTGGAATGTACCAGGGAGGGCCAGAGCCCCTTGCCACTCTGGCCCGTGCCCTGTGGCCCCACACTCCTGGTGTCCGCAGCGACCACTCCCACTGGCCCCAGGGGACCCCAGCTAGAAGCCCTCCCTATGCAAAGAGGGCAGACACGGGGGGGGGGGGGGGGGGGGGGGGGGGTGCCAGTCATTTGTCTCCCCAGGGCTGGCAGGACAGGATTCCAGGACTCAGGCCCGGAAATTCAGCCTCAGGTAAGCCTCCTCCCCGGGTCTCCCTCCACGATTCTTCGGCACACAGAGGGTGCGGGCTGGTGGGCCTAAGGCTCAGCCTTTCCATTCTTAAAACTGTAACAACACTAAAAGCAGCAGCAACAGCAAATACTCCCATCAAACTTGCTACCTGCCAGGCACTCTGCTTTGTACCTGGCGTGAATTAATTCACTCCATTCCCACAACGCTGAGCATCCCATTTTGTGGATGAGAAGACCAAGGCACAGAAGTCAGGTGTCAAGCAGAGAAGGCAGGACGCAACCCCAGCAGTCTGGCTGTAGACAGGGATGTGCCCCAGCCCTCTCTGCTGTGCTGACTCTCCTATAAAGATGAATTTCCCCAGAGCCCTACACAGCAACAGCAGGAAGAAGAAAGCTTATGGGATGTGCCTATGTGTCTGTTACTGTCCTAAGCCCTTTCCCTGGACTCATTTGATCCTTATAAAAATGCAGACTTTGGACATAGGTAGGGAAGGAGACGGTGGGATGAATTGAGACAGTAGCGTTGACATATATATACTATCATGTGTAAAACAGATAGCCAGTGGTAAGCTGCTATATGGGCACAGAGAGCTCAACCTGTGCTGTGTGATGACCTAGAGGGGCGGGATGGGGTGGGAGGGTCAGGAGGGAAAGGACATGTGTGTACTTGTGGCTGATTCATGTTGTTGTATGGCAGAAGCCAATACAATATTGAAAGTAATTATCCTCCAATTTAAAAAGGTTTCTTTAAAGTTCACAGGGGAAAAAGATGTATGAGTTATACTGTTTTATCCCCATTTCACAGATGAAGAAACTAAGGCACAGCAAAGGTAACGACTTGCCCAAGGCCACTGCAGCAGAACGATGCAGCTCTGGAGGTAGAAAGACAGGAATGCTGCCAGGATGTGAGCGTTACCAAGCTCCATAGCCTGGCACGGGGGCTAAAGCCTGGCATTCATCAGCCCTCCACCCACTAATATTTTCTGAACTTCAAAGGTCCCCGGGAACAGTGCCAACAACAGGACACAGCCTTGGAGACCCCCCCAGAACAGGGGAGTCCTGAGAGCAGGCAGCCCAGTCAGGGCCCCTGCACAACCCGCCCCCTGGCCCGTTCCCCACTGTCACTCTGTCCATTCACCTTGTCCAGGCCCAAAGCCACACCCAAGGGGTGGGCTCCTCTCAGTCCTCGGGACACACCTAGCTCTGTTCTTCCTCGGGGCCTCTGAGTATGCAGTTTTCTTGCCCAAATGTTCTTAGCCCAGCTGTCTGCACAGCTGGATCCTTCCTATTCTTCTGGCTTTGGCTTAAACGCTACCACCCTAGAGAGAAGCCCTCCCTGACTCCCTTAAGTTACACACACACACACACACACACACACAGATATTCTCTCTCCTGAATTCCTATCTCTCCTTCCCAGTCCTAAATACAATGTGTAATTACAGATGTGTTTATTTCCTTGTCTATAATCTGTTACTCACTAGAGAAATCAAGTGCCCTAAAGGAAAGGAGCATGCCTTGTTCATCATGCTAGTCCCAGCACACAGGAGGTGCACACGAAAGATTTCTGGAAAGATGAAAGCAACTTAAGGCCCAAGGACAGGAGGCGCCAGTCACCACTACTAACGGTAGAATCACTGCCATCTGTTAGGCACCTACTCAAGGGAGCTGATTCTACCATATGCTTGTGTCGTCTCTGAGACCCTCCAATCCTGCAGAGTCGGTATTTCTGCTCCCATTTTACAGATGAAGAAACTGAGGCTTGAAGAGATCATAACAGAGTCAACCAGCCGGAAGGGGAGAGTCGTAGGTGAAAACCCAGGCACCTGCCTCCCACTGCCCCCATCACCTCACTACCTGACGAGTGGCAGGACCTCACCCCAGCTGGGCGACACTCCCTCAAGTCAGGATTGGTTACACAACATCCCAGCCTCCCACGGGTCCCCACACCCATGTCCACCTGGTCCCCAGGGCTGGAGGACAGCCCAGCCAAACTAGAACCACTTGAGTCTGGGGATTGAGCACTTCATATAATCCTGAGCAGAAAAGAGATCTCCCCCATATCTGGCTTGCCTCTCCCCCCACTTTAATTACGGTAAAATGCACATAACATAAAATTTACCATTTTAAGTGTAAATCAGTGGCATTGTATATTAACAGTGCTGTATAATCATCTCCACTATCCATTTCCAGAACATTTTCATTATTCCAAAATAGAAAAACCCTACACCCATCAAACAATAATTCCTCACTCCCCCCCACCCCTCCCCGGCCCCAGTAACCTCTCATCTACTTTCTGTCCCTATGAACTTGCCTATTCTAGGTACCTCATATAAGAGGAATCATACAATATTTGTCTTTTTGTCTGAATTATTTCGCTAAATGTTATAAGCCGAAGTATCCCTCCAAATTCTTAGGTTGAAGTCCAAACCCCCAGTACCTCACAATATGACTGTATGTAGAGATGGGGCCTTTAAATGTGTGTATTAGTCACTCAGTCGTGTCTGACTCTTTACAACCCCATGGACTGTAGCCTGCCAGGCTCCTCCGTCCGTGGGAATCTCCAGGCAAGAACACTGGAGTGGGTAGCCATTCCTTTCTCCAGGGAATCATGCTGATCCAGGGATCAAACCCATGTCTCCTGTGCTGCAGGCAGGCTCTTCACCATCTGAGCCACCAGGGAAGCCCCAGGGGTGATTAAGATAAAGTGAGGCCATTAAGGTGGGCCCTAATCCAATATGACTGGTGTCCTTACAAGAAAAGAGCAAGACCCACAGAGAGTCACTAGGGGGACCTGTGCAAAGGGAGGACCACGCGAAGACACAAGGAGAAAGTGGCCAGCTACAAGCCAAGGAGGGCCTCAGCGGAAACCAAACCTGCCGGCACCTTGATCGTGACCTCCAGCCTCCACACTGCGAGAAAATAAAGTTCTGTTGTTTAAAGCACTGAGTTTGTGGGTCTTCCCTGGTGGTCCAGTGGCTAAGACTCCACGCTCCCAATGCAGGAGGCCTGGGTAAGATTCCTGGTCAGGGAATTAGATGCCACATGCCACAACTAAGAGCTTGCATGCTGCATGTTGCAACAAGATTGAAAAGCTTGTGTGTCGCAACTAAGATCCAGGGCAGCCAAATAAATAAATAAACCACTGAGTGTGTGATATTTTGCTATGCCAGACCCAACAAACTAACATACTCTGCATAATGGTTTCAAGACTCTTTCACGTCGCAGCAGGTATCGGAGTTGCATTCTTCTTTGAGGCTGAATACTACTCCATTGTATGACTATACCGCACTGTGCTTACCCGTCCATCCATCAGCGGACACTTGGGTTGCTTCCAAAGAAGTTCTTGCTGACACCCACTGCACATGCCTCCCCCAACAACTCCAGGCACTCACCTCGATGACACCCTCCCTTCTTCATGACCCCCCTGAAGTAGGTCCTTAGCATCCTCATCTTACAGAGGCTCAGGCAGTTCAACAATCCTGTGAGATCCAAGATGGCACATCTATCAAGTAACAGCATCAGGACTGATACCAGGTCGGCCTGCCTGCAATACCTGCCTTTCCCAGCAAGCCACACTGTCCCCATGGCCAGATGAAGCCTGTGCTGTGGCAGAGAAGCCGGGGCTGTAAGAGCACAGAGAAAGCTGGGGGGGAGTGAGGGGCTGCCCAGGCATACTCCATGGAAGAGGGGGCACCCGAGCCGGGCCTCAAGAACACACTGCTTTTGTTTGTCTACTGTGTGGCTCCCCCTGTGAGCCCAGAAGGGCAGGAAGCCCATGGGTCATTTTTGTCAAGAAGCTCTGGGGCTCTGCTCAGAACCTGGAGCTTACGAGGTCCATGGGCAGGTTTTGAAGGTGACAATGGGGAAAGGGCATTTCAGGAGAAAATAACCACACAAACAAGGCATGGAGGTGGGAACGCTTCCCACATTAAAAGAATCCCCTTAGGCTGGGACACAGGATGGGTGAAGGAAAAGAGGGCATTGAAAGGCATGTAGAAGGAGGGAAGCAGACTGGCCCGAAAGTCTCCCTCCAGGCTGGATGATAGGAGACTCTGAACACCCAGAAGAGGAGTTAAAGCTTTCAGCTGCCAGCACTGGGAAGCCACTGAAGATGCCTGAGTAGGAGAGGGACCAGGGGAGGTGAAGGATGTGGAGCTTAATGCAAGCAGGAGATGTTCGGTAACACTAAGAATAATGAGGGGAGAGGGAAAGATGGGGAGGAGCCCTGAAGTCTAGAGACAAGGGGCCATCGCATTGCAGGTCTCCTGCATTGCAGGCAGATTCTTTACCAGCTGAGCTACAAGAGAAGCCCAAGAATACTGGAGTGGGTAGCCTTTCCCTTCTGCAGGAGATTTTCCCAACCTAGGGATCGAACCCAGGTCTCCAGCATTGCAGGCAGATTCTTTACCAGCTGAGTCACAAGGGAAGCCCAAGAATACTGGAGTGGGTAGCCTATCCCTTCTCCAGCGGATCTCCCTGACCCAGGAATCAAACCGGAGTCTCCTGCATTGCAGGTGGATTCTTTACCAACTAAGCTATCAGGGAAGCCCTAAGGGACCATCAGGTACCTGAACATCTGTGGGCCCCCATCCCCACCTCATGTTAATAGATGCCCCCTCCAGACTCTACTGCTCTCCCCCACCCAGAGCATGGAGGGCACCTCCACCTTCCTGCCCTCCAGAGCCAGGGATCCCGCCCTCAGCTCTGCCTGCTGCTCATCCTCGGGGCCCCACTCAAGGAACCTGTGGTGGCCAGGAATCAGCCATCCTCCGAGACTTGGTCACTGAAGTGACACCAGGGAGTCAAGAATAATGCAGACAATGATCCCGGAGGGACCCAGCCCGCGCGCCCTGTGTGGACACAATCAGATGACCTCCATGTGTGGAGAGCCCAGCACCTCCAAGTTCACATTACGAATCCCCACTGGGCTCTATAAAGCCCCAGCCAGCCCCTGCCAGCCAGACCAAAGCAGGCTGGGAGCCCCCGCCAACTGGACCAGGGCTTGGCTTGGGACCGGGTGAGGGGTGAGTGTGGATGCCCACAGTCAGACAGCTACACAGTGCCCAGCCATGCGGGTGGGGGGTGGGGACTGGGCAAGTACAAGGCCCAAGGGTGAAGAGGGCAGCACCCCCAGGACAGCTCGAAGACACTGGCCTCCCAGACTGAGCCTCAAGCCTCAAGCTCTGGGCAGGGGGTTCCCGAGAAGGAGGGGGCCCCTGCCCTGGCTCCATTTCCTCCCCAGGCCTGGGCCTCCCCTCCAGGCCACCCATCCTCACCAGAGCTTGCTCTCAACCTGCTCTGCTGTTTCCTTCCCTTATATAGAGTTCTGCTCACAACCGGGAAAGGAACTGCGTCAAGTTCCTGGAGGCAAGAAGGAGCCTGTTCCCAGGGACACCTCGAGCTGAGGGGCGGGGGGCCGTGCCCCTTCAGGGCCAGGGAGCCACCCAGGGGCAGGGAGGGGGCCTGACCCTTTCCCCAAGCCCAGCAGTCTCCAACTGAGAACCCAAGCAGACAAGACACAGGGGTGACCCAGAGGGCCAACTCCAGTCACTGCCCCCAGAGTTCCAGGCCCATCCCTTCCCCAGATCCTCCTGGGCCAGGCTCCTCTTGGACCATTGACCCAGTCGTTCCCCCCTGCCAGCTCCAGCAGCTCCCCTGAACCCCAACCCTCCCTCTTATCCCGGGAGCCTCTTCTCAGGCCCCACTCACTGGCCGCCCCAGCCCCTGCCAGCCTCCAAGTCCTGTTGCACGCTCAAGAAGGGCCCCCTAGACAGGGAAGTTTCTAGCCACACCCCACACAGCAGCCCTGACCTGCACAGCCCAACCCCATACAAGAGGAGGGCCGGGTGTGCCAGACCCTCTTGAGCCTGCTGGAATGTGGTATTTCAGAGCAGACACTTCCCCAGAAGGTCGTGGCAGCAGCAAAGCAGGTGAGGTGGGTCTAGCACTGAGCGCCAGCAGGCCCGGCCCTCTGCAGCCGGTCCCCTTCAGAGCCTGTCCGGAGGATGGCGTAAGATAGCACCCAGATCTCTGGATGCCTAGCTGGTGGCAGAACATCTTTTCTGACCATCTGTTTCCCCTGGGACCCAAGCCGGGACCCCAAGGGCCGAGCTCAGGAGCCACATTGGCCCACACCCAACATCAGTGACCCTGGGAGGGCTGAGTTGCATACCGGGCCAGACTTCTCATGAGCAAACCCTTGTGAGCAAGAAAGTCAGAGAAGCTGAGTTCAACAGACAGGTACCAAGCGTCTCCTACATGCCAGGTCCTGGGAGCACAAGAGGGGAGCCAAGGGGTTCAGGGGAAGCCTGGCAATGACAAGGGTGGGGTGTGTGGGGCACGGGGAAGTACCAGCAGGGGCAAGAGGGCAGAGCTGGGCCCAGGACTTGACACTGGTCAGCGTCCTGGGTTCACAGCCCTGTCCCCTTTCTGCCTCCTCCTGGCTCCCTCACTGCCATTGACAACCACCCCACTCCCTGACCATCTAAGGTTGTTAAGCCAAAAACCTGAGGGTCAGCTGGACTCTTCCTACACCCCCGTCCCCCCCAAGCCTGGCCAATTCCTCCACCAGAGTATCCTTCCAAGCCACTCCCTCACCCCTAGTCTCTTTAAATCATGGAGATTCTTAACAACAGCCTCCTGACATCCGCCTCCTTGCCCTCAGCCCAGCTCCACGGGATAAAGTCCAGATGCCCTAATATGGTCCTCACAGCTCTTCGGGACCTGGCTGTGTCTCTCTTTCCAGTCCCATTTCTCACCTCTCCGCCTCGAAGCCCTCGCTCCAGCCAGCTTGTTTGTTTTTCCCATATGGTACACTGTGAGGTGGGGGTTATCAGCCCATTTTACAGAAGGGGAAACGAGGCTCTGAGAGGTCACATCCTTAGCCTGCACTAGGTAATGGAACCAGAGTTCCAACCTGGTAGCACCCCATGACTTGGCTCTGCTCAGGACCACAGCACTTTGCCCAAATCAGGGGTCACGCGTAGAGTTTCATGGGGGGCATGGCTTCTAAGGCAGGTGGGCTGGGAAGATGTCTGAGTCAAGAGGAGGGTGGAGGCAGAACAGGAGACCAAAATGAAAGGAGACTCTGAGCTGGGGTTCTGAGCAGAGTAGGGAGATTACTGAGAACATTCTAAGGGGATGTAAGAAGCCTGAGGAGAAACCGGCCACCACTGAGGAGCCCAGCCCGGAGCACTCAGAGGACGCAGGGCCTCTGTTAATAAGTGGAGGCACTCAACAGATGGTCTGACAAGCAGACTCCAAGGTCACCTTCTCCTAAGATCTAAAGAGCAGGGAAACCCCAGCTCTTCTTTCCCACCTGGAGAAGAGCCATTTGTTCTGGAGCAGGGGGTTGGAGGACATGGCCTCCAGCACAGAAAACACTGCTTCTAGGAAGTTCCTGGAAGAATCTGGTGAAGGAAAGGACTGTGGTCTGTGGTCAAGGTTCTAGTGGAACCGGGGACAGGGAGGAGGTGATGGGCACACAAGCAAGGCAGTGCACTCCTTCAACAACAGTCACAGGGGCCCTCGGTGCCACGTTCACGGCTTCAGAGCCAGAGGGGAATAAGGATGGCCTGACCCGGTGGGGAACTTGTGGCCCAGTGGAGGAGACAGGCATGTAAACAGAGAATTATAAACGAGCCCAAGAACTGCTGTAATGGAGGTATAAGAGGGCTATTATTTCACTGGGATGCAAGTCCATCTGGTTTTCCAGAAATTACACCCAGAGGGAGACTGCCCACCCTGCCCCCTTACTCCCCATGAGGGTTTCTGTCCCTGATGAAAACTTGAAGGATCAAAGTCTTTGACCCTAAGCTGTGCTAAAACAGTGAGAAAAGAAGGATGCGTGGGAGAAAAAAAAAATGTATTAATAAGAGCAAGGGGGAAACCCAAGAAGCCAGAGGGGTCAGGACCTGCCAAGGAGAATGAAAGGGGCCCCAGCAGAGGAGGCTGGGGCAGGGGTGGAGGAGAGGACGGGCTGAGCCAGGCCCCAAACTGAGAATTCCAAGGCTGGGAGCCACCCTCAAACCTGCACAGACAAGAGAGGTTCCCTGTGCCTTCCTAAACTCAGCCATAGTCAGCTCTCAGGACAACAGGACAACAGCTTCCAGGCTTCAGTCCCTGCCACATCTTCAGGAGGCTTTGCAAACCACAGGTGTGCATGGCTCTGTTTCCTAATCTCAATGATACCACTGACTATCTGGGGTAGCATCAACTGGACAATAGCTTTTGAGGAGGGAAGGCTACCCGAAAATCGTAAGATGCATTCCAAGTTCAAAAGCATTAAACAGAATGTAGGAGGGAAAAAAAGACATCTCAGATTTGAAGAAATGGCCGAAAGCTTTTTTGGTTATTCAGGCTTCTCACGCTGCCTGCATCACTGCTCAATGCTGCTGCTGATCAGGAAGGTCTACCCCCGTCTTTAAAGATTTAAGGCTTGCCAAAAGAAAAGCAAACAGGAGAAAATTCTGTATTCTCCAAGCCCATCTATAGCCTTGCATTCCCTAAGCTGCTAAAAGTCATTTTGTCTCATCACTTGACGCCAAACTGCTCTGAACCTAACACAAACGTGGTAACTGGAAGTGGGTTCAATTCTAAAAGATCATAACACCTTCTGCTTGTGGGTCCTCATTTCTAAATTCCTGAACACACTGAGGGGCATGAGTTTCCAACCAAAAGATAAGACGTAAGATAGAAAAGCCCTGGATTGGGTTAGTGGAGTGGAAGTCACTCAGTCGTGTCTGACTCTTTGTGACCCCATGGACTATACAATCCGTGGAATTCTCCAGGGCAGAATACTGGAGTGGGTAGCCATTACCTTCTCCAGAGGATCTTCCCAACCCAGGGATCAAACCCAGGTCTCCCACATTGCAGGCGGATTCTTTACCAGCTGAGCCACAAGGGAAGCCAAGGGGACGCTTATTCACCTCGTGGTACAAAAACAGAAAACTTGAAGATTCGTCCCTAAAGAGCCACTGACTTGCCACATGCAGGCCCTGCTCAAGGGTGAGTATTGTCTGAATACTGTCAAGACAGCAGTGAAACAGGCCAGTGACTTTCTAAGATGCACACAGCCTATGAATGACAGGTGATTCTTGCACCAAACCTGCAGCTGCCTTCGAGGAGCCCAAGGGTTAGACCTGGGCTCAAAATCCATCTGCCACAGACCAGCTACTGAGAGCTAAACTTGGGATAAGGAGACCTACTTTGCAGAGTGGTTGCATGCGCTCGTGCTAAGTCTCTTCAGTAGTGTCCGACTCTGCAATAATATGGACTGTAGCCCGCCAGGCTCCTCTGTCCACAGGATTCTCCAGGCAAGAATACTGGAGTGGATTGCCATGCCCTCCTCCAGCGGGATCTTCCCAACCTAGGGATCGAACCCGTGTTTCTTACATCTCCTGCACTGGCAGCCAGGTTCTTTACCACTGGTTGGGAGGACAAAATAAAGCTGACTGAGATGACACAAGTAAAAATGCCTGGAACACAGCACATGCTTGGAAAACGTTAGCCCCTTTCCATGTGAGCTGGACGCGGTTCCTGCACCTCTCCATGCCTCAGCGCCTTCATTTATAGGTGAGCAAACTGTACAGGGTGTACCATGCGCATTTGATGTGTTGCAACTCACGTAATCCTCTCTTGAACCCTGTGACCTAGGTTCTGTTCACAGGCCCACTTTATAGAGGTCAAAACTGAGGAACAATAACAGAATAAGAGGAATCTACCTTAAGTCAGAGCTCAGAGCAGTATAAAACAATGCAAAAGATTACCATCAAAACAATTCAACTTTTTTCTTTGCACTTCCAACTGTTACACGGCCTAAGCGTCAATTATCTGAAAATTCACTCATGTAGAAAACTCCTGGGCCACAGATGGCAGCAGCAGGAGGAGCCAGTGTGATGGTTCCGCACAATTAGTGCATGTCAAGGGCTGGTGTTCTGGAGCCCCATCTGCTCTGATGGACTGTTCAAGGGGCCCCAGGGGCAGGAGGTCCCCAGAGCAGGACAGCCCAGCTCCCGCAGCTCCTTTAAATCCATCTGCGGCCCAGTCACAGGAAGCCCCTTCCCGATCCCAATTAGCCAGCAGCAGAGACTTGAAGCCAGGCCAGCACTGAAGGCCAGCGGAGGCCTGGCTGTCACCAGCATTGTTCGGGCTCCATCTGACGCATATCCACTCCCCCCCTCCCCTCAATGTTTCCTTGTTCCCCCGGAGGCCCTTCAAGATGCATGCATCCGCATCCAAAACCAGATCTGAAAGGAAGAGGGGGTGGAGAGAGGGGCAGGGGCAGCGGAAGACCGGGCTCTATCTGGCTGGTAAAACACAGGCAGGTTTTCAATACACAGGAGAGAGAATCCACATCAGATAGGGGCTCCGGGGACCCAGAGACACTGCACAGAGCTCAGATGCCCGGAGGCACACACAGTGCACCCACACGTCACAGGACCACTGCCAGGCCCAGATGCAGAGTCACTCCCTGGTGCCCCCTCCCTGCCCCACCCCAAGCAGAGCCTCACAGACGGGAACACACCCCCTGGCAGGGGCAGTCTGCACAGCCCTGAGCTCAGCTGACTTCAGGAAGCCAGAAGGGGAAATGACCCACGTGGGCAGACAGTGGGGAGGGCCGAGCATGAACCGGCAGAGGTGGGCAGCGTGAGGTGCCCAGAGGAGCCTGCCCACCCACTGAGGCTGGACAAGTGACACTTTCCCCTCGGACTCACCAGGACCACCTGAGCCCTGGGCATCCTCCCGCTACAGCAGGTTGGGGGGTGGGGAGGCGAGGGGCTGTGTAAGGCACACTGATGGAAGCTGGATACGAGATGGCAGAAACAGGACGGCATATGTACGAACGATGGGGCAGAACCAACTAGAAGATAAGCATCCTGAGAACGACGGGATGAAGACGTGGAAGCAGGAATTTTGGAGGTGGAGGTGGTAAGGAGGAGCAAAACAAAGTTCAGGGCTTATGGGACAACTGCTTTATCTGAATACCTACCGGGTACCATTGACTTCAGACACAGTATCACATTTAACCCTTTCAGCAATACGCACAAAAAGCAACACTTCATTCCTCCATATGTGACCACTGAAACTCAACCAGAAAACTTAAGCTGCCCAAGACCACTCACTTCCGAACAGTTGAGCTGGCACTCAAATGCAGGACAGCCAGAATAAAAAATCTATACTCCTTCAGGCGATCAAGTCACCAGGGTGATTTGAAGACAAAACAGGGCAGCTATGGGGTCAAAGCCAGGTGGAAGTATAGGTGGTGGGAGGGGCTAGTGCAGAAAAACACAGGAGAGGCAAAGGGGCAGGGGATGCAGGCCTGCAGCTGCTAAGCTCCAGGAGACAAGGGACACCGGGCTCCTAAGGAGGGCAGGGGCTGTGGAGCTCAGGCTGCGTGACTCAGTGGCTGGGCCTCCAGAGAGCATTTCCGGAGCCCTGGACAGCTCTGTACAGTCTAAGAGCCACCTGCCCGACAGACACACTCAGCCATTACTCACAACTGTTACTCACTCCTCGCTGTATGCCCTCCGCTAAGCACATCACTTACTCCCACTGTCCCCTAAGCATGACCAAGGGGGAGCTGGCAGATCTGCCTAGTTCCCTCTCTTACTCCACCAGCTCTCATCCTGCCAGTGCGTCCCCACCTAAAAGAGTGGGACAGAGACCCAGAAGCTCTGGCCCCTCAACTCAAGACAGCTGTTGCCCTCTGCTCTGTTCCAAGAAATGGAGCTGAGGAGTGGTCACTGGGCAAAGAATCTTCCAATGCCAGGGCTGGAAGGGACCTCCCCAGCATCTCAGCAGACTTCTCAGTAGATGCCTAAAGACCCTCCAGGGCCTGCACCTCCGTGCCAGCTCTTCCCAGAGCCCCAAGAGCAAGGACCTCTCTGTTCAGAAAGAGCCATGGACTTGCAGAATTTCAACACCCTGTTAGAAATCAAGAACTCTAGCTCCACCCTCTCCTCTCATAAATGAGGAAACTGAAGCCCAGAGAGGGGAAGTGATTTTCCCAAACTCACACAGTGCCAAAGAGGGACTAGAAACAGGCCACGTGAATCCCCCTGCCATCAGTCCCTCCAGCTAACCCTTCCCCTGCCCCAATTCAGGGCAGGGCCCTGAAGTTTACCCTCTCTCCCTCCTGTTGCAAAGCAGCTGCTCCTCCCACCAGACTACTCCTCCACCCCAAAGGAACTGCAGCCAGACAGTAGTTCATGCAGAGCAATCACTTTCTAACAGGGAAGGGGCATCAGAAACAGGCTGCCCAGGAAGCAGGGAGACTGGACCACAAGCCTTCCAAAGGCCCTGGAGCTAAAAAAAGGTCAGGACCTCTGGCAAGAGATGATGGAAAGAATTCCTCGGGTCTCAGCTGGGGACTAGGGAGAGTCCTGGCCTCCTCTCTGCTCACCTCTCCTCCCCCACCCCTCGCCCCAGCTTGCCCCTGCTCTCCCAGGACTCCAGCCGGGAATCCAGGCCTGGCTGCTGCCTCCGCTCCCACGCTCTGCTCAGCTCAGCTGGCCACAGCACAAGCAGGCCCCTGTGTGGCATCGAAAGCAGCTCACAAGGCACCAAAGATTCTTCAAAGCCTCCATCTATCTCTTGCGCTCCCCTCACCTCCCTCTGGATGGCTCCTCTCATCGCTGCCAAGAAGCCCCTGCCCCACTCCCTCCCTCTGCACCAAAAGTGGTAATAACAATAACAGTAATAATAACCACAGGTCCCCCACTCCAGAATTCTTGCCCAGAGAATTTCATAGACAGAGGAGCCTACTGTCTATAGGGACACACAAAGTTGGACACGACTGAAGCAACCTAGCATGCACACGTGCAATATGTCCATAGGACACAGATCTTTCTGGTGCCCACATTTCACAGTTAAGTAAACTGAAGCCCTGGCAGGTTAGATAAGTGGCTGGCAGGCACACAGCCTGCAGGAGGTGGTCTCAGGATTCAAACCCAGACAGTGCAGCTGCAGGGTATGTGGTCTTGACCTCCATGCCACTCCACCCTAGGGACAGGACCTCACTTCAGGAAGTTAAAGCTCCTGAAATCCTTGCTACCTCATCCGCACAGTCGCTGAGCACTCAGCCTCTGCTACACTCAACCTTCCTCTTAGCTCTGGACAGGCAGCCCATCAGACACTCACCAGTCCACTGACGGTCAGATGGGACACCACTGCCTCCACCTGACCAGGGGACGCCCTTGTTCATGTGTGAGCACCTACTGGGTAAATAACACCTTCTAAAGGAGTCTCTCTTGCATAACTCTTTAGAAATGGGAGCTGCCAACAGTCTACCCTCACTCCCGCCTGCTGCATTCTGTCCATCCGTTTGTGTGTGAAGCCGTGCCCAGGCTCTCTTCTGGCCCGAAAGATGGCCCAAGAAGACCTCAGTGCCTCCCCAGCCTTCTGACCCCAGAGAGGAAGACAGCACGTGGGAAAGAAGCCCAGAGGCGTGAAGTGATTCAGGGGAGGGTTTCCCAGCCCGGGGACCCCAGGAGGCTGGCCTTGGGACCTGTCCCCAGTCTCCCTGGCCCAGTCTGGCCTTCTCAGGTGCCCAAATCACCATCTCTTTGTGCTTCTTCTCTGTCAAAGCCCTCTGCCACTTCCCTCTTTAACCTCTCCTAGTAAACCCCCCCAGTTAAGCCCCAAGCACCACCTCCAGGCTCCCCCAAAGTTAGCCTTCCCCACACAAACCACTTTCTGTGGGCTTGGCCTGTGCCAGGCACTGAGCCTCTCAAGTGGGCACTTCACAAGTACGATCTCATTTCATGCCCACCACAACTCTATGAGATTGCATGTTAACCCCATTTTACAGATGCAAATACTGAGGCTCGGCACGAGGTCAGGCAGCTAGTAAGCAGCAGAATTAGGAGGGACACCAAAGCCTGACTCTGACACGCGGCTGGAGCCATTATTTCATCCATCATTACAGCATGCCCCTGTGCCTTTGTGCAGGCCTCCCCTCATGCCCAAAGAAGCCTTTGTCCCTTTTCCTTCCTGCAGAACTCCTTCTCAACCTTCAAAACCCATCTCAAACGGCACCTCTTCTCCAAAATTTTCTCCATTCTATCATCTCATGTGCACTCCTTCCTGCTTGATACACCTTCTGCATGCTGCAGAGACCCTCCAGCGACTCCCCTTTGCGTCCTACCAGAGCATGCATCCCTGGCCTTTCCAGCCTCACACATATCCCTGGCACCCTGCCTGGTAGAGGGCTGACACCCAGAAAGCTTTAAGTGTGCCCAGCTGCACTCAGCCATTGCCACACCGCCTTGGCAGCGAGTCCAGGGCACTGCCCTGGCCCAAAGAGCCAACCCCCAACCCCACGCAGGCATCTAGTGCCCCCTAGTCACAGCCACCACCCCAGTCCATGTCTCTCCTGACTGGGGGCTGCTCCCCATGCTTCCACCTTCCTGGCCTGGCGGCCCCTCTCTGCTCTACCAGCTTGGCTGTTTCTGGGAGTCTCAGCCGGTGATTAGGGCCCTAATCAGCAGGACTTCCTGCCAGCGACTGCCAGAGGTGGGGGCAGGGTTGGGGGTTGGGGGAGGGAAGCAAGGTCAATCCAAGGTGAAGTTCAAAGCCTGGGACCAGGGGAGGCTTCGGAAGGGACATGGACTCACAGACTCCTCCAGCCCAGCATCTCTCCAGCCCTCTTGCCTACAGATGAGGACACGGGGCCCAGCAAGGGAAGGGACTGCTCCCAAGTGCAGGAAGAGGCAGGTGCCTTGCTCTCCCACCACCCTCGGCCACAGGGACCCCAAGGCAGGAACCCTTCCTTACATGTCCTTTGAAGCCCCCTGCCTGCCCCTGGGCAGCCCCATCCCAGGATCAAGCCCCATGCTGAACCCACAGGCTGCTCCCCATAAAGGGCTGTCAGAGCACAAGACTGCTCAGGTCTGATTGAGGTCAAAGGTCAAAGGTGAGCCCCTCCTCTAGATGAGCAATGGCCTAGAAATGGGACAGAAATGAGCAGGGGCTAAGACGGGGAAGACAGATAGGGCCAGGCTGAACTCAGAAACCCTCCCCAGCTGTCATCATCATCAGCCCAAGCCTATTCTTTCTTCAAAAAAAAAAAATTGCTTAATGCCTTTTACAGCTGCAACTAGGCGGGCCAGGGGTCCGGAAACAGAGCTCACACACACCCCACACACCCCCTCCTCCCGCCCCCCGACCTGGAGCAACCTCAGCCTCCCTGGGTGGGAACCAGGACCAGGTGGAGAGGGTATGTGGCAGGTCTTGAGGGCTGACCCTGACTAATGAGGAACATCGGGGGCGCCGGAAAGCAGATGACCCCAAGAGAGGCCTGAGATGGAGAAAGAGCATGACCAGGAGCCTGCAACTGCCACCAGGGGGTCAGGGCTGCCAGCTTCAAGGCAGACAGGAAGGGCTGGGCGTGGTTCTCCCCCACCTCCTCCCAACAGGGGATGGAACTAAGGCTACAGCGAGAGGGATGCAGGTTAGACCTCGGAGAGACCTAGAGGGCGTGAGACGCAGCAACTTAGAGGGCGTGAGACGCAGCAACTTGCAGCATTACTGGGGGAATCCCACTTTTAAAATATAGATGCTACCCCTATGCATGTAGCCCATGGTCAAGGGGAGCCTGCCTGGAGGCCAGGCCACATCCTTGCTGAGCCTGGGAGTCTCTGATCCGGTGACTCTCATCAACAAATGGGATGGGAGCCAAGAAGGGGAAACTGGGCTGGTTTATAATAACGCGTCTTGTTTACAGTGATGGCAGCTTTCTCAGAGTCCTCCGTAAACACAGCTCCCTGGGCAGAGAAAGCCTGGAGAGGCTCCCTTATCTCCCACCTCCCCTCAGTCACACACAGAGAGTTAGGCAGGGAAAGGAAATCTCTTCTCTAGGCTCTGAGGCTAGGACCCCTCGAAGGAAAACAATGCCACTATCTCCTCCACTCTCTGGGCCCATAACCCTCCCTGTCTTAGGGCTGGAACAGCCACAACAGGCGAGAAAAGAGCCAACCCAGAGTTGGGCACCTAGAATAACACCACCACCACCACCACCAATAATAATAATAATCACTAATATTTATTGAGCACTTACTATGTGCCAGGCACTGTTCAAAGTGTTTTCAAGAAACTAACTCATCCGATCCTCACAAACAAACCATGGAGCAGAAATTATCATTAAAACTGGCAAGGGCATTATACTAAGTGAAATAAGTCAGACAGGGAAAGACAAATACTGTGTGATGTCACTTATATGGGGAATCTAAAAAATGCAACGACCTCGTGAATAGAACAAAAAAAGAAGCAAGAATCACAGATACAGAGAAGAAACTAGTGGTTACCAGTGTGTGTGTTTGGGGCGGGGGGCGGGGGGCAGGCAGGGGGTGCTAGAGAATAAGTGCAGGGAAGTGGGAGTTACAAGCTATTGGGTGTAAGGTAGGCTACAAGGATGTATTGTACAACATGGAAAATAGCCACTATTTTGTAATAACTGTACATGGAGTGTGACCTTTAAAAATTACATTAAAGAATAAACTTAAAACATTTTAAGCTATCTAAAACTGTCCCCTGAGCCCATTAGTCCATGGGTTCATGTTAAGCAGCATTCTGCCAGGTAGAACCAGCATCACCAGGGAGGCGAAAGGCACAGGCCTGCCCTCAAGGAGCTTGTAATCAGCAAGAAGACAGGTGAGCACAGAGGAAGCCTGCAAGGGCTAGGAAACTGGGAGACGCCCGTATTCTCTGCTGGAGAACGCCTAGGAAGTTTCCAGGGGATCTGACCTGGGACGGGGCCCTTCCCACAGGGGCAGATAGACAGGATTTGGCCCTCCTGTAGCACCTCGTGCCTCACCAGCTCCCTGGGACTCCGCCCTCCTGGGCCAGTCCCTGTCCGTCTCCAAGAACACCCAGGCCCAAGCTACAGGCTTCCAGCCCTAAAAAGGCAGGGATTAGAGCGACCAGATAAACCCTGGAGGAGGCAGCGCCAGGGACTGGCTCGGGCCCACCTACCACCCCCACCCCACCCAAGTTCCCACTCCATAGAGACCAACCACCCTCCCGGAGGGAAACCAAAGTGTGGAAGAGAAGAAAGATGGCCAGGGTCACCAACCTGGGTGAGAGAGCTGGCCAGGGACCCAGCTGCACCTTCTGAAGGCCTCCACCAAACCCCCAACCCATCCCACGGGAAAGAGTTTCAGGAGACTGAAGATTAGGAAGGAGGCGAGGGCACGAGTGACCATGCATAATGGAGGGACACCTGGGGTGTGGCACGGACCACAAGGCTGGCAGCCCTGTCACCCCCACAACCCTCGTTCCAGTTCACTGGTACCCATACCTCTGCAAGCCTAATAACTTTGAAAGCTAAGACCAGGGCCATAGCGGGTGGGGACAGTACACGGGAAGTCCCCCCAGTCTCCCCAAACCACTCTCTCCCTCCTGCAGCACCGCACTCATTTCTGATTTGCTTTTTTCTGAGTCTAGTAATTGGGAGGGCTTTCCTCTGCCCCACTTCAGCACTATCCCTCAACTGGGCCTGTTTCCCTTTCTGGAGCGAAAGAGACTAGGGACCCCAGAAATAAGCCAAGAAGCCAGAGCGGCTGCACCTGAAACCCTTTGACAGCCACCCCAGCTCCGAGCCTGACATCTCCAGCCCCTCACCTCCTGCGCCTCCCATTGGTCTTTATCAGACCACAGGACGATGGGTCCTAATTAAGCAGCCTCATCAGGTCCCGAGGTGCTGAAGTCAGACATTAGCAAGGATTTCATCCTCTGTCAAAGCCAGGACCCTCCTCCTTCAGTCTCCCACTAAGAAGAAAGAGGCTTCCCAGGTGGCTCAGGGATAAAGAATTCGCCTGCCAATGCAGGAGATGCCGGTTCAGTCCCTGGGTTGGGAAGATCCCCTGGAGAAGGAAATGGCAACCCACTCCAATATTCTTGCCTGGGAAATTTCACGGACAGAGAAGCCTGGTGGACTACAGTCCATGGGGTCAAAAAGAGTCAGAAGGGACTGAGCATGCATGCACGCACTAAGGAGAAAAGGGCTCACAGGCCATCCAGAGAGGAGGGGCTGCAGAGGGAGGCAGGTTGGGACACCCAGCATGGGTCCAGAGCCCAGCCCAGAAGCCCACCTTGACGCTCCATCAGGGGAAGCCCAAGGTTCCCAGGGTTTGGTGCTCAGAAATCTTGAGCCCCACCCCCACTCCACCTCACCTCTCTGTTCTCAAGGACCTCCCTCCCCTGCCACCCCCAACCTTGGAAAACAGGTCTGGAAAGGCTGGTGTGGGGGGAGCAGGTGGCCAGCTCCTCCCACACCCCAGAGAGGCCCTAGAACAACTCTCTTGGCTTGCATCTCCAGCTGTTAGTTACACAAACCACTTCTAGCTGCCCCGACAACCCCAAACCGGTATTATTTTACAAATTCAGAAACTGAGGCTCAGAGAAGTACAACCCCTGTGTTTTTCGCAAGATCTTGGCTCCACTGCCTACCAGCTCCAGGCAGGCTGGGGAGGCCCCTTTTTCCAGTAGGGGACAAACTGGGGAGGAGCTCAGACTACCCATACTAGCACACTTCTCTGCCCCTCCACTGCCTCCAGTTAGATGTCAGGGCAGGAAGTGGGCTCTAACTGAAGAAGGGCAGGGGTCCCCTCCATTGCACACCATGTCCTGAGCCCACAGGTCCGCTCCAACCCTTGTGGGATTAACCGGCAGGGCAAGGCAAGGAGCAGGACAAGAGGAATAGGAAGAAACTCAGGATCTTTGCAGTAAGCAGCTGGGACAACGTGGTGGCCTGGTGAGCAATGGGTGTGAAGGCAGAGCATCAGGTTCGCTGTTCCCCAAACACTGGCAGGGAGAAGGAGGACCCTGAGAGGTCCTGCCAGTGCCCACGCCCCAGGCCAGAGGCCACTGCCTTTCTGCTCCCTGACCCCAGCGTCAGAGAATTCCCCGACTCCAAGGATCCCAGGACCTCAGCATCCCCAGAGACCTTCAAGGTCATCCCTTCTAACCACATCCCAGCTCAGGAATCTGTTGTCCAGCTTCTGTCCGAACTCCTCCCTGGACGGGAAGCTCACTACCTTACAAGGCAGCCCTTTCTCCCACTGACCTGCTAAGCTTGTTAGGAAAGCCCTACGTTAAACAGACCTAAGCTTCCTTCACCAAACAAAAATCCATTCTGCCCCTTTGCTTCCTATTCTTACTTCAATAGAAACAGGACACAGAGTTCCCAAACTCCAAAGCTTCAGCCACAGTCCCTCAGCAATGAGAAGATGGTCACCAAACAGTAACCTCGTCTCTAAACTCCTCTGTTCCCCATATACCCCAGCCCTACTCCAGCCCCCTGTGTTCACAGCTCCAGACACAACAGCACCCCCCCCCCCCCCCCCCCCCACCGCCGTGGGAGACTCTGAACTGGGGCTTTGGGGGAAGTGAAGTGTGAAGTCTGGGATGAGGGACTTCATCCCAGGAAGAAGGGCCAGGAGGGTTCAAGGCCAGGGGTCTGGAAGCAGAGGTTGGTTCCCAGGTTGCCTCCTCCGCCACCCAAGACTTCTCAGCTCCAGATCAAAGTCCTGGCTTCAGTTCTACTGGCCTGGCTGAGACCCTCCCAGGCTCTGGCCCACTGTCTCCACTCCAGACCCTCTGCGGGACAGCAGAGTCAAGGCCAACCCTAAGCCGTAAGCCCAGTGCTGATCCCACTGACAGCTCTCCCAGCAGGCTCCCCATCCAGAGCCAGGCCCAGGGCCTCCTTCCCCCATCCCTAGGCCAGAGAGTTCGGGGCAGAGGATGCCTTAAGATGTAGCAAGTTTTGAGGTCCTGGGGGGAAAGCCAAGGTGGGGGAGACTGGAGCAGCCACCCACTGGCAGGGGTGGAAGCAACTTAAGGCCAAGCCTAACCACAATGGTCCCCACCCCACCCAGGCAGTTTCAGGAAGGGGCCCAGCAGAGACTCAAGGGTGTTCCCTCCCCACGTTCTCGAACCTCTGGCTTGGCTGGGCCACACAGAAGGCACTCTGGAGCTCCCAGAAGATAAATTTTTGTTCCCTGAAGGCTCTAGAACCCTCATCTCCAGCCACCTCTCTTAGCCTTGCTCCACAGCCATCTGTTCTGCTCTGGCCAAACCAGCTCCTCTCCTACCCAACACGCATTCTGGAGGGAGACTGACTTGAGAACACAGTGGGTCACCCCTCGGTCACCACTCTCCCAGTTCCCTCTTCTAAGAAAGTAGCCAACCTAAAAACTGGGCAGGCAGTCCCGGCTCTGGTCCTGAAGGAGGGGTGGGGAACAGACCCTGAAGTTAGCTCTGTATGGATGCTCGGGCTTGGGAAGGGGTGGCACACAGGGTCAGGGCCCAGAGAGAGCAGTGGGGAAGAGGTGGGGGGGGGGGGGGTTAAAAGGCACCTGTGTGTGTCTGTTCATTAACCACCTGGATTAGCTATTTCTGCCCAGAGGGGTGAGAAAGGAGTAGGAGCTGCTGGTTGGGGGAGGGAGGCAGGGGGCACTCATGCCCGGCTGTGCCCATGGGCAAAGGAGCAGTGACCCATGAGACGTGGGCCTGCCAGACCCTCATTCTCCACCGTGGCCACCCCGCCCCGCCCCCAGGGGATGAGATATGAGAGGAAGAAGAGCCCCAAGGTGGGAAAAGGTACCCAGTAACAGCTCCAGCCAGCGGCAGGGGAAGAAACAGAGAGAAAAACTGCCTACGTCTCAGTCCTCTCCGTGACAGAAAGCAGGCAGGGGAAGGGACCCTGGAGACTGAATACCCTGACCTCCCGCCGGCCTCAGTCAGCGAGTCCTCCTCACTAGTCCCTGCTGGCCTCGGTCTCAAGCAGCCACTGACACCAGCAACTTCTCCAGGAAACAAAACTCCTTCTGACTGGCAACCGCGCCCCAGACATCCCTGCCAGAACCAGACACTGACGGCGGCAGGGGACTGACATGATGGCCAGAACGGGCCACTGAGCCCGGAGGCATGTGACAAGGCGAACCGACTCCCCGCTCCCCTAATTCGTACCCAGACCGGTGGTCCTGACAGCATCGGGGCCGGCAGCCCGCTGCACACACACACAAACAAACACTGCGCACACCCCACGCTCACCTTTCCGGTAGAGGAGTCACTGGGCGGGATGGGTGTCTGGGCTCACAGGACGGGGCGGTGGGCAGTGATGGGGCCGCAGCTGTGGCTGGCAAGAAGCTGGTTGCCGAGAGGAGGGCGTGAGTGAGCCTTGTGTCCAGGCGGGGAGCGGGCGCAGGGAGCGGAGCCGGTCCCAGGGCCACTGCTGGGAGCAACTGAGCGAGAGCGCTGCTCGCCCGGTTCCCTCCCCCAGCGGAGGCGGGCGGGCTACCGGCGCACCGCCTCCTCCTTCCCCCTTCCCAGAGCCGGCCAGCGGTCCGCCCGCAGCCTCCTTTAACCCCTGAAGCACTCGGCCAGGACACTCGCCCTCAGCTCCCCGGCAGAGCGGCTGGGAGTCAGGGCACGTATGCCTGGGGCAAGGGATGCCAAGAAGGGTGACCTGCCCCCTCCTTCAGCCGCCGGCTCTGCAGTCTCCCTGGGGACATGCAGGGAGGGGCAGAGGGGTTTCCGGGGCAGCGGTGGGGAAAGGGGGCAAGATGCCAAGAAGTCCAGAAACCCCACCCTCCCCTCCCCCATGGAAGAGACACAACAGCAGACAAATGGCCCAAGAGCTACTGGGTGGAGAAAGGATGGTTGATGAGACAGTAATAATAATAGCAACTCCCAACTTTTGTAAACCGCCCTGCTTTATACTGTTTCCAACTCATTTTGTGACTGGAGACCTAGAATCTCACTTCTGAACCAGCTTTTGTTTTTTTCTCTGTCAAATGTGGGATAACAACCCTGGCTTTTTTCCTCTGGGCTGAGCTAGGACATTTATGACTGTATATTCAGAGTGATTTGAATTGAACTCTAGTTAGTGAAATGCACGCTTCAACTCTCTTTGAAAAATATTTAAAAAATAAGATGGATTGATGGAGGGAGAGAGAGAAATGTGATAAAGCAAATATAACAAAGTGTCCATTACAGAATCAGGGGGTTTACCATGTTATCCTTTCAACTTTTCTACATGCAAAAGATTTCTTACAATTAAAAATATTAGGGGAATGGGACTTCCCCAGTGGTCCAGAGGTTAAGACTCTAGGCTTCCACTGCAGGGGGCACGGGTTTGATCCCTGATTGGGGAACTAAAATCCCACATGCCCTGTGGCACAGCCAAAAAACAAAACAAAACAAAAAATTGGGAGGGAAATGTGATTTGAAACTTGGAGTACCACACAAATGACAAAAGAAACAGATAGGATTATCCTGAGGGGTAGGGAAAAGTCATTTGCCTCACACCTGTTTGTATGCCCGGCACTTAATGAATATTCTCTCTCACTTAAGTCTTTGAATCTCCCTTGTTATTTTAGCTGAAGAAAGTGACCTCCAAGCGGTTAGCTGACTTGTCCAAGACCACACAGGACGGTGCAGAGTGGGAACTCTGATCCCATGGGCTGGATCCAAAGCCAAGCGCCCCACCACTCAGGCCCTCCAGAGATTCAAAGGCCCTCCTCTCGGCCATCTGGGCCACCTTCCTGTGAGGTCCTGGGCCAGCAGGCCAGTGACCTGCACCTCGGAGCCTCCTCAGGTTCCCCGGCTATCCAGTGAGTATGGATGGGAAGGTTTTTGAGATCTTTTCCGGCTCTGATGCTCAGTAGTTTTTTGAATCCAGCCAAACCCTTCCCCAAGCTTCAATTTTCCAAAGAGTAAAGTGATAGGGGAGGCCCGGGAGGAACAAACAGCCTTAGAAAGATTTGGTGCCATCTGGGGCCAGTGTCACAGAGATGGTCACCACACTTCTAATGTCCCCTTCACTGTCACCACCTGTGACAGTGAAGCCCAGGAGAATGGAGGCAGGAGAGAGAGGCACCTCCTGCTAGGGGGGGGCGGAGACAGAGGAATCCTTGCCTCCACCCCCTGTCTCCAGAGCAAGATGACCTCATCCCTTCCCAGATGCGATGAGTTTAGCCTCCCAGAGTCCCAAATTTCAGCATCTCGGGACCTACCAGCCTTGACAGCAGCCTCAATCTAAGCCCATGTGTACTGACCAGAGATGGGAAAGTCCTGGCCCCACAGAACGTGCCTCTGAGACGTTCTAGACGTTCCAGACGTGCCTCTGGCTTCAGGCCTCCCCCGGCCCTCACTGGCTCCAACTCTGGGGCAAAGCTGTCTCCAAATACCCTGGTCCTGCCTGACCCTCACACCCGCCGCAGACCAGGGGCTGCTCAGGAGCTTAGGCCAGCCCTGGTCAGGGGAGGGAAGGGAGAAGGGTCCATGTCAGCCATCGAGGCTCTTCCAGAGGTGGATGGGGGAGTCTGCTTTAAAAGAGGACCCCTCTCCTGGTCAGAGAAGTGTCATCCTCCCCCATCGCCTCCTTCCAACCCACATCCACTATCATCCTGCTTGACATCAGATAGTGCCTGGTTCCCCACCACCTACATATCCAGTCCCAGCTCTGCAGCAGGACATTAAGAACCTCTGTGATGCGGTCCTGCCCTTTGAACCTTACCATCACACCATTCAGGACAGAGTTCAAAAGCCACATCCTCCATGCATCCTTCACCAATCATTTGGCAGATACTGACCGCTCCTCTGAATACCTGACACTCTTGCTCGTATACTAACACTGGGACAGACACTTGTTAGGTGCACTCCTATATCTCCCAATAGTTGAGCAAAGATTTATTTGTCCTTTTCTTTCTCCTTTCCAACTGTGTCCAGTGCTTAGCACAATGTTGACACCTCCAAGCAAGATTACTAGAGTGGGTTGCCATTTCCTCCTCCAGGGGATCTTCCTCACCCAGGGATGGAACCTGAATCTCTGTGTCTCTTGCATTGGCAGGCGAGTTCTTTTACCACTAGCGCCACTTGGGAAGCCCTTAGTAGATTCTCAATAAATGTGGAATAAATAATGGAATAATGGAGAGATGGACGGGTGATGGATTAAAAATTGAATAAAAGGGCTCTTTTAAACACTTAATTCTGCACAAGGCTGTATCAAGATAAATGTATGCAGATTTTTATCTTCAAAGTTATATGATGGCAGACAGAAAGCCTGACTATGCTAAGACATGGGAACCATCAGACTGATGGATGTGCCAGGAGCATCCCACCCTCCCCAGGTCTGCAGCAGATGCGGCGGGGGAGGGGGGGGCTCTGAGAAGCACCCTCCTCCAGTGGTGCCCGGAGCCCCACCATTATTCTCCCAAACCACCATCATTCCCTCTATCCCAGCCTTCCTGTTCCAGCACCTGGGTACAGAATCATGAATTCAGCAAGTCTCTAAAAACCACACAGAGAGGAAATCAAGGAGCTAGAGGTTTTCAAAGGAGAGCAGCCTTGCCCTGTATTTCCAAAAGCTGTCCCATAACCGATCTCACATACACACACACACACACGCGTGCGCGCGCGCACACACAAGAGCCAGAACTGCTTTCTCGAAGAAGCCTGCTCAGCCCTTCTCTCCCCACCCAGCTCCTCCTCCTCCGGGCTGGGGAAGACAGCATTCCCAGGGTTTCCCATCTCCCATCCCCCGACCCCTCCCTCCTTCCTGAGCCAGCCCATGCCCCCTTTCCCTCCTCCCTCCTCCCATCCCATCCCCAAGCGCAGTCCCGCACATCTGGTTCCAGTTGTGGTTGGTCCATTCAGGGGCAGGCCTGGGGGGTTCTCATAAAACTGAATAATACCAGTGTTGGAGCCCAGTGCAGCTGGGGGAAGGGAGGGCAGGAGGCCGAAGGGAGTGGGAGGGAAAGAAGCAGCAGCCGGGAGGCAAGGAGACAAGAAGAAGCGAGAAAGGAGCAGGGCAGTGCCTGGCATCTAATGAGCGTTCAATGGGTGCTTGTTAATGGCAGATTAACGCTAGAGACACGGAGGGTAGAAAAGCCAGGAGGAGATAGGGGGACAAAGAGTAGGGACCCAGAGGGAGGAAGGAGAGGAGCTGGGGGGGTGGGCGCCCATGGAGCCACAGAGAGGCCATTGAGAAGAGAGGGAAAATGAACGCTCATGGTCGGGGCCAGGTGCTGAGTTAGACACTACCACGCAGAGCGGAGGGGATGGGACAAAAATGGGGCCAGAAGGACACAGAGAGACAGAGAAAAAAGAGCCAAGAGAAGGTCAAGGCCCAAGATTCTCTCAGCCTCTCAGCTCCCTGGGAGGTGGTGGGGTGGGAATGGGGGGCTGTCGAGCCAGAGCTGATCTCACTTGCTCCTTCATTTCACTTTCATCACTATTTAAATGCCTACCCTGCACCAAACCTTTCCCTTGTGTTCATCCACACAGACCCCCATCAAAACCTGGTAAGTGACTGTGATTCTTATCCCACAATTAGAGATGGGCTCAGAGCAGTTAAATGATTCACCCAACATTACAGAGCAGCTGATGAAGGAGAAGGAATCTGGATCCAGGTCTTCCAGCTTAAGAAGGCTCAGTTCCCATATAGCACAACCAGGCATTCTGGGTCCCAGTGCTCCCCCTGGAGGGCACCATGTCACTTGAACCCCCACTCTTGAGAGGCCAGATTCCCAGCCTCTTACAGTTCTGAGCTGGGCTAAGAGTTAAGAACACCCAGCAGGGAGGGATTGGCTTCTTAAATCTTCCTAGGGTGGGGGCAGGGGAGTGGCCTGCAGGGGAAGTGCTGGAGTCAACCCCTCCAGCACCCTTGGACCCCACTCTCCTCCTCCTTCTCCACCACAGAGAAGACAGGGCCACATGCCTGGACCCCAAAGGGAGAGGCCCTGGGCCTCAGAACCCTGCTGGGTCCAACACACAGCTGGCTGGGAGCCAGACCCCGGGGGACCACCCTAGGCATGTTTGTCTGTGCGTTTGGGTAGCAGCCTCCCGCTTCTGACCACACCACCCCACTGCAGCTGGGAATGAGTTGAGGCTGTCCTCCAGAATGCTTTCATCCCAGGACCACCCCTGGGACCCCTGTCTAGGGCACCCTCCAAAGCTGACTCCAGGAGCCACACCTTGCCCTGTTGCCCCACAGAGCCCCTTCTCCCTCATTTCCTTCGTGAGCCTGGGCTTCGCAGCTCAGGTCACTGGTTGTTTCCTTTCCTATTTGTCATCCTTAACACTCAGGCCAGACTGAAGCAGGAGACGGACGCCCCCTCCTCACCCCACTCCCCTATTTGCATCTCATTTGCATGCATTCCCAGCCTGTCTTAGCGTACAGCCCAGCCTCAGGCCCTCCGCCACACAGGCCCCCCAGGGAGGATGAAGTGCTATGTGTTAGTCACTGAGTTGCGTCTGACTCTCTGTGACCTCATGGACTGCAGCCCACCAAGCTCCTCTGTCCATGGAATTATCCAGGCAAGAATACTGGAGTGGGTTGCCATGCCCTTCTCCAGGGGATCTTCCTGACCCAAGGATCGAACCCAAGGCTTCCACATTGCAGGCAGACTCTTTACCGTCTGAGCCACCAGGGGAAATGAATCAGGGAGAAGAGGCAACAGGCCTTCCACATTCTGGCTTCCTTCTCTCAGATTTGTACCACAGTCTGAGGATGGAGGAATCAAGAGGGCAGGGAAAGCCTGGGGAAAACGGTCTGCCAATAATGTGTGCCCAGGACACCTGCTGGCAGCCCCTCCCTCTCCGGAGCCTGCCTTAGTTTCCAGCCAGGAGAGGCACTGGGAGTCAGTTCCAGCCCCGCTCAGCCACCAATGGCTTGGGGACCAAAGGTCACTCCCAGTCCCTCTTGGCTTTCATCTCCTTATCGGATAACCTCAGGTCCCTTGGAAGTTTCCAGGCAGATGTTGATCCCTGGCTGCTGGTGTCAGTTGACTGCACACAAATCGCTATCTCCCCTGAGAAGTGCAATTTTAAAGCATGAAGGACTCTGAGATTCAGATGCCTCCAGGCAGGATTCCTCTTAGCCCTCCCCCAGTGATGATTACTGGCTCAGCCTGAATCCTTTCAGAGACCCACGTCCCTCCCCAACAGAGCCACATCCACCACCAGAACTCCTTTATTATAAGGTTCCTGGACTGGACGGTGGGGGAATCCCCTAACCTGAATTATCTGGATCTCAGGAAGGTGTTGGCAGGATTCATGCTGAAATGCTTAGAGAAAAGATAGAAAGTCGAGTGGATTCCTAGCCAGCAAGCCAAGGAGTGTTGATTAATAGATCAATGTCAACTTCCGGACTTGCCAAAGGGCTCTGTCCTCTGCCCTGGCTTGTCCAAAATACTTATCAGTAACTAAGGCGAAGACTCAGAATGGAGGCTACCGAGCACACGAAGAAAACAAAGAGCAGAAAGAAAAGCTAAGGTATCCAACTGAAGTGCAAAACCAACTATAAAAAAGGTTAAAATTAGCAAGGAAACATTTTTCTTGCAGTGAAGTCCTGAACTAAGATTCAAAGGTCATTTTTTTCAAAAACTGAATTAATCATGTAGGAAAAGGTCTAAGATTTGGTGAAAACAAATTCAGTTCATACGGCAGAAGGTTATGGCTGACCCCAGAACTTTTGCAACTTTTGGTTGCCTGAAGAAAGGTATGGAATCAAAATTAAAGGAAGGGAAGGTTCCATTCAACTCCACACAGCTTAGACATCATCAGAAATGTCAAGTTCTCTTCCACAGGCTACAAACCAATGAGCATCCAGAGGAGGACAACAGTACACACTCAGTAAATATTTCTTTTAAAAAAGCACAAGAAAGGTTAATTAAATTGGGCCCCATTTTTATTTCAGATGATAAAGAAAGGATACAACATTCATCATCAAATACTTGAAAAACTGTCTTGGGAATGTGAGCCAGAGCAAATTCCACTGCCCATGTACACCTCCCTTTGTCTTTCTGCCCCTCCATGTGTGAATTCCTTGAGCCTGGGACCACTTCCCATTCATCTCTGAATGTCCAAGAGGCAGAAACAGCCAAGGCTGAGCAGTTGCTAAGGACAGGATAGCATCCTGACAAGGCCAGGCCTGCGGGTGCCAATCAGCAGAGTAAACGCTGGCCCCAGCATGAGAACCAACCTCTAGCCAAGCCAGCTGCCAGGCAGGAAGAGGCAAGGATCCGGGCTGGTGGCTGAACTTCCAGCTTGGACCTGCTATCCCAGGCCGGCTCACTGGTCAACTAGCCTCCTACTTCCTAAAGCTGCCTCCTTGCCTGCCCAGTAGCTCTGTAGGGACTGGCACTAGCTTGCCACCTTTGCCCAAAGTCTGAAGCCCTGCAGCGGCCCACTTCCTGCGAAAGGTTGGGTTCCTCTCCCTCCTCTCTCATCACCAGCATGGGGTTCGCCCACGCCTCACCCTTCAGGGCATCTACTTCCCTCCCCCGAAACACCCCCCGCCCCATTTCAAGGTGCCCCTCATCTCATCATTCCTTCTCCATAACATCTAAACACACGTCTCCAGAGTTCCTCTTATGACTGTCTCCTTGCCCTGGGCCCCCTGGCAATGAGCTGCTGAAAATTTCAGCCCTTGTCCTACTCTCAGGCTCTCCCCAGATTTTTTTTAATTACATAGTACTTTTAGGGTTGGACAGAATCAGAGACTTCCTTCCTGAGAAATGAGGTTCCTATAGATAACAATAATCCCTATAGATAATAATCACCATTTGAGCTCCACCTTGAAATGAATTGATGTCCTTCCCTGCATATGAGAATCAGAGAAACCTGGCCCCCTCCTCCCAAGGCTCAGGAGTGGAGAGAGTGTCCAGGCTTTGGAGTTATACGAGCCTGGCCAACCACTCACTGGCTGCATGATCTCAGGCAAGTCACTTAACCACTTAAGGCACTGTTGAGTGCAGAGTCTGGCCTAAGCAGCATTCTTCCCCCACTCACGTCCCGGTATGGTTATGCTCCCCCCACATCCTACTCCTTCAGAGAAGCCATCACCACCCCCACCCAGAATCAAGATTCATCTCTTCTTCCCATAAAACTCTTTGGTCCCGTTTAATAAATGCTCAAAATTTATTGTGCTTTCCATGTTCTTAGAGCTTTGTGGTTATTAACTCGCTTTAATCCTCTTAACAACCCTAGGGGTATTGACCATTATTAATCCCATTTTATAGACAATGAAACTGAAGTTCACAGACATCACCTATGACTGCGATTACTCTTCTAGCTGAAGCAGCAGCATCCATCAGGCAGGGACCTCAAAAGGTCCTAGACCTCAAAAGGACTAGGCCTTTTGAGTCGACATCCTGTATGACGCAGGGCTCCCCCTATGCCTGGCGTACCCCCAGACTCTGCCTGCACATCCCCAGCCCTCAGTTCCTCCCACACACAAGGCAGCTCCCATTGCTGAGAGGCCGCCTGCTCCCTGAGATGCCTGGTTTCGCTTCAGAGAACAAAGCTCAAGGCTTTAGTCCTAGGTGGCGCTAGTGGTAAAGAACCCACCTTTACCACTAGGGCATGGCAACTCACTCCAGTATTCTTGTCTGGAGAATCCCATGGACAGAGGAGCCTGGTGGGATAGTCCATAGGGTCGCACAGAGTCAGACACGACTGAAGCAACTTAGCATCACACACACACATATACACACACACACACACATACACATAATCACTCACAATCTCCCAGAATAGTCACTTCCTAAGCTGGACATTCCCAACTCTTTCAGTTGCTGGATCTTTCCACTTTCTAGGTGTTTAGCTATTTCTCTGGTTCTGATCCTTTTCCAGCTGCCCTTCATTCATTTGTTCATTCATTCATTCACTCATTCAGTCAACAACTGTTTTGTGAGCACTGCGGGGTGGAAGGAACCAAGCCAGGTGGAAGGCCTGCCCTCAACATCTGGAGGAGGAGAGACACGGAACAAGCCAAAGTATGACACAAGTATGCAGTGAGGAGCGAAAGAGCGAGTTGCCAGTGGGAGGGACCACATCCCTCCCGACCACTGGCGTGCCCTCCACCCACGTCAAGCTGTCCATGCCGGAGCGCGCTCACTCTGCACCACAGCCCTGGTAGGAGGTGTAATCCCTGCCTGCTCTGAACAGCACAGGAAGCTCAAGAGGTGAAGAGGTGAAGTCACTTGCCCAAAGTCAATCATGATAAGATGGCAAAGTAGAGGTGATACCATCTTATCTCCAGAGGTTCAGAGAAGGTTCCTTAAGATCCATTCCCAAACTACTAACCCCCCGGCCACACACACATCCCAGCAGCAGCTGACCATGAAGAGGACAGTGGGCCTGCCCTGGCATGTCCCAGACCCCACGTTGAGCCCCTAGTGCAACACTGGCTTCACCAAGATGGCAGTCACCCTAACGCCAGGCCATCTGCTTTTCTCCCACTTAATGTCACCTTCACACCTTTGACCTTTAGCCTGGCTGGCTTCAAGGTGGCTGGAAGGACTGTCCAAAAGGACATGAAGAGGTCCAGTCGCCAGCCCCTCTTGCATGAGACATGGCCCCTGGTCTCACTGATGGCATCAGGGAGGGAGCAAGAAGGGCTCCAAAGTCTGGGTTAACAATCCCCCCAGGCTCTCCCCAAAGCCACCCAATCAGGACTCACAAAATGTTGGTAAGAATCTAGAGCTGACCAGAAAAACTCTGGGGATTCCCAGGTGGCGCTAGTGGTAAAGAATCTGCCTGCAATGCAGGAGACGCAAGAGACAGTGGTTCCATCCCTGAGTGGAGGAGATCCCCTGGAGGAGGGCATGGCAACCCACTCCAATATTCTTGCCTGGAGAATCCCATGGACAGAGGCACCTGGCAGGTTACAGTCCATAGGGTTGCAGAGTCAGACACGACTGAGCGACTCAGCACGCACACGTGCAGGGACCAATCCTCTCCTTGTAGTGATGTGGTAACTGAAGCCCAGAAAGGACAAGTTGGGAATCCCAACATCACTATAGGGTCAATGGGCTTGAATAGAGAACCAGGTGTCCAGCTCCCAGCCCAGCCCCCAGGAGAGCCAGGGCCACCCCAGACAAATCAGAACAGAAGCGGGAGCCTGTCCACTTAACCATAAGAAGGGAAAGAGCAACTTGGGCCCCTGGGGTGGTGAGGGACCCACAGGGCCTGGATAAAGCATGCTTGGGCTCCAGGTGCAGCAGTGCCCTGCTCCGCACAAGACAAACAGAGCAAAAGCAGGAGAGGAAAGGCTGAGCAGGGCAAGGGGCAACAGCTGGAAGCCCTCCCCATGGGTGCTCCTCCCCAGGGACCCCACGGGTGACTGTTTTCCTAGGAACATTGTGTTCAGGCTGTGAGTCTTGGCTCAAGCACCCTACCCTGGCAGATCTCCAGCTGCCTGTTTAATAATGTACAGCCAATGGGCCATTAACAGCAGATTCCAAAAAAAAAAAAAGTTCGAGGGTTGTTTTTGTTGTTGTTGGTTTTTTTTTCTTCTTCCGGGTAGTTGGTGGTGGTTATGAAAAACAAGTCTTCTCTGGCTGGTGTCCAGGGCAATCGCAGCCGACCAGGCTCAGGGATCCTGGCAGACCCTACCTGCCTCTGCCCACCCGTGCCCCACCATGCTGCGGTGCCAGGGTGCCCACTCCCACTTTCACACTCTTGGCAATACCCTGGGCCTCCTACCCCAGGGGGGCAGCCGTCCTGGCACCTGGGAGTTCCAGGGAGGCCTAGGAGGGCCAAGGGAGAGGATGTGGGAGGTGCGGGCAGGGGCAGGGGAGGGGCAGGTGGGGGGCCGAGCTTTCCACGGGCCCAGCGCTTCCTAGGAATTCCACTCCTGTCTGGCCAGAGCTGGGGGCGGAAGGTGGGGCCAGGGTAGCCCAACCAGGTGCGAGGACCTCAGTCCACAGCCAAATGCCCAGCTCTTCTGCGCCGGACTAGGTCAGCCAGGGAGCAAAAATCCTGGGGCCTGCCCCCAAGGACGCCCGTTTCTCTTCATCCAAAAGTCAGTATTTTTTTTTAATGAAACAAAGATGAATGTTTTTAATGATAAAAGGTACAATTCACAAAGAAGATAGATACCATAAACCATTAGACACCTAACGACAAAGAAACAAAGGTACATAAAACAAAAATCAGAAGAAATATGAGGGGGAAAAAAAGAATATAATCATAGTGACATCCAAGAGTCAGGATTTGGAGTAGGATCTGGGGAGTTCAGAAGCAAAGACTTATCGGAAGGCAGTTGGGACAGACAGTGGAAACCTCGTCCTGTAAGAAGCTACGTGGTGAGCAGAAACACCCTGGGCTTCCTGAAGCAGCTGGCCTGGGCGAGAAAGCCCTCCAGACTCTCCCGACCACTCCATCCTGGCAAGGCGCTTCCAACCCAGAAACACGAGCAAGGCAGAAAGAGCCTTGGAGCCAAGGGGCTGTGTGTTTATGGCTCTGCCGGTCTTCCTGGTGACTTGGGCCAGTCTCGTGCCCTCTCTAGGCCTCCCTCTCATGGTCTGCCATGAGTGAGATGAGCTGGGGGTCCCACATTGTGCCTGAAGTCCTGGCCAGAGAGGAACTGTCAAGCCAGATGCTGGGCAGACAGGGAGGTGCACAGTCATCATGGTGATGGTGATAATGTTATCACTTATCAAGCTTTTATTGATTGATTATTTATTTATTTATCAAGCATTTATTGATAAATGTTATCATTTATCAAGTGGGTACCACGCACTGCTTTTTTTATTCTCCCAATAACTCTACTGGGCAGGTTACTATTATCGCCAACATACAGAGGAGGAAACTGAGGCTTGAAGAGGTTAAGTCACTTGCCCAAGTTCACGAGGCTAGTGAATGATGGAGGCAGGACTTGGACTCAGGCCAGTTGACCTCGGGGCTCTTTACCACTCTGCCGCCGAGAGTCCAGGCTAGGGGAGTGGCCCAGACCTCAGGTGCTGAGAGCCCCACCAGCCCCTGCTGCCTGCCCTGCACGTCTGCCTGCTGTCCCACCTCCCCCATCCACCTCCCGGCATCTCCCCACTCCCTGGTGCTGTCCAGTCTCCCCTCTGTCCTTTACTTCCCTTCTACTTCCTAGGCCTCCTCGGGAGAGCTTCCTGCTTTCGCCAGGTAGAATCACACACAGACATAGACATGTAACCACAAACACTTACACATTCATACACACACATACACACTCATGCACACATGCCTGCACACATATCCACACACCGCACACAAACATGTGCACTTAAACCCATGTGCACACACACAGGCGTGCACACATCACTGCAGATAGCCACGCACTCTTTACACATGCACTTCCAAACTTAAAGGCACCCAAAGATCCACACCGACACGCACACTTGCACCCACACAGGCACGTGCCTCACACTGGTACATACAGATCCACACACACACACACACAGGCACACACATGAGCTTCAGCCACGGGAGGAGGCTCGGTGCAGACACCGGAGGGCTGTCTGGGCAGGCAGAGCCGGACAGGTGTCTCTGCCACGCCACCCGGGTGATTATTCCAAAGGCGAGAAGGCTGTCGGCTAATAATACCGCAGCACATTCCTGGCCAGAGATAAGCAGCCCCAAGCATCCCCGGCACGTTCCGGCCTCGGTGTCTCACCCCTCTGGATTCCACCCACCCGCAGCGCCGTGCTGGAGGAGCCCAAGAAGCCGGCGCCACCAGTACAGACAGACGCCTTGGCCAGGGGCCTGGCACTCTTCCTTCTCCAGGGACCCCTCAGAAACACCCACCCCACACAGGCAAGAGAGGAGGGCTTCATGCATCCTTAGAAGTGGGCTGAACTACAGGTCATCCTCCCCGCATTCCAGTCCCTCCAAGCTGGACAAACGCACCCCACACACCTCCAGGACTGAGAGCACCCAACCGGGGCCCCCCCAGCTGCCAAGGGGTGTCTAGGGCACCTCATCTCACCCCGTTCTCTCCATCACTTAATGACATCAGTGATACTGCTGATATTTTGCAGATGAAGTGCCCTAGGTTCACCGAGCTCCCATAGCTAGGAAGGAAGAGACCCAGAATTTGAACCCAGGTCTTCTAACTCCTAAGCCAGGGCTCTTTCTAGGACCTCAAACAATCATCCGTCCTGGCTGAGTCTTAAGTCACATATTTTCAGGGATTGTTTTTCTCAGAGAAAAAACTCGTTCATTACAGGCTCAGGAAGAGGGCACCCTCAGTAACACATACAGGAGAGCAATACCCCCACAAAGGTGTCCAGTGTCGGGGGCTATTCTGGGCATCTGTAGCTGCCTTGGAACAGGAAGACAGATGGGTGTCCATCAGTCGGACAGATGACAGGAGGACGGGAGTCCTACAAACCCCCAAGTCACAGAGAGTTTTGGAAGAAACTTGGGAGATAAATGGACCCCTTGTGCATGGAGTCAAAAGGGAGGGGTCCTCGGTTTTTTAGGGCTGGGGTTCTGTACAAAAGGTTGCGGGGCATTAGGACGAAGGGCTGGGGATGAAGGCAGGACCTTGAGGATGACATGTATCTACAGAGTCCTGAGGGGCACAGCAGAAAGGAGAGGGTGACATGGACATAGAGAGAAAAAGTCAGACAGGAAAGAGACAGAAGAAAGACAGAAATACATGGAGGTGGAACCTGAGATCCCCAGAGGAAAGACGCAGCAGAAAGAGAATACGAGACGTGACCATACACAGGGGCGAGAAGCTGGAAAGTTCTGTCGGGCCTTGGAGATGCCAGGCAGCCCTCACTTCAGTCTCCCTCTGACCTGGATGCTTGAGGGCTGCAATTCTAAAGCCTGGGTGCACACACGTGCACACGCTCACAAGCATGCGCATGCACACAAGCACATGCCTAAACCTCAAACGTCCCTCTTGACCACTTGGTCAAGAGGTAAAGTGTTGCTCTGAGCATTTGTCACAGGAGAGCAATGAGATCCAGGGAAGGGTTGCAGTATCCCCCAAGGTGCCCAGAATCAGGAGAAGAAATCTGGAAAGAGGACCCAAGTACCCCCATCCCCCCAAGATTCCCAGGAAGCAAAGGGCTGAGGCATGAGACCTCGGAAGCAAAGGCGGGACAGGAAGGACAGTCCCTGGGGATGCTGGGGCATGACTTTCCCAGCCCCAGGGAGATGGGATCAGAGGAACAAAGTGGCATCCAAGCTCGAGACCAGGCTCAAAGAGGGCAGGACCTTGGCTGGCAATTAAAGCAAGAGGGCAGGGGTCCAGGGGATGGGACCACGATGGGGAGCATGGCCGAAAGCAGGGGCGTGTTCCCACAAGGCCTTGGCTAGCCCCAGGCCAGCCACCCAGTAAGGCTTCCCAGAGCCACCTAATCTGCACGGCCAGACCCTTCAGTGCTGCCCACTGGCCCCCACTCCAAGCAAGCCAGGCAGCCCTGGGCATCTCAGGGACACAGTATTCATCAGGTGAGGCATCGATAGAGATGGGCACATGGGCTCCTCCCTGTCCCCTAAGCCCCACCTCCATCAACTTCACCCAAGAAGCACCCACTGCCTCTCCCTCCTAAGTCCCCTCCTTCCTGGGCACAGGGCAGCAGGTCAGCCAGGCCAATGCCAGGGAGCAGAAGCTGGGACCAGGAGAAATAAATCTGGACTCCTGATTTCACAGCCAGCTGGACAGAGACCCCACTTAAGAGCCTGCAGGGATACATAGGTATCTCCAGTACAGACTGGAGAAAAAGAGGGATGCGAGAGGAGATGAATATAAACTACAGAATAGGGACCCATAAGAAAAAGGGATCATGTATCAGCAGTTGATTAGTGAAGAGACACAGGCAACAATACATGTAGACACATGATTATTACTGAAGTAGAAAGAGAGACTAGAGCACAGTTTTCAAGTCCATCTGCCTGATTCAAACCAACCAACGGAAACAAGACATTTTTGAGATAATCAGGGAAAACTGAATGCAGACGAGGTATTAGCTACTTTTAGGAAAATGTTATTAATTATGTTGACGGTGATAATGGTATTATGGTAATGTTAAAATTAAAAGTCCTTATCTGTTAATGATATGGACTGAAATATTTACAGTGAAATGATATAATGTCTGGGATTTGCTTTAAAAAAAAAAAAAAAAAAACACTCCAGCAAAAAAAGAGAAAGAAAAGAAAGTGAAGGGGGACAAACGAATCAAAAATAGCAAGAAACTGACAATTTTTGAAGCAGGAGTATGGGTACTATTATATAGTACTATTCTCCCTACTTCTGTAGATGTTTCAAACCCCCCATAATAAAGAACTGACCAAAAATATATATATATGGTGGCTCAGTTGGTAAAGAATCTGCCTGCAATGCAGGAGACTGCCTGCAGGAGACCTGGGTTCGATCCCTGGGTCAGGAAGATCCCCTGGAGAAGGAAACAGCAACCCACTCCAGTACTCTTGCCTAGGAAATTCCATGGACAGAGGAACCTAGCAGGCAATCTATGAGGTCGCAAGAGTCAGACATGACTTAACGACTAAACCACCACATACAAGGGTGAGAGAAGTTTACCTGATCCAAAATTCCTAAGATGTAGTATTCTATTACTACTGATTTTCCTTGGAAACATGGTTCAACAATGGTATTTTAATTTTTTAGTTTAATTTACCAAGAAACTAAAACAGATAATTATAGATTAAGCCCAGTCTTAGAATGAGTAAAAGGTTAAAAAAGCAAGTCAGGTTTTTAAAATGATGTTATAGTGCAGGATGGTGATGACTGATATGGTAAAAGAGGAAAGGAGAGAGAGCACCGAATCCTAACCACCGGACCACCAGGGAGCATCTAAAGACGAAAGGAGACCAAGCCTGACAGCGGCTGGAAAACCAAGGAGCTCACCCACTGTGTGGGAAGCCTATAACTGTCCCACCACGGGCGTCGTTTGCTGTCTGCCCAAGCTCTTGTCTGTACCCTATCTGCAGGGATGCAGCTACACCGGAGACGTCAACCACAGAGGATGGAGTGGGCTGCTGCTGGGAGTCCCTGTTGATGTAGTTGATGGTAAGATAGTGGACAGCTGCTTGTTTATCAAGGGCAGCTCAGGCCTGGCTCTAAACTTCTAAAATCTCCAACCTCTAGACCATCCCTGGATATTGACAATATCCTGCCTTTTTACAGATGGGAAAGCTGTGACTCAGAATAAACAGGCCCCAAGGTCACTGGGTGGTAAAGCCTAGATTCGAACCCACATCTCTCTGACACTCAAGGCTGCTAGGTGAACCTCGGAGGCAAGCAGATAACCGACCCAGCAGGAGCCTAAAGCCCCACCAAGAGCTGGAGCAACGAACGAGTTGGAAAGGGAAGACAACAACTGCATGATCATGGGAGGAAAAGGAAGGAGAGGAAGGCAGGGAGGGCCTGCACCACTGGTCTGGGTATGGACAGTTATCACACAGAAGTGGCAGAAAGGGAGACTGCAGCGAGTTGAATGGTGGTTAGACCACTAAGGGAACTGGATGGTAAAAACGGAAGATGGTGAGCCTTGGTCAACATTTCAGAACTCTTCTGAGCTTTGCAATTATTGCAACTCAGTAAGGGGAGTTTGGTTACCCCACACCTCCTGGAACTTCTAGTCGGCAACTGAAAATGGGTCTGATTAACAGAATTGGGGAAATGAGTATAATTTCTGAAATTGTGAAGTTCACAGGGGAAATACTAATAAAAGAATCCTTTCATTGTCCACCAGAGCCTGAAAACAAAAGCATTACAGTAACACCTTGGAGAGGGTTGCCTGCTTGCCCAGATCCCTAACTTCACGTCTCTAAGAACTGGAGCAGGAATGAGGAGGGACACTAACCTTCCTTTGCAAAGTTCTCAGCAGCCAGGCGGTCCCCATCCATCTTCCCTGGCAGGTGAGATGCCCGAGGGAGTTCCAGTCCCCTGGGCAAGTCTTGCCACCCATGGCTGCATCTTCTCTCAGGACTATGTCCTGTGTCCAGGGACCAGACCGGCTGATTGGAGCCTAACGCTGCGGCAGGGGAAGGGGGTGAAGGGGAGAGGATGGGGAGGCAGGGGACCACTGGCACCTCTGCAGCATGGGGGGTGGGGGGTTCTGGCTCCGCCTATTCACTAGCTTGTGGGGTGGGGCAAGCAGTTTGACCTCTCTGAGCCTCAGGTCCCCCCCTTCCAATCCACCTTCCCCTCCCTGTCAGTGCTAAAACTGGAAGAATAATAATAGCAGCCTCATGGGGCTGTCTTGAGAATCCAGTGACATGATCCATGCAATGTGCTTAGCATGCAACCTAATTGCTTAATAAATAATAACCGCTATTATCATTAATAATAATAATATTATTGTTGTTGTTGTTAACTATCCTATCCAAGGCTCCCAGTTGGGCCCTTTGGTATTCAAGGCTCTGCTGAGACCAGCTGGAAGGAAGTGGCCGGTGGGCAGCAGCCGGCAGGACAAAGGAGGGGTGAGCACCGCAGCTCAACCTCATCCTCTCCAGGAATGCAGGGCTGGCGGCTGGGAGGGTGGGGGGCGAGGGGAGATGCCTCGCCGCTGAGGTCAGGCCCTATTCGGAGCTGGCAGCCTGTTTATCATCCTCCCGGGTGAGGGGGGGTGGGGTGGGGGAGGAGGGGGAGCAGGGAGCAGGGAGGAGGAGGAGAGGAGGAGAGGCAGCTGCAGAGAGCAGGGGGAGGACTCCCTGTAGGGGAGGGACCACTCCTGCAAAGCAGTCCCAGGAGATCCCTGCCCCTCCTAACTGGTCCAATGAGTGGGGGGCAGGAGGAGCGTCAGATTCTATGAGTGGGGGTGTGCCCCCACTCAAAGCCCCAGCCAAGAACAGGACACTGACCCCCAAGGTGCAGCATCTTCAAAGCTCTCCCCACAGCACCCAGCAAGCTAGAGGTTATTTCCTGATCTCCATCTTCCAGGCTGGTCCAGCTCAAGGTCCAGGGATGCTCACTGACACCAGTCCCATCTCCTGGCTTTTGTCACTGCCCCAGAGGCTGGGCTCACAGAGGGGTACAGGGCTGGCATGAGAACAGATGTGCTCTTAAGGGGCACAGCTGGCCTGTGCAGTACTCCCCAGGTCAGGGCAAAGCAGGCTGGGACTCCAGGATTCTCCTGGGTTCATCATCCTGCCCTTACAGACAGACACCCCAGTGCTAGAAGGCCAACCCTCCCCAGCCAAACACAACTACCTCTACCCTTGAGATTCCAGTCAAGGGGCCCCAGTTGCCCCTTCAGTCCCCTGGGGCTCCTTCCTGGGCTCCCGCCAGCAGCCCCTGGAACTAACCCTTTCCAGCAGCAGTGTCAACCTGTTCCTCCTAGGTTGTCTTCCATGAAAATCAAAGGAACAGTCTGGTTCCCCCCAGTGACTGTGCCTGGTACCTGCCCTGGGCCGGGCTTCCCCTTATGGAAAGAAAGAGGGTAACTGATACCCAGGGCGGTGGGGGAACACCAAGACCCTCTCAGCAGGGCAGGTCCTTGGGGATATAGCTAGGGTTTTCCTCTTGCATGAAGGCTCCTTTTCCACTAGTTTCCACCTCAGCTTCTCCAGTTCTGGAGAAGCCAGGCCCCTCACCCCTACCTCCCCAGCAGTCTAAGAACCTCAGGGAATCCTGTCCAGTTAGAGAGCTCAGCACCTGTGGGCCTCTCGCAGGCTCACGTCCCACAAGGGTCTCTCGCAGGCTCAAGTCCCACAAGGGTCTCTCTGTATTTCCCTATCTGATTTCAGGATACTAAACACATGCACATACACACACACGTGTGTGCCCGGAGCCACAATTCCTGCCTGGGCTCTGTGGTTAATGCACTTTGGATTCTCTGAGGACCCTCTTCCAAAGTGATCAGATTAAGGAGAGGAACAGCTGCTGCTAACAGCCCCTCAGGCTCTCCCGGGTTGGAGGGGTACCCCAGGTATATTCCCAGAAGGTTGGCGGCAAGTCCTGGAAGGTACTGGAAGCCCTGTGTGTGTGTGTGTGTGTGTGTGTGTGTGTGTGTGATGGGATGTTCTCACTCAGGCTTCCAAGACAGGCATTTAAAAATCCTTCTTATGAGAATTCCCCAGTGGTCTAGTGGTTAGGACTCTTCATTCCCACTTGCTGGGGGCACAGGTTCAATTCCTGGTCAGGGAACTAACATCCCACAAGCTGCAAAAAAATTCTTCTTTTGAATCCACCCATGCCCAGTAACAGCGATTCTCCCATTTTACAGAAGAAAGGAGGTATTTGCCCCAAGCTGTCACAAAGAACAGGAATCAAAGGTCAAATCTGGAAACTAAAGGGACTTGGATTGGGATTGCAAACTTCCAGCCCAAACCAGCCTGACAGGGGCCCTGTGATGTCCATCCACCCACCCATGCTGACATACGAAAAGCCAAATGACTCTCCTGCTTCCTGTAGGATGAGTGGGTGTGACAGGCAGTTTCCTATATCAACTTGGCTAGATAAGAGTACCTGGCGACGTCATCAAACACCAATCTAGGTATGTGTGAAAGTGTTTGTAGATAAGTTGCTGCTGCTGCTGCTGCTGCTAAGTCGCTTCAGTCGTGTCCGACTCTGTGCAACCCCATAGACGGCAGCCCACCAGACTTCCCCGTCCCTGGGATTCTCCAGGCAAAAACACTGGAGTGGCTTGCCATTTCCTTCTTCAACGCATGAAAGTAAAAAGTGAAAGTAAAGTCGCTCAGTCGTGTCTGACTCTTAGCAACCCCGTGGACTGCAGCCTACCAGGCTCCCCTGTCCACAGATTTTCCAGGCAAGAGTACTGGAGTAGGGTGCCATTGCCTTCTCCGTGTAGATAGGTTAATAGGCCTTAAATAAAGATTACTCTGGATCCAATATGGGCCTCATCTAATCAGTTGAAAAGCAAAAACTGGTTTCTCGGGAAAGAAATTCTGCCTTAAGGCTGCAACATCAACTCCGGCCTGAGCTGCCAGTCTGAGAGACTGCCCTTGTCAAACCTGCTAGTCCTCACAATCTCATGAGCCAATTCCTTAAAACAATTCTCTTCATCTAAATATTCCATTGGTTCTGTTACTCTGGAGAAGCCTCACTGCTACCGGGAGAAAATAACAGCTCACAAACTGTGGGTCCTACCAACTTAAAGGAACTCCCAGTGCCCAGAGCTGAGACAATCAGACCCAAGAAAAACAATGAAAGCATTGGATTATAACCTATAAAATAAAATCAATATCCACATCCCATACGGACATAAATTCAGTTCAGTTCAGTTCAGTCGCTCAGTCGTGTCCGACTCTTTGAGACCCCATGAACCACAGCACACCAGGCCTCCCTGTCCATCACCAACTGCCAGAGTCTACCCAAACTCATGTCCATTGAGTCGGTAATGCCATCCGACCATCTCATCCTCTGTCGTCCCCTTCTCCTCCTGCCCTCAATCTTTTCCAGCATCAGGGTCTTTTCAAATGAGTCAGCTCTTCACATCAGGTGGCCACATATTAAAAAGCAGAGACATTACTTTGCCAACAAAGGTCCGCCTAGTCAAGGCTATGGTTTTTCCAGTAGTCATGTATAGATGTGAGGGTTGGACTATAAAGAAAGCTGAGCGCCAAAGAACTGATGCTTTTGAACTGTGGTGTTGGGGAAGACTCTTGAGAGTCCCTTGGACTGTAAGGAGATCCAACCAGTCCATCCTAAAGGAGATCAGTCCTGGGTGTTCATTGGAAGGACTGATGCTGAAGCTGAAACTCCAATACTTTGGCTACCTGATTTGAAAAGACTCATAAATTTAAAATTGAATAAGTAAACAAATGGGGTGGGGGTGGGGTACAGGACAGTTCTTTATAGTAGAATTCCAATTAATAAACAAAGAAGTAGGAGTAGTGTTAGTCGTTCAGTGATGTCTGACTCTTTGCAACCCCATTAATGTAGCCTGCCAGGCCCCTCTGTCCATGGAATTATCTAGGCAAGAATACTGGAGTGGGTTGCCATTCCCTTCTGCAGGGGATCTTTCTGATCCAGGGATCAAACCCGGGTCTCCTGAATTACAGGAATATACTTTACTGTCTGAGCCATCAAGGAATGATGGAAATAGAAAATCAAATAAAGCAAAATTGAGGGACATTCTCAATAACTAAGATAACTAAGCAGTTCTCTTCAGAAGTGCCAGAGTCAAAGGAGACAGAGCAAGACAGGAATTGTCCCAGCTTGGAGGAGGCTAAAGAGACGTGATGAATAAATGCAAAGTGGGATCTGAAACTGGATCCTGGATCTGAAAAGCGGTAATGGAAACACTGGCCAAATTCTACTAAGATCTGTAGATTAGTTAATAACATCAGATCAGTGTTTCATTTCCTGGTTTTGATAATTGTGTAACAGTTCCATCAGAGATCAACATTCAGAAAAATTGAGAAAAGAGGATTCTGGTACTCTTTGTACCATTTCTGCAAATCTTCTGGAAGTTTAAAATTATCTCAAAAAAATTTTTTAATTTAATTCGGTCCTGAAAAAGACGCAGATTAGGGGTCAGAATGAGACCCGGAAAAACATAATAGAATTAAGTCCTTAGAAGGGAAAGTGAATTCAACCTGAGAAGGTCCCCAGACACCTTGGAATCAGACAAAGACGCTCAGAAAAGAGGGCAGAGGGGGAAGAAGGCAGACTGCTCAGGAAGCAGAGCAAACAGGATAAGGTGACTCAGGTGGAACACACAGGTCTTCCAGCTCTGGAATCATCACCTGGAGAAAGGGCCAGACTCGACATCAGTAATAACGTGATGCTTCCACTGCAGCCACAGCTGCTACTGTGCACCAGCAGCTGAAAAGCACTCTCCATATCTAGCTAATTTAATCCTATGACCCTGTAGGTAGAGAAGGAAATGGCAACCCACTCCAGTGCTCTTGCCTGGAGAATCCCAGGGACAGGGAAGCCTGGTGGGCTGCCGTCTATGGGGTCGCACAGAGTCGGACACGACTGAAGCAACTTAGCAGCAGCAGCAGCATGACCCTGTAGGAAGGTTTTTGTGACCCTAGTTTGTAGATGAGAAACCAAGAATCAGAGCACTTCAGAAAATAGTCCAAGGTCATCCAGTTGTAAACAAGGAAAGCAGGAAACCAAGCCAGCTCTGTCTCCGAAGCTCCCAAGTCTTAGCACAAAAGAGATCTTCACTGCTTCCAGTCCAACCTCCTCCTCATAATGCAAGATGGCTGCTGAGGGCTCACCATCTCACAAGATAGCCCACTCGAGCATGGACCACTCCAACTGCCTACCCTGGAGGTCCAGGCAAGCTTAGCAAAGCAGAACTTTGTCCACCCAACCTGTCTCTCTCCTAGGACCCCATGCACAGGGGGGCCGTGATAATAATAATGATAATAATTGCTGGTATTTATCTATTGCTCTGCACACTTTAGATGCATTCACTCTTATTCTCTCAATAATCTTCGGAAGCAGGAACTATTTTTATGACTTTTATAGATAGGGAACCCAAGCCATAAACAAACAACTTGCCCAATTAGAATTATGAGCATTAAAGAAGGAAAGTCAGACAGGAGGTCAGGATTCTCATCACACCACCTCCAGGCAGACTCTCCCCTGGAGGCTCTCCCTGAGTCTGGGTTCAACTCTCGGGTCCTGGTTCCACCACCTTCCTGACTGTGTGAGCACACTGCTCAACCGTCTCAACCCATTTCCTCCTCTGTGTCCTAAGGGATTATACTAATGCCTATCTTTTAGTGCTGGTGTGAGGATTAGATTAAATGAGCCTGTCTGTACAGGCATAGAGGATCTTCATAAGACAGAGACTGATAGTGGAATTCAAGCCAGTGTGATTTTCGGAGTGCAGGAGAAGGCACTGGAGCTTTTCCGCAGCTCCTCCGATCACATATGACCCACAAGTGACCTTCCTTCCCTGCTTCCTTGAATAGAACCTGGTTTGAACCCAGACACCTCTGGACACCCTCGCTTGGGTGCCCAGGCCCAGCAGGTGGAAACAGGCCAGGAGGTTAATCTGTGACTGGCTCTGCTTCACTGTGCCCCAGGGCACACATACCCCTCTCTTCCTAATGGCCCCCCGCTAACATCCCACCCTGCCTGCCTGCTGCCTTCCGGCTTGGCCAATGACAATTGGCCAAGTCATTCACCAGCCAAGGGCCAAAACCTCAGAGAGAGGGAGCAGGGGCCTCGTAGGTCCTAGGCAGGGCAGAGCAGATAGGAGGACATGGGGCTAGCAGGTGACCGCAGGGGACCAGCAGCTGACCACAGGCGAGGAATCAGCGTGGGAGGAGGATAAAGGAATGTGGGCCATGGTCATTGCAGCGGAGCGACCCAGGCCTGCTGGCTAGGGGGTGTCAGTTAAGAATCCACCTGCCAATGCAGGGCACATGAGTTCGATCCCTGGTCCAGGAAGATCCCACATGCTTCAGGGCAACTAAGCCCGGGTGTCACAACTACTGAGCCCGAGTTCTCTAGAGCCTGTGCTCTGCAACAAGAGAAGCCACCACAATGAGAAGTCTATGCACCATAACTAGAGAGTAGCCCCAGCTGTCTGCAACTAGAGAAAGCCCAGGCACAGCAATGAAGATTGAGCATAGCAAAGAAAATAATAAATTAAAAAAAGATCCACCAGAGCCCAAGGCCAGAGGGGCTCCAACTCTACCAGCACATGCAGGCTCCGGCACTGGCTTTGGGTCAGAGGCTCAGAAGGTTAAGACTCTCCCCAGGGAGAGCCAAGCAGGGTCGGATGCTTACGGGGTCCTCAGGAAGCATCTTAGGGCCCTCTCTCAGGACCAGCAGCTTCTCTAGGGCAAAGGTAGATGCCCCAGGAGGGGAAACCCCACCTCTCCCTCACTCTCCCTGCTCAGCCAGCTCCAGATGAATTGCAAACCCCCTAAGTTGAAAGCCAGAAGCAGCCAGGGAAGCTGGCCTGGGCCAGGGGTTCAAGAGTCACCTCCCCTCTCGTGCTATTGACAGACCTTCTAACCTGCCCTGGCCCCCCTGCCCTCTCCCTGCCCCGCAGACCCTGGCCCTCACCAGATCCCTCTTTAGCGGGAACCCCTGGTCTTTGTTCCCTCCTGCATATCTCACCACGTGTCCTGCTTCTACGGGACCCCAGGATCTCCCACCCCCGTCTCCCTTTCTGGTTCCAACTCTGCAGCTCCCATCTGCCCTCCTCTCCCTGCCCTGGGTTCCCACCCTCCCCCTTCCTAATGCCTGCAGTCTCTCAGATGCAGCAAACCCCGTGTGATGTTTACACAGTCCCAGAGTCAGAAACGCTGAAAAATATGAGACCTTTTGGGAACCACATTCCAGGAAAATGAGAAGCCAGTCACAGCTCAGTGTCACTTTCTCCCCAGCCTTGGGTGTGTGTGTGTGTGTGCGAGAGAGGGACCGCGCACACTAACTGACTGCTTATGACACATTCCAGGCCTACTTATTAACCCCTGAAGGCCCTATACTCTCAGATGTGTGTGTGTGTGTGTGTGTGTGTGTGTGTGTCTGTGCACGCGCACGCTGACTGCTTATAACACACTCCAGGCCTAGTTATTAACCCCTGAAGGCCCTATACTCTCAGAGAGAACTCTGGAAGATTGTTAGGGGAGGGGTGAGAGGGCCTGTTACAGCTTCTTGAAAATTTTTAGAAAGTGGAGATAAAATGGCTTCTTGCCCAAGACCTACCTCATCTTTGACCGCCACTGTGGGGGAAGCAAAAGCCAGGAGAACAGAAGCCAGAGAAACCAGTGGCTCCCTAGGGGCCTGTGCCCAGTGGAGTTGAAGAGGAGTCTCCAGAGGCAAAGACATGTTAGTCAGGTGCTATCAAGGGACTCCAACATCAGAATCCTTGGTGGGTGCAGGGGGAGTCTTAGAAATTAATGCATATCCCTGGGCCCAAGCCAAGACCCACTGAACCAAAGTTGAGGGTGGCAAGAATATGCTTAATGGGTTCATCAGGTGAGGCTGACGCCCATTGATGGGTGATGTGAGAGAATGATGAGCCACAGCTCTTCTCCTTAGAAATCAGAAAAAAAAAAAAAATTCTCTGCTGCTCTATTCTCAGCAGCAGAGAATAGAGGCTGAAACTGGGAAAGGAAGTAGTGAAAAGCCATCAAGCGATGCAGCTGCCTGCTAGCTATATGACTGGGGCAGAATGCTTCCCTTCAGTTTTCTCACTCAAGAGTGTGACCAATTATAGCCACTTCATGTGTGGTTTTTCAAGGATTCAATGAGATGAGTGTCAAGCAGCCACCATGCAGAGGATACTCAATAAACAGTGGCTATACACAAAGTGACTATGATGAAAACCCCTTCAAGCTAGAGAGAAAATAGGATCTTTGAAAAGGCCAACAAAGTTGATAAGCTGTTAGTAAACTGACCAGGAAAAAAAGAGAGAAGACAAAATTACTTGAATCAGAAATGAAAGAGGGGATATTACTACTGATCTTACAGAAATAAAAAGAATTATGAAGGAATACTATGAACAATTGTATGCCAATAAATTAGGTAAATAAGATGAAATGGACAAACTCCTTGAAACACATATACTGTCAAAACCGACTCAAGAAGAAATGGAAAATCTGAATATATAACAAAGTTATCCGTTAAACCGAACTAGCAACACTGCATACAGAGAAAAGCTCAGGCCCAGATGACTTCACCTGTGAATTCTATCAAACAGTTAAAGAATAATTGATATCAACTCTTCACAAACACTTCCAAAAAGTGGAAGAGGAGCAAACACCTGTTAACTCATTGTATGAGATCAGTATTACCTCGATGTCAAAACTAGACAAAGACAATACAAGAAAAAGAAAACTAAAGATCAATATTTCTTCTGAATAAAGATGCACAAACTTTCAACAAAATACTAGAAACCAAACCCAGCCACATATAATAGTAAGAATTACATATCCTGACCAAATGGGATATATCCTGGGAATGCAAGGTTGTTTTAACATCTGAAAATCAATTACTGTAATACACCATATCAACAGAATAAAAAAAAGAAAAAAGCAAACAATCATCTCAACAGATGTTAAAAAAAAAAATTTGACAAAATCCTGATTTAAAAAACACTCAACAACAAACTATAAATTGAAGGAAATGTCCTCAATGTGATAAAGGGCATCTATGAAAGCCCCACAGCTAACATCCTGCTTAATGGTTAAAGACTGCATGCTTTCCCCTAAGATCAGGAACAAGATAAGGATTTCTCTTCTTGCCACTTCTAGTTCTAGCCAGGACAATTAGGCAAAAAAAAAAAAAAAAAGGAAAGAAAATTTGGAAAAAAAGAAGTAAAACTATCTCTATTCACAGATGACATGATCCTGTATACAGAAAATCCTAAAGAATTCAATTTTAAAACTACTGGAATTAATAAATGAGTTCATGAAGGTTAGGGCAAATCTTCAATATACAAAGATCAATTGTATTTCTATACACTGACAATGAACAATCTGAAAATAAAATTAAGAAAACAATTTCACTTATAATAATATCAAAAAGAATAAAATATTTAGAAGTAAATTTAGCTCCCCAAAAGTATAAAACTTCTACCCTGAAAACTACAAAACAGTATGGAAAGAATTTAAAGAAGATATAAATAAGTGGAAAGATATCCCATGCTCACAGATCAGAAGACTCAACACTGTTAAGATGCAATACTCCCTAAACTGATCTACAGATTTAATTTAGTCCCTATTAGAATACCAGCTGGCTGCTTTGTTGAAAATAATAGGTTGATCCTAACATTCAAATGGAAACTCAAGGGACCCAAAACAGCCAAAACAATCTTGAAAAAGAAGAACGAATCTGGAAGACTCACACTTTTCCAATTTCAAAACTTACTACAAAACAGTAGTAATCAAAACAGCATGCTACTGGTGTTAAGGACAGACATGCCCTTATTCCATTCTCAATGGAATACAATTAAGACTCCATAGGGGACTGGAATGCAAAAGTAGGAAGTCAAGAAACACCTGGAGTAACGGGCAAATTTGGCCTTGGAATACGGAATGAAGCAGGGCAAAGACTAATAGAGTTTTGCCAGGAGAACACACTGGTCATAGCAAACACCCTCTTCCAACAACACAAGAGAAGACTCTACACATGGACATCACCAGATGGTCAACACTGAAATCAGATTGATTATATTCTTTGCAGCCAAAGATGGAGAAGCTCTATACAGTCAGCAAAAACAAGACCAGGAGCTGACTGTGGCTCAGATCATGAGCTCCTTATTGCCAAATTCAGACTTAAATTGAAGAAAGTAGGGAAAACCACTAGACCATTCATGTATGACCTAAATTAAATCCCTTATGATTATACAGTGGAAGTGAGAAATAGATTTAAGGGACTAGATCTGATAGATAGAGTGCCTGATGAACTATGGACTGAGGTTCGGGACATTGTACAGGAGACAGGGATCAAGACCATCCCCATGGAAAAGAAATGCAAAAAAGCAAAATGGCTGTCTGGGGAGGCCTTACAAATAGCTGTGAAAAGAACAGAAGCAAAAAGCAAAGGAAAAAAGGAAAGACATAAGCATCTGAATGCATAGTTCCAAAGAATAGCAAGAAGAGATAAGAAAGCCTTCCTCAGTGATCAATGCAAAGAAATAGAGGAAAACAACAGAATAGGAAAGACTAGAGATCTCTTCAAGAAAAATTAGAGATACCAAGGGAACATTTCATGCAAATATAGGCTCAATAAAGGACAGAAATGGTATGGACCTAACAGAAGCAGAAGATATTAAGAAGAGGTGGCAAGAATACACCAAAGAACTGTACAAAAAAGATCTTCACGACCAAGATAATCACGATGGTGTGATCACTCACCTAGAGCCAGACATCCTGGAATGTGAAGCCAAGTGGGCCTTAGAAAGCATCACTACGAACAAAGCTAGTGGAGGTGATGGAATTCCAGTTGAGCTCTTTCAAATCCTGAAAGATGATGCTGTGAGAGTTCTGCACTCAATATGCCAGCAAATTTGGAAAACTCAGCAGTGGCCACAGGACTGGAAAAGGTCAGTTTTCATTCCAATCCCAAAGAAAGGCAATGCCAAAGAATGCTCAGACTACCGCACAATTGCACTCATCTCACATGCTAGTAAAGTAATGCTCAAAATTCTCCAAGCCAGGCTTCAGCAACACATGAACCATGAACTTCCAGATGTTCAACCTGGTTTTAGAAAAGGCAGAGGAACCAGAGATCAAATTGCCAACATCTGCTGGATCATGGAAAAAGCAAGAGAGTTCCAGAAAAACATCTATTTCTGCTTTATTGACTATGTCAAAGCCTATGACTGTGCGGATCACAATAAACTGTGGAAAATTCTTTAAGAGATGGGAATACCAGACCACTTGACCTGCCTATTGAGAAACCTATATGCAGGTCAGAGAAGGCAATGGCACCCCGATCCAGTACTCTTGCCTGGAAAATCCCATGGATGGAGGAGCCTGGTAGGCTGTAGTCCATGGGGTCGCTAAGAGTCGGACACGACTGAGCAACTTCACTTTCACTTTTCACTTTCATGCACTGGAGAAGGAAATGGCAACCCACTCCAGTGTTCTTGCCTGGAGAATCCCAGGGACGGGGGAGCCTGGTGGGCTGCCGTCTCTGGGGTTGCACAGAGTTGGACACGACTGAGGTGACTTAGCAGCAGCAGCAGCATATGCAGGTCAGGAGGCAACACTTAGAACTGGACATGGAACAACAGACTGGTTCCAAATAGGAAAAGGAGTACATCAAGGCTGTATATTGTCACCCTGCTTATTTAACTTCTATGCAGAGTACATCATGAGAAATGCTGGGCTGGAAGAAGCACAAGCTGGAATCAAGATTGCTGGGAGAAATATCAATAACCTCAGATATGGAGATGACACCACCCTTATGGCAGAAAGTGAAGAGGAACTAAAAAGCCTCTTGATGAAAGTGAAAGAGGAGAGTGAAAAAGTTGGCTTAAAGCTCAATATTCAGAAAACGAAGATCATGGCATCTGGTCCCATCACTTCATGGCAAATAGATGGGAAAACAGTGGAAACAGTGTCAGACTTTATTTTGGGGGGCTCCAAAATCACTGCAGATGGTGACTGCAGCCATGAAATTAAAAGACGCTTACTCCTTGGAAGGAAAGTTATGACCAACCTAGATAGCATATTGAAAAGCAGAGACATTACTTTGCCAACAAAGGTCCATCTAGTCAAGGCTATGGTTTTTCCAGTGGTCAGGTATGAATGTAAGAGTTGGACTGTAAAGAAAGCTGAGTGCTGAAAAATTGATGCTTTTGAACTGTGGTGTTGGAGAAGACTCTTGAGAGTCCCTTGGACTGCAAGGAGATCCAACCAGTCCTTTCTGAAGGAGATCAGCCCTGGGTGTTCTTTGGAAGGAATGATGCTAAAGCTGAAACTCCAGTACTCTGGCCACCTCATGTGAAGAGTTGACTCATTGGAAAAGACTCTGATGCTGGGAGGGATTGGGGGCAGGAGGAGAAGGGGACGACAGAGGATGAGATGGCTGGATGGCATCACTGACTCGATGGACATGAGTCTGAGTGAACTCCGGGAGTTGGTGATGGACAGGGAGGCCTGGCGTGCTGCGATTCATGGGGTCGCAAAGAGTCAGACACGACTGAGCAACTGAACTGACTGATGATACCAAAATCACAGACAAACAAACAAACAAAAAAAAGAGATAAATTGGACTAAATCAAATTTTAAAACGTGTGTGCTACAAAGTAAAAAGACAATCCACAGGATGGGGGAAAAAATATCTCAAATGATGTATCTGATAAGGAACTCGTATCCTGAACATACAAAGAACTCTCATAACTCAACAATAAAGAGGCAAATAATTTAATCTTTTAAATGGGCAAAGAATCTGAAAAGACATTTCTCAAAAAAGATATATCCATGGCCAATAAGCACATGAAAAAATACTCAACATCATTCATCATCAGGGAAATCAAATCAAAACCACAGTGAGATATCACTTCATATCTATTAGGATGGCTATAATCAAAAAGTCAAATAAGTATTCATGAGGACATAGAGAAATCGGAATCTTCATACACTGTTGGTGCAAATATAAAATGGTGCAGCTATGTTGTAAGTTGAGTTGTGTACCCACCCCCAAAAGAGGTATGTTGAAGTCCTAATTCCTCATCCCTTAGATGTGACCTTATTTGGAAGTAGAGTCTTTAATGAGGTCATCAAGTTAAAATGTGATCATTGTGGTGGGCCTTAATCCCATATGACTGGAGTCCTTGTAAAACTTGGACACAGAGACAGACATACACAGAGAAAAGATGATAAGAAGACACACGGAGAAAATACCATGTGAAGATAAAGATCAAAGTGAAGTATCTATAACCCAAGCAACATCAAAGATTGCCAGCAACCCACCCAAAGACACAAGGAAGGCTTCTCCCTACAGTTTTCAGAGGCATATGGTCCAATTTTGGACTTTTAAGCCTCCAGAACTGTGAAATAAGAAATTTTTGTTGTTTTAAGTCAGTTTGTGATACTTTCCTACAGGAGACCTAGAAAACTAATATTAGCTACTTTGGAAAACAGCCTGACAGTTCCTCAAAAAGTTTAATGTAGAGTTAAAACAGAACCCCATAATTTCATTCATAGGTAGAGATAACTAGATAGATAGAGCCAAGAGAAGTGAAAACATATGTCCAGTGACAACCTGGAGGGATGGATGGGGAGGGAGGTGGAAGGGGGCTTCAGGATGGGGGGACACATGTATCAGTTCAGTTCAGTCGCTCAGTCGTGTCCAAGTCTTTGCAACCCCATGAATCGCAGCACACCAGGCCTCCCTGTCCATCACCAACTCCCGGAGTTCACTCAGACTCATGTCCATCGAGTCAGTGATGCCATCCAGCCATCTCATCCTCTGTCGTCCCCTTCTCCTCCTGCCCCCAATCCCTCCCAGCATCAGAGTCTTTTCCAATGAGTCAGCTCTTCGCATGAGGTGGCCAAAGTATTGGAGTTTCAGCTTTAGCATCATTCCTTCCAAAGAACACCCAGGGCTGATCTCCTTCAGAAAGGACTGGTTGGATCTCCTTGCAGTCCAAGGGACTCTCAAGAGTCTTCTCCAACACCACAGTTCAAAAGCATCAATTCTTCGGCGCTCAGCTTTCTTCACAGTCCAACTCTCACATCCATACATGACCACTGGAAAAACCATAGCCTTGACTAGACAGACCTTTGTTGGCAAAGTAATGTCTCTGCTTTTCAATATGCTATGTAGGTTGGTCATAACCTGTCTTCCAAGGAGCAAGCGTCTCAATTTCATGGCTGCAGTCACCATCTGCAGTGATTTTGGAGCCCAAAAAAATAAAGTCTGACACTGTTTCCCCTAGGGCCAATTCATATTGATGTACAGCAAAAGCCATTGTTAATATTGTAATTATCCTCCAATTAAAATAAATAATTTTTTTAAAAAAGAAAATATATATCCCCATGAAAACTTGCTCATGAATATTCACGCCAGCATTATTCACAATAACCAAAAGATGGAAACAATCCAAAAGTCCATCAACTGATAAATGGATAAACAAAATGTGGTATACTCATACAATGCAATATTATTAAGCCATAAAAAGGATGTACCTTAAAAACATTATGTTAAGTGAAAGAAGCCAGCCCTAAAGAACATAAATTCTGCTATTCCATTTATATGACATGTCCAGAAGAGAGAAATAACGTGGAGATAAAAAGCAGATTAGTGGTTGCTTAGGGCTGGGGCCAGGGTGTGGGAAGGAGAGGGATTGAGGGACAGTTAAAATGTATGGGGTCTCTCAAATGCTGGAGAGGGTATGGAGGAAAAGGAACTCTCCTACAGTATGCGTGGGACTTTAAGTTGTTACAGCCACTACTGAAAACAGTATGGAGGTTCCTCAAAAAGCTAAAAAGAATTGCCATATATGATTCAGCAATCCCACTGTATACTCAAACTCTAATTCAAAAAGATACACACACCCCTGTGTCAACAGCGGCACTAATTACAATAGTCAAGACATGGAAACAAGGACGTTTGTTTCCATCAACAGATGTCCATCAACAGACGAATGGGCAAAGAAGATGCAGTGTATGTACACACACAAACACACACGCAATGGAATACTGCTGCTGCTGCTGCTGCTGCTGCTGCTGCTGCTAAGTCGCTTCAGTCGTGGCCGACTCTGTGCGACCCCAGAGATGGCAGCCCACCAGGCTCCCCCGTCCCTGGGATTCTCCAGGCAAGAACACTGGAGTGGGTTGCCATTTCCTTCTCCAATGCATGAAAGTGAAAAGTGAAAGTGAAGTCGCTCAGTCGTGTCCGACTCTTAGCGACCCCATGGACTGCAGCCCACCAGGCTCCTCCGTCCGTGGGATTTGCCAGGCAAAAGTATTGGAGTGGGGTGCCATTCAATGGAATACTGCTCAGCCATAAAAAGAATGAAGTGATGCTATTTGCAGCAACAAGGATGGGCCTAGAAACTACCATACTACATGAAATGTCAGACAGAAAGACAATACACAACATCACAAATGTAGACTCTAAAATGTGACTCAAATGAACTTATCTATGCAACAGAAACAGACTCATGGACACAGAGAACAGACCTGGTTGCCAAGTGGGAGAGGGAGCTTGGGAGGGGTGGGCTGGGAGCTTTGATCAGCAGATGCAAACTATTATATATAGAACAAGTTTCCCTGGTGGCTCAGCTGGTGAAGAGTCCACCTGCCATGTAGGAGACCCTAGTTCGATTCCTGGGTCTGGAAGATCCCCTGGAGAAGAGATACACTAACCACTCCAGTATTCATGGACGTCCCTGACGGCTTAGATGGTAAAGAATTCACCTGCAATGCAGGAGACCTGGGTTCAATCCCTCGGTTAGAAAGATCCCCAGAGGAGGCCATGGCAACCCACTTCAGTATTCTTGCCTAGAGAATCCTATGGACACAGGAGCCTGGTGGGCTGCAGTCCATGGGGTCGCAAAGAGTTGGACAGGACTGAGAGACTAAGCACACACAATCACATATAGAGACTATAAACAACAAGGTCTTACTGTATGGCATAGGGAACAATACACAATATCCTGCGATAAACCATAACGGAAAAGAAAATGAAAAAGGATGTATATAAATGTATAAGTGAGTGACTTTGCTGTACAGCAGAAATCAACGCAACGTTGTTAATCAACTATACTTCAATAAAATTTAAAAAAATGTAATGTATGAAGTTTCAAGGTGATATATTGACTGTGGTGATGGCTGCACAGCATTGAATACACAAACCACTGAATTATACGTTCTAAAAGGATGAATTGTATTGTATGTGAATTACGCCTCAATAAAGTTGCTATTAAAAAAAAAAAAAAAAAAGACGACTAGGAGAGGTCCTTGGCTGCTGAAAGCGCTATTATACACTTGGCACTGTGCTGGGTGCTGACCAAGACAGCAAGGGCAGAGATGGATCTTCAAAAGCTGCAGACCAGCAATTCTCCAGACTGGCTGCACCGTGGACTCAGCTGGGAAACTTCTATTTAAATCAACTTTATTGACATAATTTATATACAACAAAGGCATCCCTTTTAAGAATATAGTTCAGTGAATTTGACAAATACGTACTCTGGGTAAGCACGACCACCACAATCGAGATAAAGGACATCTATATACCATCCAAAAAAAAAGTTCCCTCACACGCTTTTGGAAACAATCTTCCCACCACCCCCCAGATCCAGAAAAGTGCCACTCTGCTTTTTGTCATGAGAGTTTTGCCTTGTCAAGAATTTCATAAAAATGGAACCATTTTTTCCATTTGTGTCTGGCTTCTTTCACTAAGCCCAGTGTTTTTGAGATTCATCAGCGATGCTGCGCGTAACAAGAGTTCATTCATTTTTATTACCGAGTAGTATTCCACGGGAACTTTACGTCACAATTTGTCCATTCAGTTGTTGTTGACTAATTGAGTTTTTCCAGTTTGGGACTATTATGAATAAAGCTGCTAAGAATTTATGTGCAAGGGACGTGTTTTCATTTCTCTTGGGTAAATATCTTGGAGTGGAATTGCTGGGTTATAAGGCAAATGCGTGTTTAACTTTTTAGGGAATGGTCAACGGCTTTCCAAAATGGTTGCCCCATTTTACACTCCCAACTCTGGCGGCTACTTTCAAAAACCCCAATGCCCGGATCATGCCCCAAACCAATTAAATCAGATTCCCTGGGGAGGAGGACCCAGGTAGCACTATCTTTAAAGCACCCCAGTGATCCTAAAGTACAGACAAGATCTGGAACCATGACTACAGGTCTCGGTGCCCTGAGGCAAGCAAGCAAAAGACAAATTATATTTGCTGACATCTGTTTCCTCATTCTTCCTTGACAGTGGAGAGGGAAAAGAGAAGCCAAACACATGTCAGCATCTAGTCTTGCCTGACACCAGTGCCCTCAGCAACCTTGTTTGGTCCCTCAAATTCTCCCCACCTTTTTTTCCTGCCCCTGCAGTGGAAGCCCAGAATTCTAATCCCTGGACCACCAGGGAATTCACTCTCTGCTTCCCAGGTGGCACAATGGTAAAGAATTCACCTGCTAACGCAGGAGATGGGGTTTGATCCCAGGGCCAGGAAGAGCCCCTGGAGAAGGAAATGGCAACCCACTCCAGTATTCTTGCCTGGGAATCTCATGGACAGAGAAGCCTGGGAAGGGGGGCTGCCTACAGTCCATGGGGTTGCAAAGAGCCAGACACGATTTAGCTACAAAACAACAACAGAGTTAGAAGACAGCAAGAAGAATACAAAATAAATATTAGCAACATTTTGACCACTTATTTTGAGCTTGGCATTTTAGTTGGGGTATCACAGAGCCCTACAAGTCAGGTCCTATTATAATCCATGTTACAGATGAGGAAACCTGGAGCTCAGAGAGGTTAAAACCCTTGACAGGGTCACACAGCCAGTTGTTAATGTAGGAGACATTTAAACTCAACAGTCTGTCTCCGAGTCCAAAACACTCACTGCACTCAGAGCAATCGATGGGTCTTAGAGCCATGAACCTCTTCCTGCTACCCTGCTATCTCAGTAGCAGGAAAACACAACAAGTCTCCAACAACTGCACAGGGAGGCTGCAGGTGTGTTTATGTGAGAGGTGCTATGTAATGTGATTGAATAATGTGACTGAAAGATGGGGGTTAATTATAGGATTTCCTTTCCTTTCAAGCTTAAAGGATGGGATTTAAACCCCTCTGGTACAGGGGAGGGGACCAAGTCATTGCTGCAGCCTCCTCCCTTCATGCCCCTGGAGCAGAGGGAAACGAGGAGCCAGGGCTGGGAAGAGGGTGTTATCGTTGTTGTTTGGTTGCTCAGTTGTGTCCAACTCTTTGCGACCCCGGGGGCTGCCGCCCACCAGACTCCTGTTTGTGGGATTTCCCAGGCAAGAATACTAGAGGGTGTTGCCATTTCCTTCTCCAGGGAATCTTCCCAACCCAGGGATCAAACCAGGGTCTCCTGCACTGGGAGGCAGATTCTTTACCACTGAGCCACCAACAAAGCCCAAGAGTGAAGTGAAGTGGCTCAGTCATGTCCAACTCTTTGCGACCCCATGGACTATAACCTATCAGGCTCCTCCGTCCATGGGATTTTCCAGGCAAGAGTAGTTGAGTGGGTCGCCATTTCCTTCTCCAGGGATCTTCCTGACCCAGGGATCAAACCCAGGTCTCCCGCATTGTAGGCAGATGCTTTTACCATCTGAGCCACCAGGGAAGCCCAAGGGTAGGAGAAGGTAAAGGAAGCGAGGTGAGAAGGGACTGCCTGGAGGCTGAGGTGTGGGTCCCAGCAATTTGCCTGCTCTGCAGCTACCTGGCTCTTTGAACTCTTATCAGACCCGGAATGGACAACCAGCATTTTGCTGGAAGGAGCCACCCTTGTCTGCTAGAACTGCTTTCAAAACAAGGGGGCAGATCAGGAGTAAAAAGAGGCTTTCTCAAACACTGTATCCAGATTAGAGGAACCTGGGTGTGGGCTGCACAGGAACTCTGTTATCTTTGTAACTTTTCTGTAAATCTCCAACCAGCCTGGTGGGAGGGGGAGGGTGGGACGAATTGGGAGAGTATGTATGTGAATACATACACTACCACGTGTAAAACAGATAGCTAGTGGGAAGCTGCTGTATAGCACAAGGAGCTCAGCTGGATGCTCTGTGATGACCTAGAAGAGTGGGGCGGATGGAAGAGAGGCTCAAGAGGGAGGGGATATACATATACATATAGCTGTTATACAGCAGAAACTAACACAACATTGTATATCATACACTAATATTTTACAAATAAATTTTTAAAAGACAAACTATGTTTAAAATGACAAATAAATAAAACCAACCAGAAATGTAAAATCTCCTTTAAAATATTAAATAAATACATAAATGAACAAATGTATCTGGAGACTGTGGAACCCTATAGCAGGTGAGTGAGGAGAAAAGCAAAACAGAAGAAAATCTACTGTGTATATACACACTGTGCACGTGCTCAAATAAAAGTGGAAGACAAATCCTGAGCCATTCATTTTAAATCCTCAACTGAGAGAAACAATGGGGAAAGATGAGGACCCCTATGAGACTTAAGGGTGAGGACTAAGGGAAACTCACAATTTGCTCTCCTGGAGAAATTTATGCGGGGGAAGGCGGGGAGGGGGCAGCGCAGGGAGTCTGGGGGGTCTAGGCAGGACCAGGGAATTTGTTCGATCCCTGGTCTGGAAACCAAGATTCCACATGCCACAGAGCAATTAACCCCAGGTTGAAACTAAGACCCCCAACTAAGATGCTGCAAAGCCAAAAATAAATATTCTTTTTTAATGGAACTAGCTTTTGTAAAAAAGAGATTTGGAGGGGCAGCTAGAGAGTGGGGCTTCCAGGAACCATGATGAGATGCCAGTGCCTGAATCAGCCCCTTCTCTCTATTTGTCCCCGTTTCTCTGGCTCGCTCTCAACTCACTTCCCTTCTCACCTGCTTCCCACCCATTTTTCCCAGGGCAGTACCAGAAAGCTACTGGCATCAAGGTGCCCTTAGCCAAGACCCTCCCTGAGCCTCAACAACAGATCTATAAAATGGGGCTCCCATGATCCCTTCCCACCTCTTAGGACTGAGAGGGTGAGGGAAAATGTTTTGTGTATTACAAAGTCCAGTGTAGATACAGGTGAGTAAATGTTCATATTAGGTCTGTTCATTATAGTTCTAAATTGGAGATAACCCAAAAGGCAATACACAATGGAATGGATAAATAAATTGTGGTTTATTCACCTACTGGAATACAACATAGCAATAAAAAAAGAATGAACCACCGCAACTCACTAGAACACAAATGAGCCTCCTGGACATAATGCTGAGTGAAATAAGCCAGACACAAAAGTAAACATACTGCATAATTCAATTTATATGAAGTTCATAAACAGGCAAAACTAATCTCTGATGTTATAAGTAAGACTAGCAATTACCTTTGGGGGATACTGATTGGAGAGGGGCATAAAGACTGTTTCTGGGGTGCTAGAAATGTTCTAGCTCTTGATCTGGTTCATAAACATGTACAAATTTATCAGTTGATGATACATGAGTTGTATCCCAACTAGAAAATGTAAATGACTAGATTTATTATTTGGAGCATCTTTTTTTTCTCTCTCTGTCTCTTCTATTGTCTGCACCATACAGCTTACAGGATCTTAGTTCCCAATCAGGTATCAAATCCGGGCTCATGCAGTGAAAACACCAAGTCCTAACCACTGGACCACCAGGGAATTCTTTATTTGGAATTTGTGTCAAGGGGTAGGAGAGCATTTTGAAGGGGTTTTAAAATGGTTTTTCTGCTCCTTCTTTTCTGCTTTCATCCACCCCCTCAGCCTCTCCCGACATAGGAACTTCTTGTTTCTCAACATTCCTTTATTCCACTCCTTTATTTCTTCATGGAACCTCTACTACCAGACAGGCACTATTCTAGAAGTTGAGGGCGAAACATATCTCTCAACAGTTCTAAGTGCAATAAACAGCTCAGTCTACTCTGAGCTGAGCACTAGGGCCCCTCTACCAGCATTTCCTCTCAAACAGCTCCAATTTGCAAAGAATGAGGCACAGAATATGCAGGCTTTTTTCTATTTTTGCCTATAGTTCCAAGAAAGGAGAAGATGCCCACTATGTGCAAATGGGCACTTAATCCTCTATAACCCAGCTGACACAGCTGGAAGGCAGCAGAGGCAGAGTTCAAATCCAGGTAAGTCTAATTCCTATGTCTTGCCCTTCCCACCACTCGAGACCTTCCAAAATCCAGATCAGTTTTGCTCTCTTCCTGGAAATCTGTGGAAGTCAGCCTCCAAATGGTCTCAATGATTCTTGTCTCCAAGGCCCTTCCCACACTCAATGGGGCTAAAGTGGTAGTTGCTCAGTTGTATCCGACTCATTGTGATCCCAAGGACTGTAGCCCACCAGGCTCTTCTGTCCATGGAATTCTCCAGGCAAGAATACTGGAGTGGTTAGCTGTTCCCTTTTCTAGGGGAGCTTCTCGACCCAGGGATCAAACCCTGGTCTCCTGCACTGCAATTGGATTCTTTACCGTCTGAGCCACCAGGGAAGTTCCTCTCAATGAGACTGATTTGCATTAACTAACAGCATATTGCAGAAACGGTGTTCGTCTTCCAAGACTCAAGGCTTCCACCTTGCGTTCTTGATTCACCCACTCTGAGGCAGCTACTGCCATGTTGTAAGGATACTCAAGCAGTCCTACAGAGATGTCTGTGTGGCAAAAACCTGAGACCTCCTGCCAAAAGCCAGCCCCAACTTGTTAGCCACAAGAATAAACCATCCTGGAACAGATCCAGTCCATCAGGCCTTCAGACAACTATAGCGCCAGCTGACATCTTGACTGCCACCCCAGGAGAGACCCCAGGCTAGAACCAAATCCCACCAAGCCACCCCCAAGTTTCTGACTCATAGAAACTGTGTGTTGGCTGCTTTAAGCTACTAAATTTGAGGGTAACTTGTTACATTGTATTGTGACTATAAATAACAGGGCACCTCTCAGAGTCCTGGGTTCATGCTGCAGGAACAGCCTGGGCGAAAGAATGTTTAGGCATCCAGAGCCAGCCACTTACTAGAGGGGTGGCCAGACTGAGCTGAATTTGAGAGGACAGAGGAGGATTGACATCAGCAAGAATTCCCCAGTGCGTGGGAAAGGAACTGTGCAACAAGAGACCAAACAAAGCAGACATCCCGGCAACCCTCTTCACTGGAAGTCTCTCATACACTTCATCTATCTCAGTAAATGGAACCACGTGTACCGGGTGACTCCGGCCAAAAACCTGGGAGTCATCCCATTCTGTCTCTCACAGCCAACATCCCCTCTACCAGCCAGGCTCTGGGCTCTGGCCCACCATGCATCCCAGGTCTGGTCCCTTCTCACCGTCTTTCCCTCAAGCACCAGGGACTACACTGCCAGCCACTCTCACATGGGCAACGTCAGCCACCTCTCGGCCCATCTCCCTGCTCCTGCCCTTTTGCCGGCTCAAGGTGAGAATGGCCTTCTCCAAGTGAAGCGCGGCTTATGTCTTTGCTGCTCAAAACCCTCCAGCGCTCTCTCCTCTCCAGCGCTCTCTACTCTACACAGCCCTCTTTGAAGTGTGACAAGCTCAGCTCACCTCTGGAACTTTGTACTGGCTCTTTCCATCTCTCAAATCATCATGTAACATCATTTGGGTCTCACCTCACACAACACTCCCTTGAAGGAGTCTTCCTCGGCCACTCAGCCTAATCATCCTCTAACCTCCGCTCTAGCTCATTTCCTTCATAACTTGGTTGCCTATTTATCATCTGTCTCCCATGTTCGAATGTCAGTCCCATGAGGGCAAAGGCTTTCTTGGTCTTGTTCACCTACAACAATGTCTGGCACATGGAAAAAGCTCAAAAAAACACTGATTTAATGAATCCTGTCTAGAGGCAGGGGGATGGATGAGATGACCTCCAAGTTGATCTGGTTATAAAAGCTGGAGTACAGAGCTCTGCTGTGTGTTCTGGGGCTCACATCACCCTTTCCCAGCAAAAGGAAACAGCAGGGCGGTAGTAAGAACTGTGGTTTTAGGGGAGAGACTTGCCAGCTGGGTGGAGCTCACAGCACCAGTGGGTCCCATTTCCTACAGAGGAAAATCCTACAAAAAGGCCCATCTGTCCAGCCGGCCAGCTGCTGCCCTGGCAGTCCACCTCTCCCCTCCACGTTGGCCTCTTTGGCTGGGCAGAGCAGGGCTGCTGCAGCCTGGTATATTCTGACTCCCAACATATATGAGAATTGCCAAGCAGGCTGCACACCATCCCCAGAAGTCATCTTTGTCATCCCTCTGCCTCCACACAGGAGGCAGCTGTACAACAAGGAGACATCTTCTATCACACTTCTCAGCCTCTCCAGAACACTCCCCCCCGACCCCCCAGCCACCACCATTAGCCTGCTCAGACCCTTCACTGTGCATTCATCCCTTTCTCCTCTCTGACTACATCCACGACTGCAAGAGATGGATGGCAAAGAGGGAGGGGCAGCTAGGGACCAAGGAATGTCTGCCCATAGGCAAGGAGGGGACGTTTAGAAGGAAGTACAAGGGCCCGGAGACAGAGGTGGGTGAGGGTTTATACTGAGAGACCTTGGGAAAGTCATTCAACCTTTGGGTGCCCCGGTTTCCTTATTGGTAAAACCATAGGATCTTTCAGCCTGTTTTTTCCTCTGATAGAATTAAAAGAATAGAATCGATAATACACTGAAGTGCTTTCTAAGGCCTACAGCACTATAAATGTCCACTGTCATTGAGAGAAACACGTGCAGGAAGGAGGGGGCCTATTGGGGAGGAGCAAGAACACCAGAAAGTTCTGGGATTAAGAGTGGGAAAACTGCTCTAAATGAAGAGATCAAGGAAGGAGATGGAAGGAGAAGCAAAAACTCACTCCCCACCTGGAGAAGAAAAGGCTGAGGGGGTCAGAAAAGCAGAAGACAACAGAAGAGGCAGAAACCGTCCAGATGGCAAGAACAAGCCAGGCCTTTGACACTTGTGCTGGGAAAGCCTGGAGTTTCCAGATGAAGAGGACAACAGCCCTCAGCAAGGCCTGAGCAAAAGTCACTCAGGAGGAAGTGGGTCCCCTCCAAGAGAGACCTGCTGAGTCCACAAGGTCTACAAGCGTCACCTTTCTAATCATCAATTACCCGCTATGTTTTGAGCACCTGTTGTGTCTCAGGAACTGCGCTGGGCATCACACATATTATCCCATCTCATCCTCGTAATAGCCTTTTCTTATTCCCACATCCTTAAAAATGAAACAGAGGCTCAGAGAAGTTTACCCAGCTAATAAAAAGCAGAGCAGAAGATGCTCTGCTGGGCTTCCACTGCTCAAAGTTCCTTTTTGAAGCATCCTTCCTCCTCCTTCCATTCCCTGAACTCCTTCCTGAAAGATCAAGGGTGAATGTCAAAGGGAGGGGTTAGAGGGCAGGGAGGATATTAACAATAATGGAGGAAGGCACGCAGACGGGCTGCCTAGGAAAGTTAAGGCAGGGCATTTCCAGCTCCTGAAAGCTGGGCGCATCTGACAGAACAATTTCCTTCCCAAGTAATCCATCATAATCCAGCCTGGTGTCGCCCCCACCCCCATGACTCCAGAAGGCTGCCACGGGCGATCCATCACTCTTCTGCCAGGGCCTGAGAGGATACAGCCAGCCCAGGGATCAGCCAGCTCGACCAATAAGGACGCAGCAAACCCTCTGGTCTTCCTGGTTTTTCTCTCCCCCAGGACCAGCCAGGAAACACTGATGAGGAAACCGAGGGCGAAAAGTGGGACCCCGCCAATAGAGTAGGATGGTCGCTCACGAGGTTCCAGGCCCAGAGGTCGCGACCCTGAGCTCTGACCTTTTTCCACCTCACCCCTCCTCCGCCTACCTATCCCCGGCTCCCGCCCTCGGGGTCCTGTGGCTGTGACCCCCCATCCCGCCAAATCCGGCCGACTAGAGCTCCACGCGCGGCCCACGGGATGATTGTAAAGCATCCCTCTGCCCCTCCATACCACCCCATGGAGAACTAAGGGGAAATACCTTCAAAGGCCCTGCCCCCGGAGCTCGGTCTCCGCCAGCCACCCCCCCAGCAGCCGCCGAGCGTGCGCATCTCTCCCCCATCCCCCGCTCGCAGCCCCCCGCCCCCAGTCCTCGCCTTCACCTTGACCTGAGTCCGCTCAGGGGCCCAGGAACTTTGCATAAACAAAGAGAGAAGGAGGAGAAGATCGGGGCACCGCCCCCGGCCCGCCGGCGCCCCCGCTCCCGTCCTGGGACCCCAAGCCCGTCCGGCCCTCCAGTCCCCCGCGGGACCGGGCGGCCCGCAGCCCCCTTACCTTGGCCTGGCATTTCCGATGACAGGAGAAGCTGCAGACTGCAAGAAGGCGAGACACAGAAAGAAAGTTTAGCCGCGAGGTATGAAATGGAAACTCCGGCGAAATCTCCTCCCACCCCCGCCCGCAACCCGCGCTCGGGAGGGAAGGAGGGACGGAGGGAAGGAGGGACGGAGAGAGGAGGGGGCGGGGGGCTGCCGTGGCTCCCCGGGGCCTGCGGGGCGGGAACGCCCGGGACTGCGGACCCGCGGCCCAGGAGGCGCCGAGGCCCCCGTCGCCTAGAGCCCCTCGGGCGGGCGCGGGAAGTTGGCAGGAGCAGCCGGAGACGAGGCGACCCACTCCGTGGCTGGGTCCTGGCCACCCAGGCCCCTTGCCAGCTGAGCCAGGAATAAGAGGACCGTCTCCCCTTACACACGAGGCAGCAGGCGGCACCCCAGAACCACATCACTCTCATTCCGGCAAAGAGAGACATACAGACCCAATTCGCGGTCCAGGAGAGGGCCTGTGCACACACACATACACATTGACACCCACAGACACCAATAACCACTTACACACGGACACTCAGCATACGTGCACACACAGCACACACAGCCAGCCTCAGACACCCACTGGCAAGCCACACACAATTTCATGGGAGACCCTCAGAGCACAGGCTGACACAGACTGTGGACACAAACTCACAAAGTTTATGAGAAAACACATGTGAGTTGAAACACACACAGACACACACACGCTCACACATAAATGCACACACACACACACACACACAGGACTTGCTCTGCCCTCCCACTACCAGAAGTTGGAATCAAATTTCCTGTGGGGTTCCCTCAGCCTGGAATGTCCCAGCCCTGCCCGCCCTACCCCCAGGGCCCTCCACCCAGGATTTGGTAGTCCCCTCCCACCAGGTCCCAGAGATGGGGTGAGGGGTCTCCTGAGCTGAGCTGCTGCACGCACTTAGGCCTGCAAAGGCAGCTGGGCCATGGAGCCAGGGGCCACCCTGACCCCAGATCCTCACAGCCCTGGTCTCAGTCAGCTGCCTTTCCTCCTGGATCCATAGTTTTGTTGTTGTTTAGTCGCTAAGTCACATCCGACTCTTTGCAACCTCAAGGACTGCAGCCCCCCAGGCTCCTCTATCTGTGGGATTTCCTAGGCGAGAATACTGGAATGGATTGCCACTTCCTTCTCCAGCGGATCTTCCCAATCCAGGGATCGAACCCAGGTCTCCTGTATTGGCAGGCGGATTCTTCACCGCTGAGTCACCAAAGAAGCCCGAATCTATAGTTACCCACCCCTTTCCAACCTCATGCCAAACAGATCCCCAGCGAAGTGCAGAGGGGAGACCGAGGCACACATGAAGGCCCAGAGCTGTCAATAAAGCCTCCATGGCTCCTCACATGAAAGCTTCTGGTTTGTCTGCAGTAGTAGGGGGTGGGGGCAGAAGCTGGAGGACACTGGGCGGAGCCTGTGATGTGACCTTGGCTAGACCTTGTTCTCCCAGAACCCAGTTCTGGCCACAGCTCAGGCCTGTGACTCAGCCAGTGCTGAGCAAAGCTTTCCTGACCCCACCAGTCACACAATCCAGCTCAGGGACTTCTCCACCCCCGGCCACCCAAGTCAAGTCATGCCCACCCTTCTAGCCTTTCCGCTTCTTTCTCAGTGGTCCCACCCTCACCACCCCAAGTGGCAACCCCCTCCAGAGGGTGTTTCCACTCTGACACCAGCGGCCTTCCCATTCCCATCCCTGAGCCTCCTTTCCTGGCCTTGGAATGTGGAATTGAGAAAGCCTCAGGCCATGTGGCCTGAGCTTTGAAGGCCCTTCCAGCCAGGCAGGCGCCCATTGGGCCAGTGCCTCTTGACCCAAGGAGCTCTCCTCCTCCTCTGCTAGTCAAATGCCAGGTCTTCAAGAATAATAATTCAGTGGACATGAATTTAAGCAAACTCCGGGACATAGTGAAGGACAGGGAAGCCTGGCGTGCTACAGTCCATGGGATCACAAAGTCAGATACGACCTAGCGTCTGAACAACTACAACAAGAATAAGTGCTGGGGCCCTCCTCTGGAGGCCTCTCTAGACACTGTTCCCTCCTCCTTGAAGCCATCACCACAGAATGTGCTTCTCCTGACCATCTTGCTTCCTACACTTGTTGGCTCCTTCAAAGAAGGGACCTCCTCTCTCTCTCCGTCTCCCTGTCTCTCCCTCTCTGTCTGTCTCTCTCTCTTAAACACGTACACACACACACACACACACACACACACACACATATGTGACACAGCGGTGCCTAGTACAGAGTAGAGGCTTAATAAATGCTTGCTGCATTGACCTGACTGAAGATCTCCCCTGGAATTTATGTGCATCCGCATTTAATCGGGCTTCCCTGGTGGCTCACATGGTAAAGCGTCTACCTGCAATGCAGGAGACCTGGGTTCGATTCCTGGGTCGGGAAGGTCTCCTGGAGAAGGAAATGGCAATCCACTCCAGTATTCACAATTGGGAAATTCCACAGAGGAGCCTGGTGGGCTACAGTTCATGGGGTCCTGAGTCTACAGTCCAAGAGTCAGATATGACTGAGCAACTAACACACACAACCCATTTAATCATCCCCACCCAACACTTAGTCTTTTCCTGAGCCATAACCCTCCCTACGGAGAAGGCAATGGCACCCCACTCCAGTACTCTTGCCTGGAAAATCCCATGGACAGAGGAGCCTGGTAGGCTGCACTCCATGGGGTCACTAGGAGTTGGACAAGGCTGAGCGACTTCACTTTCACTTTTCACTTTCATGCACTGGAGAAGGAAATGGCAACCCACTCCAGTGTTCTTGCCTGGAGAATCCCAGGGACTGGGGAGCTTGGTGGGCTGCCGTCTCTGGGGTCGCACAGAGTCCGACACGACTGAAGCGACTTAGCAGCAGCAGCAGCAACCCTCCCTACAGCATCTCACAGTCAATCAAAAAGGCATTCCGTAGGGCTTCCCTCCCCAGGCTTCCCAGGTGGCTCAGTGGTAAAGAATCTGCCTGCCTATGCAGGAGACACAAGAGATGTGGGTTCAATCCCTGGGTTGGGAAGATTTCCCTGGAAAAGGAAATGACAACCCACTCCAGTACGCTTGCCTGGAGAACCCCTTGGACAGAGGAGCCTGGAGGACTGCAGTGCCTGTGGTCACAAAGGGTCAGACATGACTGCGCAACGGAGCATGAACTCAAGGGCTACCCTGAAGGGCTCAGTGGTAAAGAATCTGCCTGCCAATGCAGGAGACACAGGTTCAATCCATGATCCGGGAAGATCACACATGCATCAGGCATCTAAGCCTGTGTGCCGCAACTACTGAGCCTGTGCTCTAGAGCCACAACTGCTGAAGCCCAAATGCCCTAGAGCCTGTGCTCCACAACCAGAGAAGCCACTGCAATGAGAAGCCTGCGCACCACAACAAAGAATAGCCCCAGCTCGCCACAGTTAGAGAAAAGCCTGTGCAGCAGTGAAGACCCAGAACAGCCAAAAATAATAAATTAACGAAGTTTAAAGACATCCCTAAGGGTCCACTCCAGGCCTCCAAGCCCAGTCTAGACACTGGGAGCACAGTGAGAGCCAGGACTCCATCTTCTTCCAGCATCAGACTTCATACTCCTGACATTCACAGCGTGCATCAAGCTCTTTCCTACCTCAGGGCCTTTGCACTTGCTGTTCTCACTGCCTGGAAGGCTCTTCCTCACCCCAGCTCTCCACTGTTCACCGATCCACATCCATCTTCTACTTCTAGAATCCACTGAAAGCTATCTCTTCCAAAGAGTCTTTCCATGACCACTCAAATTAGAGTAGGCTCCCCGTTATTCTTTCTTAGCAGTACCCTGATAAAAATCCTCTTAGCACAGCTCACAATCTGAAGTCATCTTGGGAAATTCCTGCTTGCCTATATATAGTACACCTCCCCACACTAGACTGATGAGGGCAGGGAACGTGTCTGTCTTGTTCACCCTGTATCCCCAGCAGCTAGATCAGTGTGTGCTACAAGCACACGGTGCCAAACAACATCTTTTAGAAAAAGTCCCACCCTCTGGGCAGACCAGCCCCCAGGACACTGACAACCTTGTCTTTGTGGGAATGGCACAAAGATGTCCTTTCTCCGGGTGGACCCAGCCCTGTACCTGGATGCATGGCTTGGTGAACAAGGCACAGACTAATTCCAGGACTCTCCTGGGCAGGCGCCCTCGGCACTGAGCAGCCTGCATGACTATACAGGGCAGCCCTGCCTGTCACACAGCGGGCAGACACTCAGTAAATGCCCTTGAATGGAGGGCAGATGGGGAAATCGTTGGGCAATTGCAGTACAATGTGCTGAGTGCTCCCTACGTGCTGGAATGCAAAGAGCTTGTCCTTGAAAGCTCTACAGTGGGGAGCAAAGAAATACTTCCCCAGCCCCCAGCTCAAAAGACAAAAGCTTGGCAAACGGAATTCAAGTGGTAGGTTCCAGGCAGCCCCAGTGTGGTCAAGCCCCCACAGATGAATTTTTATGCCTTAAGAAGCACCTGCTCCCACACCCAAGGAAATCCTCTTGCCCCGAGCCCCCTCCAGGGAAGGCTCCTTTACAATCTTGGTCACCTGTCTCCGGTATTCTCCCATAGGGCAGTATTCCTACTCTCCAACTTGCCTCCCTCTTGCTGTAATTTGAAATATGCTGATCAGCTGGCTTCTCACTTCTCCGATCAATGACGCATTCAAATGGGTCACAGAAAGGGAAACCACAGCAGGGAGCCTCCAAGGTGGCCCCAGTGTGAATCACCTCCCAGTAAGCACACCCTTCTGCAGTCCCCTCACACGATGAACTGGTTTATAGACCAATCGTATATTATAGAAAAGATAGTGTATAACCTCCGAGGCTAAGTTATCAGCCTTTGTCTCCTGGATTGCTCACTCTCGGGGAAGCCAGTCACTGGGTCATGAGGACACTCAGCCCAATGGGGGTGCCGTGTGGGGAACAACTGAGGCCTCCTCCTGCCAGCCAGCACCAGGTTGACTGGCACACAACTGAACCACCTTGGAAGTGGATCTTTACTCCATCAGGCCCTCTGATGACTACAGCCCCAGCTATCTTGACAGTAACTTTATGAGACACCCAAGTCCAAACCACCCAGGTATGTGGGTGAGGCCCTACTCATGAATCCCTGACCCACAGAATCTATGTGAGAGAATAATTTTGTACTTGATGTAAACTGCTAAGATTTAGGGTGATTTGTTACACAGCTACAGCTAACTAATACAGATACCAGAGCACAGGATCCTTCAGAAAGCAAGAGGCCAAAGGCTGACGCTGAGAACTAGTACCAGAGGCCATCCTTTGGGTCCTTCCTCACTCCCTGAGTATCTGTATATTCCTCTCTGTAATTCCTTCTTCCCTTTCATTACCTTACCAAGCAGTTAGTCATCCAAAGAGCCTGCTGAGTCTGAACCTTCCTCTTCTACCACTGTACCAGTTCAGACCAATTATCCTTCCCTGGGCCACATCCCCCCACCAGCCTTGTCTCCCTTGAATTCACTGAGTCACAGGCCACTCCAAGGAACAAACTGATCGTATCACACCCCTGTTTAGAACCCACTGTCCAGCTCAACACACTTATTAAGCCTACGTCTTGCCTCCACCTCCAGCCAGTGCCCATAAAGAGATCTGTCCCTGCCACACCAAATTCCACAGACTCTGAGTCTACAAGGCTTATGTCTGGAATGGTGAACTCCTATATGTACTTCAAGGCCCAGTTCAAAATGCTCACCCTGGATAATAAAGCATTCAAAGATGGTCCCTCTCTCCTCTGTGCTCCAAGAATCCTCAACCCACAACAAAGCTCTTATCACCTTGGAGGACTAAGCATTCCCTTATTATTTGTTCTCCCCCACATTCAACTGTTTTAAGACAGAAAGGGAGGTCCTGTTCAACTCTGTAGCTTTGTGTCCTGCCCCTTCCCCTAGTACTGGGTCTGGCATAGATGAGGCTCAATAAATGTGGAGTAAATTTCAAACTGGAAGGATTCTCTGCAGCCTAAACCCTTGGGACCAGGGCTGACATTCTGAAGCAACGGAAAACATATAAGTGAGGGTAGGGAGCTTCACTCTTCAGCTCCACCCTCTGCGGGGAGAAGGCAGGTGGGGACCTCAGTTAGTCTTCCTAAGTGCTTCAGGGCAAACACCACCTACGATCAAGCCTGGCAAAGGGTGAGAGCACTGAAGGAGTTGATTTATCCTCACCTACTCCCCCAGGGCTCCTGCTTTCCATCTACCCACTTTCCTACCTGGCTGCATGTAGACTGACTCTCAGCTCAGATGCTGGTCATGCACCAGCTCTGTGATCTGGGACAAGTTACTTAACCACTCTGACCCTTCATCTCTTCATTTCTAAAATGGGGGTAATAAAAGCATCGACCTCACAGAGTTGTTGTGAGAACTAAATAAGTTAATATACCTGGCCAGCCCAGAGGTTGTTCTGTATAAGGGTTAGTTGGACCAGCAGCATCTCCATCACCTTTGTGATATTAGACGGAAAAACCCTGAGTCAGAAGAACTGGGTTCTAGTCCTGACTGCTATTACAGCTGTGTGACCCAAAGCAAGTCACTCCCCTCTCTGAGTCTCAGACTCCTGCTCAGAAAATAGGACAGCCAACTAGCAGCGTCCAGGGCAGATTGGGCCTGGGCCCTTGTCTTCATTAACTGGCTCAATGTTTAAAATACAACGGCTTCTTCTCTCAGCTGGAGTGCCATGCAACAGAGCAGCTCTCTCTGGATCCTTGGGGCCCCCACCATGGCCTTCTGTCCACACTCACTTGCCTGCTTTACCGCCAAAGTCCCCTGCATCTCTGACCCCTGTTCCAGGGGAACAAGGGCAGGAGAACTCCAACCTCCCCCTCCTAGCACCCTTCAGATATCCTGAACACACATCTCAGGATCAATGCCACCTGAGCACGCCCACAGAAGGCCAGGGACCCTGCAAGATGAGGACCTCTGGGGAGGGACCCTGTCAAACCAAAGCTCCATGGAGCCCAGAAGCCCCATCTCGGCCAGTGGGTGTCAACACTGCCCCTTCACAATAGAGCCTGAGATGGAGCCAAAAGCCTCGGAGTGGGGAGGTCACCTGTGGGGACGAGCACCCCAACCCCAGCCCTTGGCTGACTCCTGCCTCACTGGGCGGCCTGGACTCTGTCCTGGGGTGGCTTCCTGCCTCTTGGGAACACAGGAAGCCAACATTGTTGGGATCTAAATGGCCTTTTCCTCCTGGCCTCGGGTCGGAAAATGAGCGCAGAGCCTCGGCGTGCACCTGACCCCGACGATAAAACGCCTGCGTGCCCGGCAGGCCTCTGCTCCTTCCCCAGCTGGCAGAAACCTGCCCTCCTGCCCACCGGGCCTCACAGCTCTTCCTTGCCTCGCTTATTTCTGTGGCCTGGCCTGGAGATGTGTGATGGTTTATATTAGTTGTCAACTTTCAGTAGATTGTGAGTGAAGCACATTGCCAGCCATAATGTGGGTGGGCCTCATCCAATCAGTTGAAGGCTTGAACGGCAGAGACTGAGCTCCCCAAGAAAGAAGGAATTCTGCCGGCTTTTAGACTTGAACGGTAACTCTCCCCTCGGTCTCCAACCTGACTGTCTGCCTTGCAGATGTTGGACTTGCCAAGTCTCTACAATCACGTGAGCCAATTCTTGACAATAAATATCTATCTACCTACCTACCTACCTTATTAGTTCTGCTTCTCTGGAGAACCCTAATGCAAGATGACTTGGGATGGTAGGGGGAGTGCATATGGTGTGGCTCTGAAGTTGAAGCAAGAAGAAACCTTCTTGGTCACCCCATCCAGTGGTTTTTGTTTTTGTAGCCAAACTCTTGATACAGCTGGACTCTTACATGGAATCTCAATGATGTTGTTTAACTGCTAAGTCATGTCTGTCTCTTTTGAGACCCCAAGGACTCTAGCGCACCAGGTTCCTCTGTCCATGGAAATTTCCCAGGTAAGAATACTGGAGTTGGTTGCCATTTCCTTCTCCAGGGGATCTTCCTCACCCAGGGCTTGAACCCATGTCTCCTGCATTGGCAGGTGGAATCTTTACCACTGAGCCACCAGAGAAGCCCCCTCAATGACATTGTTGTTCAATCACTAAGTCGTATCCAACTCTTTGCAACTGCATGAACTGCAGCACGCCAGGCCTCCCTGTCCTTCACTATCTCCCAGAGTTTGCTCAAACTCATGTCCATTGAGTCGGTGATGCCATCCAACCGCCTTATCCTCTGTCACCCCTTCTCCTGCCTTCAGTTTTTCCCAGCATCAGGGTCTTTTCCAATCAGTTGGCTCTCCACATCAGGTAACCAAAGTATTGGAGCTTCAGCTTCATCATCAGTCCTTCCAATGAATATTCAGGGTTGATCTCCTTTAGGATTGACTGGTTTGATCTCCTTGGAGTCCAAGGGACTCTCAAAAGTCTTCTCTAGCACCACAGTTTGAAAGCTTCAGTTCTTCGCATTCAGCCTTCTTCATGGTCCAACTCTCACGTCCATCCATGACTACTAGAAAAACCATAGCTTTGACTAGACAGACCTTTGTCAGCAGAGTGATGTCTGTGCTTTTGAATATGCTGTCTAGGTCTGTCATAGCTTTTCTTTCAAGGAACAAGCGTCTTTTAATTTAGTGGCTGCAGTCAATGATATTGGTTGGCATTTATTGACTGCTTGTTATGTGCCAGGATCTGTTCTGAGCACTTTACATATATTGTCTCAGGTAATTCCCACAGTAACTCAAGGAGGAAGGTTTGCTGTGTGTCTTATTTTAAAAGTTAGGTAACAGAGGCACAGAAAGATGAAGCAAGCTGTTCTCACTAGTAAAAGTTGGGATTTGAATCTAGGATGTCTGAGTCAAATGCAGGACCACCACACCATTCTGCTCGCTGATATATTTAACTCTTGAAACCAGAGCTGCTCCAAGTTAAGTGGGCAGAAGTTCCAGGGCCCCAAGTCCTTAAGCCTACCCTTGATTTCCCCCTTTTTCCTACCTTCTCAGGCCCCTGAAGAACCTTATAGTTCCTCTGGAACACAGTTTAGAACCTCAGATCTAGTGCAACCCCTCGTTTGGAGAACCGGGAAAACTAGGCCCAGAGAGGTTAAGCGTCTCACTCAAGGTCACACAGCCAGGCAAGAGGAAGCCAGGACTAGAACCCAGTGTCTTCCCACTTGACCAGGCTGCTTCCAGTGACTCCAAGGAGTGACTGGGACACAGGCTGGAAGCTGGGATTCCCAGTAAAGAGGAGAAATCCTAAAACAAGGTTTCCCCAAACCCAGCTAGTGAGGGCATCTAGGTGGACTTGTCCCATTAAGGACTGAAGCATCTTCCCCAGGTACATCCCACTCTCGGGGACACCGCAGGTGACAGCCCTCACCTTGCAAGCTGACCAGATGAAGAAGGGGAGGGCTCTTAAGTCTGGGCCCCACTCAAGGCTGGATGGCAGTCTTGGGCTCTTGAGCTGCCATTCTGGTCTCTTCCCTTGGATATCAGCCTGGCGGGAGGCTGAGGCCATTTGTCCAGGCCCTAGACTCCCTAGAGCACTGCCCCCCAGGGACCTGTGGGAAACCCTCTGTTTGGACTGAGGAACTCCTACACATTCTTCAAGATCCAGACAACATATGGATTCCCTACTGAAGACTGACAGGAAAATCTGCTGAGTCAGAGGCAGCCTTTCACACACGCTGGGCTCTGGAATTGTCCAACAGCACATCTGTCTTCCCAGGTTAGGAGCTGGGTTTTGGCTCCAGCATGGCATACAGCCCAGAGGGGCCGGGTTCATGACTGTCAGATGGGTGCACGCCTGCACGCAGGTGATGGAGGGGTGGCCTACATTGGGAGAGTTTTCCAGACTCTGCAGATGCCAACAAAGGAATTCTCCAGGGCCTCCCATGGTCTGGGCCTCAGTGGATATTCTTGGTCCAACCCTTTTTCTAAAGATGACAAAACTGATGCTCGACAGGGGAAGAGATTTATCTGAGCTCACCTGGCCTGTGCGTGGCCAGCCCCAGAAGTCAAGGCTAGGCCACTGACAAAGGTCCCAGAGGCCTCTTCTCCCACTGTCTCATCTACCTACATCTCCCCATGGGGAGACTTAGTCCTGACACCAGGGGTCACTTTCAGTTCAGTTCAGTTCAGTCACTCAGTCGTGTCTGACTCCTTGCGACCCCACGAATCGCAGCACGCCAGGCCTCCCTTTACAGCCACACAAAGAATCTCAGTGCTCCTCACAATCACCCCCTCAGAGAGAGGACTGGGTTTATTATTAACCCTTTGATACCTGGGAGGAAGACCGGCCACGGTCTCATGGCCACCTCTTTGCCTGTATAGCCGTCACGTTGGCACTTACATGTCCACCCACCTCCATTCTGTCTGCCTCGTTCACCTTTGAGCCTCTCAGAACCAGAACTAGACCCCGGGTTCCCTGACTCTCTTCCCGACCTTGTCTCCCACCCCACCTCCTTCAGCCATAGTCTGTTACACAGTGAAAGGCAGGTGCATGTGGGGAGCTATGGGGCAGGGCAGCCAGTGGGAGACAGGACCCAGAGCCCCCATCTTTCTAGGTCTGGGCTGGTGTTCTCACTGCCCCTGCCTGCAGCAAAAGTTCCCTCAACATTGCAAACCCCATGGAGACTGTGCATGCAGGGCCTTGACACTCAACCCTGAACCCCTAACCACTAATCCAGAGAGTCACTGTGTTGCAGCCTGTGACTTGAAGACAGGAAGAAGAGCTAGTTCAATTCAGTTCAGTTGCTCAGTCATGTCCAACTCTTTGCGACCCCATGGACTGTAGCACACCAGGCCTTCCTGTCCATCACCAGCTCCCGGAGTTTACTCAAACTCATGTTCATTGAGTCGGTGATGCCATCCAACCATCTCATCCTCTGTCGTCCCCTTCTCCTCCTGCCTTCAATCTTTCCCAGCATCAGGGTCTTTTCAAATGAGTCGGCTCTTCGCATCAGGTAGCCAAAATATTGAAGTTTTAGCTTCAACATCAGTCCTTCCAATGAACATTCAGGACTGATTTCCTTTAGGATGGACTGGATGGATCTAGGGATGCAACCCTAAATCCAACTGGTTGGATCTGGTTGCAATCCAATGGATTCTCAAGAGTCTTCTCCAACACCACAGTTCAAAAGCATCAATTCTTTAGTGCTGAGCTTTCTTTATAGTCCAACTCTCACATCCATACATGACTACTTGGAAAACCATAGTCTTGACTAGATGGACCTTTGTTGGCAAAGTAATGTCTCTGCTTTTTAATATGCTGTCTAGGTTGGTCATAACTTTTCTTCCAAGGAAAGCATCTTTTTATTTCATGGCTGGAATCACTATCTACAGTAATTTGGGAGCCCCCAAAAATAAAGTCTGCCACTGTTTCCACTGTTTCTCCATCTGTTTGCCATGAGCTAGAGAGCACAACAAATCCTTTGGTTTGGCCTTGGAGAACTGACGCCTCAGCCAGTGAATGACCTGTGCAACCATTTCTGGTGACCCTGGATGGATGGGTGGGTGGATGGATAAATGGGTGGGTGGAGGGAGGGAGGGAGAAAGGGATGGATAAGCGGGTCTCATGCCACCATGATCTCCTGGTTCTAAACCACAGAGAGTCGGTCCACTTCTGCATCTCCTGCCATTAAGCCCAGTGGCACCAACCCTGCCCCCAAACCTGGTGACCTCACCTGTCTCACTGGGGGTGTACACGTGGCCTGAAGAGCGAGGAGTCTTCTGTCTTCCCTTGCAGGGCTGGAGGCCCCTGGGCCTTCCATGGCCCAGTTCTGACACCTGCTGGTGCCTCTGGAGAGTGGCCCTGGCTTCTTCCTTCTCGCCACTCATTCACTCAGAGCTACCAAACCAGCCTGGCAGCCCTCTTGGCTACCTGCCCTCCAGTCTGGTTCACACTGGCAGGGCCAGGCTCCAAACCAGATGAGACCAAGGACATCTTTGCACACCGTGGGAGCCTTCCATTCACATGGGATCAAAGCCCCTCCTCCACCCAGGCCCTCTAGCCAGGTCATCCTGGGAACCTAAGACCACAGACTATCACAGAACGTGCAGCCAGAGTGCCCACAGTCACCCAGTGAGTGTGTCAGGACTGCCTTCTACTCCCAGCCCTGTGCCGCCTCCTATCAGAGCAGTGTTGTGTGTCACTGGGGTGAAGGGAAGAAGCACTGGGAAAGAAAGGAGGGAACTGGGGGTGGGCCAGAGGTTAACAGGAGCAGGTTCAAGAGACAGGATGAGGTGGGGGCTATGATGCAAGCAACATGCAAGACCCCACCTTAGGCAATACCTCCTTGACTTCTCCCAGTTCAGTTCAGTCACTCAGTCATGTCCAACTCTGCGACTCCATGGACTGCAGCACCCCAGGCTTCCCTGTCCATCACCAACTCCCGGAGCTTACTCAAACTCATGTCCATCGAGTCAGTGATGCCATCCACCCATCGCATCCTCTGTTGTCTCCTTCTCCTCCCACCTTCAATCTTTCCCAGCATCGAAGATGGGAGAAGGGGACGACAGAGGATGCGATGGTTGGATGGCATCACCGACTCAATGGACATGAGTTTGAGTAAGCTCCGGGAGCTGGTGATAGACTTTTCCCAGCTCTGACTCTTAAGCACCATCCATCCACAGAAGGTAAAGAATCCACCTGCAACGCGGGAGACCTGGGTCCAATCCCTGGGTTGGGAAGATCCCCTGGAGGAGGGCATGGCAACAAACTCCAGTATTCTTGCCTGGAGAATTCCATGGACAGAGGAGCCTGGTGGGCTATAGCCCATGGGGTTGCAAAGAGTCGAACAGCACCAAGCGACTAAACACATCCCAGCCGGACCACTTGGGAGGAGGGTGCCACCATGTGGCTAATTTGGGTATTACATACGTTCCTTCCTGCTGGCCCCCTAAAGAGTTTGGGTGTTCCAATCCTGCAGTTAAGGATCATAAAACTCTGCCCTTGGCCTGTATCAGGCTTGCCTGGAATGCACCCCAAATGCATGCACACACTCACACACTTCCATCCATCCACTCCAATTTCAACACCAGCAGAAACTCCTCATCTAGGAAGCGCTCCTTGCCCAGAGAGCACACAGGCTGGAAACACCACTCCAACCCAGCCAGCTGCGTGTCTGGGCAAGAGACTTGACTACTTGGAGCCTCAGTTTCTTCGGCTGTAGCACAGAGATGACACCACCACCTCCCAGATGCCGTGAGCCCTGCATGAGGTCACGTGTGTGTGCTTCACTACTGTTTTCATCACTGTTCCCTAGGGTCTGACACCCATCTTCCCCGCCCCACTGGGACACGGGCATGGAGGGAAGGGCGGGAGAGCCCGGCTAGAAAGAAGGCTCCAGGAAAGAAAGAGCCTGGCGCTTTAGCATGTTTGACATACTTGGCGTACTCGGGAAGTACAAGAGATGCAGCTGGTTTCACTGTGCACTTGGGGGGCAGGGGAGACATGGGTCAGAGAGCTGGCAAGGGGCGAGTCCACCAGACTGCACGGCTGCAGAAAGGTGTCTGTGCTTTGCCTTGGGGGCATGGGGGCTCCCGGGGCGAAACCCAGGGAACTGACGCCGAGTCCCAGGGAAGCTGGCACGGAGGTGGGCTGAGAGGGTGGGTGGGGATGCGAGAGGCAGAGGGGCTTCTGTCAGTCACCCAAGTGAGAGAAGTCACTTAAGATGAGAAGCTCAGGGACTCAAGCTGTATGGGAGCGGGGAGAGGCACTGGCGATTGATGGGAGACGACAGAGGGAGGCAGCCGGTGGCAAGTATGTGGGTGATGGTGTCAGTCGCTGAGACTGGGCACAGGGGCCTCCTGCTGATTTCACTGTGTGATCTGAGACAAGATATGGACTCCTCTGGCAGCAGTGACAGCCGAGCCCGGGCCGTTCCAGGAACACGTGAAAACGACTGCAAAAGCCTGCCAGCCAGCAGGCCCTCTGCTGAGGCCAGCCGGGGGCCTCTTAGACTCTCCCCTCAGTTGCCACAAGGGAAGGACTGTGGCTTGGCATCTTTGCAGTACTCCCAGTGCCAGGCACACGCCCCCAGACACCTTCCACACGCCCTGCACATAGCAGCCACACACCAACCACATGACATCCACAGGCCAACCACACCCCTTCACACACCCTCCACACGCCAGCCACACACCAGCCACACACCACCCACCTGCCACCACCACGTACTATCCAAACGCCTTCCCCATGCCATTCACATGCCATCTGTAGGCCACCCACATACCTTCTTCATGTCATCCACACACAAACTACACGCTATTTCCATGCCATCCATCACCTGCCATGTGCCATTCACATACACCTACATGCTCGCCATCCGTGTGCTCAGCCTCTCCTCCCAAATGAGAACCAGGCACCCACTTGGAACCCCAAGGACATCCCAGCCCCGCCAGGGCCCCAAGCCTCTCATTTCCATGAAGACACACTCCCCCTCCCCCATGGCCCCGCCAGCCACTCACCTTTGCAGGTGCAGCCCTCTCGGGTGATGACCTGTCGGCAGATCCCACAGGGCTTCACCTTCTTGAAGGTCTTCACCTTGAAGTGGTGAGTCTTGGGGGCCTCCAGGTCCTCTGGCTGTGGGAGGAGAGGCACAGAGGTCAGGCTGGGCTCCTGGGGAAAAAGCCGGGAGACCAAGGGAGAAGCAGGCCAGCACTGGGGGAAGAAGTGAGAGCCCCTTCAGCCGTGAAGGGCCTGAGCCCATTTCTGGAAAGGCGGTGCCCATGGAAAGAGAAAGCTATGGGTGTGACCCAGACTCCCAGACGGCAGTGGGGCTAGACAACCAAAAACCCCAGCATCCAGGCACCACAGGCTCCTCCATGGTTTCTTAATCACTTTTTCTGTATTAGCAAAGTGCACTGATTTTAAACGTGCTGCTCAATACAATCTGACACATGTATGCCCCCTGGGTTCACACCCCTGGAGGCTCCCTGGTGACCTTCTGAGTCACTATCACCCCAAGGTAAGCTCCATTGGCTTCTGTCACCAAAGACCCATTCTGCCAGGTTTTTAAACCTCATGTGAATGGAATGGCACCGTATATACTCTGTCTGCTTCCTTGACTCCGCAAGAACCTGTGAGATTCTCCCCTGCGGTCACACAGAACAGCAGCGCCCTCCTTCTTGCCACTGCATAGTACTCCCCGTGCGCATGCAGCTAACTTCATCCATCCCTGCTGACGGCCCTCAACGCCTCACCCCTGTGAGTGCACTGCCCCTCAGTTCTCTCTCGAATCCTCATCATTACTCCCTGCCTCAGCCCAGAAGTCTTCTTCCATCTTTATTTCTATTTCCTCTTCTTTACATTATGAAAATATCAATAGGTTAAATATCCTTTAAAAAATTTTCTTTTAGCTGCATGCAGCATGTAGGATCTTAGTTCCCTGACCAGGGACTGAACCTCCACCCTGCACTGGAAGTGTGGAGTCTTAACCACTGGACCACCAGAGAAGTCCCTAAATATCCTTTTTAAAATGACACCACCACACACATGGGATGAGAGTCAGGCTGGCAGTCCAAACCTTCTCTGTGTCTGGCTTTCTGTGAGCTCTGGGCCAGCTGCCAGCCTACCACTAACAGGGGCCTCAGTTGCCCCCTCCAGACAGTGCAAGGTTGGGCTCCACACCCCCTTGTGACCACAGATGTAAAAACACTCTAAGTCACAAAGTCATCCACGCTGCTTAAGACCCCCTCCCTCCTCCCACCTGCAGCCCCCAGCCCAGGCACAGGCTGTTCTGAGGACACCCCAGGAAATCATGCCCTGAGTGCAGACGCTGCTCCTCTCCCAGGCACCTCCCCCTGGTGTCTGACTGGATTCATTCCCTGGCTCAGGCAGCAGGGGCCAGCAGAGCATAGACACTGATGCTGCCCCACTGGCTCCCCAGGCACAGAGCTTTCCAAAGCCCCCGGCACACGCATGGGCACACACAGATGCAACTGCACACCCCACCGTTCCAGGGAGAAGGTTCTTTTTCTCCAAGTCCCCCTCCTAGCACCCTGGTCTGAGCCTCCCAGCTCTAGGTGCTCAGGGGACGGCTGGCAGAGTCCCAGAAAGTTTTGATAGCAAATAGACATACATAAATGTATGCAATGCCTGTAGGTTGGAATACAAACCCAGCATGTTCAGGGCTCACAGCTGAGAGCCCTGTAGTGCTGAGTCCTGGGTAAAGGAGATGGAGCCATGAGAGACACAGAGAGAAAAACAGATGAAAGGAGAGGCAGAAAGCCAGCAGGGAAAGAGGCAGAAAGACAGAGAGAGGCAGAGGGAGAGAGAGACAGAAACAAAAGAGGAAATACAAAGAGAGACAGAGACAAAGAGAAAAGCAACAGTCAGAGAAAAAAAAAAAAGAGGATCAACATAAAGGCAGAAACAAAAGCAGAGACAAGCAAGCACATACAGAGAATGAGAATGATTAGATGGAAACACAGAGACTATAAAGGGAACCAGTCTCAAAGGGGAACAGACAGACAAAAAGGACACAGGAGCCAGCTTGAAGGGGCTGCTCAGATCTAGGAAGACGTGAGCATCAATACATCATGATAGTAGTGATTAATCAAAATGCATGCTGACAGTAATGGCAGTCCATACTGATAAGTGAAATAAGTGAAAACACTGAAAGGCTGGTGAGGAACAGAGCATTTACGAGGCTCAGAGCACCTCCCCACATCATGCTTATAAATTACAAAGGGGAAAAAAGTAACTCTGCCTGGCAGGCTCCGCTTTAATCAAGTGATCAAAGCTAACGTCACCGGTAAGGGGATGAGTGGAGATCGTGCGCTAGGGAGGGGATAGAGTGAGAACAGAACATCACTTCTGCAATACTCCTGCCAAAGACACACAAGCTGAATCTAATCAAGAGGAAGCATCAGACCAACCCCAACGGAGGGACAGTCTACCAATGAAGTGGCTTATAATCTTCCAAAGTGACAAGGTCACTAAAGTCAAGGAAAGGCTAAGGAGACTTCCAGACTGAAGGAGACTAAAGAGACCTGACAACCAAATGCCACCACTGACTCTGAACTGGATTCTTTCCACTCCCCTAAAGGACATCAGGAGGACAATTGGCCGATCTTCAGCGGAGACCAAGGATGAGAAGGTAGTCACTCATCAGTGGCAATTTTCTGACTTGGATGGCTGTGCTGGGTTAGGTAGGAAAAGTCCTTGTAGGAAAATAGGGCCGTATTCAGAGAGGGTCGGAGAAGGCAATGGCACCCCACTCCAGTACTCCTGGAGAATCCCATGGATGGAGGAGCCTGGTGGGCTGCAGTCCATGGGGTCGCTAAGAGTCAGACATGACTGAGCGACTTCACTTTCACTTTCATGCATTGGAGAAGGAAATGGCAACCCACTCCAGTGTTCTTGCCTGGAGAATCCCAGGGACGGGGAAGCCTGGTGGGCTGCCGTCTATGGAGTCACACAGAGTCAGACACGACTGAAGTGACTTAGCATAGCATAGCCTTCAGAGAGGGTACGGCAATGGATCAGCTACTCTCAAATAGTTCAGGGGCAGCGGGGAAGGCTCTCTGCACTGTATTTGACACTTTTCTGAAGTTTTAGATGGTCTTAAAATTCAAAGAGACAGACAGACTATATGTTGAGATGGTGGGGAGGCAGAAGGGAGCAGAGATAAAGCCCAGAGCCGAGACAAAGAGAGTAGAGGGTAGTGAAGCCAGCAGGTGCAGGAGCCCAGCTGTGCCCGCTGTTGGCTGGACCAGGCAGCAGGACCCAGGTTCTGATATTCCAGACACTTTATTCTGGGAGCTTCAGCTGAGGTTGGGGGTGAGGGGGTGGACTGAGAGTGGGGGCAGGGCACTGCCCGGCTCTGGACTTGACCCAGTACCTCTTATCCCACACCAGGAGGGGCAGGTGAGTCCTCTCCTATTCTGAGGTCTCACCTCCCGTGTTTTCCCATCTCAGCCCCCTGCTGGCGACCTTCCAAATGATCTCTGTCACTGACCTTCCAGGGAGGAGACCCAGTCCCTTGTCAACTGCAGTAGCCAAGGCTTAGATGGGAGGAGAAACAGGGAAGGGATTTGGGGTTCAATTTAAGGCATGTTGGAAGGGGCATGCAGGAAGCCCTAAAGCCCAATCATCTCAAGCCTACTCTGCCCCCGGAAGCCTGCCTCTCCCACCCCACTAAGTCAGCAGAGCTCCCCATACCAGCGTATCTTCCAGCCTTATCTGCCTACGACCCCAAATCTAGCCCTTTCCCTAAAGCCCGGGGAAAGAGGCCTCCCCACTAAAGCAAAGTCAGGGCAGTGGAATCTGCCCAGTAAACAGAAGAGGAGCAGGCTGGCCTTCCAGGCTGACCAGCAAACACCCAGACTTCTCCCCTGGGTCCTGGGCTTGCTTGCTCTGCTTGGACAACTTCATAAAGTCTGGTTTACAAAATCTCCTCCCCCGTGGGCTTGGAGAACAGACATGAGGTTCAGAAAACACGCTCTCCGGCCTTGCTCACGGCATCTTTGAGCTGCCCTGGGTGATGGTCCGTCACACACCTGTCCCCTATATCCACCCCATCCTGGTTCTCTGGCTAAAGGATCTCTGGGATCTCTGGGATGGGAGTCTAGAGACCAGCTTTCTAGACTGGCAGTCTTGGGACCATCAGTGGCCTTCTCCGGGCCTCATAGTCCCCAAATGGAAGTGAGGGGTTTGGACAAGACAGCCTGGGTGTACACAGTATCCGGGAAACAATGGGCCAGTCTGAGAGGAAGGGACTGTGGGATCTAGGGGGTGGGACTTGCTGACGTTTACAGAGAGAGCGCTGTCTAATGGGGCATCACCCCTCCGTGAGGGGCTGGGCAACCCCAGTGGGAGTGAGGAGGCCAGCTGGGCCATGCCCAGGAAAGTGACCCCAGGTCATAACCTTGACTCTGCCAGCATCTCTGGCTATATACACTGGGATGGCTGGTAATCTTGTTACGAGTCATCCACAGAGGTCTTAAGATTTCCTGGGATGACGGAGGAGGAAGTATAGGGTAGAATATCTTCAAATATCTGAAGGAGCTGTCATGGCTGTGAAGTTTCTTAAGGCAAAACAAAACCCCAGTGGGTAGAAGGTGCCAGAACTCATGATTAGACAGGAGAAAAGAACTTTCAAACAATCATAGGTCAAAATCCAGAGGAAGAAGATAAACGAGGGTCTAGCACCTCCCCTGCCCCGCCCACGGTTACTCTCCAGGTACAGGCAGAGGATGAGAACGGAGCCCATAAAGCACCAAGCTCAAGGGTAACGGCTTGTTATGACAATAAGCATCATTTTCCCTGACAAGTGGCAGACAGCCTCACAAAGCTCACTGGCCCCTCCCTGGCCGGATTAGCTCCTAACGGACCTAGGGAAAATTCAGGGCAGAAGAGGCCCGGCCACGGCAGAAGCTGCCTGGTCTGTCCCCGGTCCACCTCTCTTGAGAGCCAGAACTCAGAAAAGGGAAAGGGTCCCAGCTGAAGTCATTCTTCCCCACCCTCCAAGCCCAGAGCCCTAGCCCGGCAACAAGCCCAGCCAGCGTCAGAGGGCTGCTCTGGCCCTCTGGGGGAATCTCTCCCTGCCCCCTCCCCACTCTGTTCAGTCACGCTGCTGCCAGAGGGGTGTGGCACATCTGGCTTGGGCAGCCTTGGCGGGAGTTCTTGGCCTTGGGGTGGGAATGGTTGTTTACTGGCTCCTCCCTGCCCCGTGGGGCAGAGCGCAATGGAGTGGGGGTGTGACGAAAGGGGACTGATAAGCCTAGAGGTCCTCAGCTCATGAGCTCCTGACCCCGAAAACATCCCCAGCCCTGCCCCACTGGGCTCCCTGGGCCCCACACTAGGAGCCATGGATGACGAGGCCAGAGGACAGAAGTCGGCAAGCCGGTAAGCCTCGGGAAAGAAAATCACGATAAAGCAGGCCCCGGACAAACCTGGAGTGTCATTCAGTCCTCTCCCAGCAATCCACCCCTCCGTGTCTCATCACCGTCGGCTGGGACACCAGGACCTGGTTGGCATCAGTGCTTATTTCTGTGAGGAAGACTGGGACTCCCAGTGGAGCTACAGGCTGGAGTCTGGGACACTCCCCCCCGCCAGCACCACACATGCAAGCTCCCTCCAACCCCATCTCACCTTCACATACGCCCCACCCCACCAAAGTTCCTCTTCACCATCACCATCACCCCCCAGCCCCTAGCCAGCTAATGCGCTGACCGTGTTCTTGGTCGCTCCGGGTGGAAAACTCTGAGTCACTCTCAACGCCTCCCAGCCCTCCACCCTCCAATCCAACCAGCTGCCAGACTCTGTAAATTTTGCTTCCTAAATATTCTCTTGGCCCTCCTGTGCTTTTTCATTCCATTGCCTTTGCCCTATTAGAGGCCCTGTCACTTTTTTTGCCTGGGCACTGTTGCCTGTGGCAACAGCCTCCTGGTCTCCCTCCGCCCTGCACAGCCTCTAAGGTACACAGCTTTCTGGGGTCACCCCCACTCTCTGCGAAAGGCTTCCATGCCTTCCTGAGCATCCACCATAAAATGTGTGCTCCCTCCAATCAGCAGGGAGCAGCCTTGGTCCATACTCGGCCCACCAGCCATCTCAATCCCCATGCCCCATTCCCTGACTCCCTGCCTTGGATCCATACCTGAGCCTTGATTCTGCCGTTCCCTCTTCCCAGAATGTCCTTCCTGCCTCTCAGCATGTCAGGCTAATAGGCATCCTTGAAAGCTTCATTCAAACCTCATCCCTGAAGGGAAATCTTCCCAAATAACATCCCCACCATCCCTTTCAAAATCAGTCTCTCCATACTACTTTTCTTTTTTCATTGTAGAATGTTTAAAAGCTCTGGAAAAGATGGACATGCATATGCCCTTGGCCCCGACTCACTGCTTGTGAGCATTCTGCCACTTCTATCCACCCTCTGTCTCTGTCCCCTACCTCAATCCAATATAATCCACCCTCAGGAAATTCGACCTCGCGACAATAGCATTATCCAACATTCAGTAATATATTCTGATTTCCCCTTTTGCCACAATAACACCCATTCGAGCTGGGTCTTTGCCTTTGTTTTTATTTTGGACTCAGGATCCAGGCAGGATCTTGTATTACGTTTAGTTGCTGGGTTTCCTTCCTCTTCTTTCATGTGGACACATGACCCCACCTTATGATTGCTCTTTGATGACGCGGACTTTTTTGAAGAGCCCAGGCTGTTTTGCAGAATGGCCCTCGGTATCTGGATGTATCTGATCATTTCCTCATGATTCGATTCGGGCCAAGCGCCACCCAGCACCCCTTCCTTTCCTCAGTCATTCGTGCTTGGCGCCCCGTCACAGCGCCCTGTGCAATCCGACTTGTTAGCAAGGTGACCCCCGGCGAGTTAATTAACCCCTGTCTGCCTCACTTTACTAATCTGTTAGTGGGCTAATTGTAGCAACCATCTATAGATTGTGACAATGCCTGAAAAGCCACCGGAACAGCGCCTGACACATAGTAAGCACTCACTTAGGCGTGGACTCTTGATTTGTGTTGTCACGCCTGGGTGTGCACTGGACTTGTCCACCAGGCACACGCACCAGAAGCACAGCATGTGCTTCTGCTCCGTGTCCACTGTGTCCAGAACAATGTGAGCCCAAAACACGTCAGAAGGAGCAAATCCAATGGAGTTGTTGCCTGACCTCATTCTCTGCAGTGATTTCACCCACTGCCACTGTCCTGCCCTCAGGGGACAGAACACGGGTTCAGGGGGTCCTCACAGCTGAGGAGCGAGCTCTCCTATGCCAAGCAGCCCTGGGTCTCCAAGGGAGGAAAGATGCAGAGAATGGCTGTAACTGAGCTCCCCATGTGACAGAGGAGCACGCAGACGCTTGGGCAGCCCGGATTCTGCCTGGTGGCCTTCGGCCCCTGACAGGGCTTCCTGAGCTGGCCCATCTCTCACCATTGGCCTGCCTCTCTCTCTCTCTCCCCACTTGGCTGCTTTATAAACCATGTCCCAACATTTTTGAGCATTAAGCCCCGGGTCCCTTTTTGTGCTCTAACATGAAAAAAATCAGCTCCTGGAGTGGGAGGGCACAGTGAAGGTGAAAGTGTTAGACGCTCAGTCGTGTCTGACTCTTGAGACCCCACGGACTGTAGCCCTCCAGGCTACAGGAGTTCTCCAGGCAAGAATACCAGCATGGGTTGCCATTCCCTTCTCCAGGGGATCTTCCCAGCCCCGGGATCAAACCTGGGTCTCCTGCATTGCAGATAGATTCTTTACCATCTGAGACACCAGGCACAGAGATGTGGGTGGTCTGAAACCCCATTAACGGGCCTGTCCTGATGGCGAGGGCCTGGCACGGCTTCCCTCACTGATTCCTCACCGCGACATCCTACAGTGAGGCTGAGGATGCTCTGGGGCACCAGGGAAGCCAGGACGGAATGAAGATTCAGATTCATGTCTGTCTGAGATAGGGTCCCCAGTCCCTAACCACGGCAGTACCACCACTTCCGAAGGTGTGTCAACAGCTACCGCCTGTATTATCTGGAGAAGCCCAGGCAGTTACATTGTCAGGACTCCTCTGCCCAAAGGCCATCTTCTGGCCAACGTTTACCCCATCTTATCTTTCCTCAGTTATGCTTACTTCCTGCGCTTGGATTTCTGCAGTCTCAACTTCATCTTTGGATCTAGTTTAAAGTTCACCTCCCAAGAGGAGAACATCTCTTTCCTGATATGTCCCTCCTTCTCCCTCAGTCTAGGCGAGGTCTCTCCTTAAATGTCCTTACAGATTCCCTCTTGGATAATATCCATCTTACTGCAATCATTTGTCTGGTATCTTCCAGCTTCTTGAAGAAAGTGGGCACTCCATGATCAGTGGCGAGATAGGTGGAGGGAATATGGGTGGGTGGTGCTTAGATGGCAGCGCAGTGCTTCCCTAACATCATTTCCCATCTCTGGGCTGCTGGCCACCGACCCCTCAACCCAGAGGTGCAAAACCCCCAGCCCATACCCTTCCACTTTTCAGGAGCACTGAACCCACCATGGCCCCCTGGGCAGGCCACTTGCCCTCTGTGGGACCCCTTCGCCTTGGCCAGAAACTGGAACTAGCCATCCTTGCCCTTCCTACCTCACAGAATTACAGTGAGGTTCAAACGACATAGTGTAAGTCAAGGACCTGGAGACAAGGAAGGCACAGGGAGGCTACTTGGCTGCCCGGACCACACAGCTAGTAAGTGGCTGAGCCAGGATTTGTCCCCGGAATCCGTGCTCTGACTATGCATGTTGCCTGCAGGAGAAAGCCTGCATGTTCTGAGCCTTCACACTGTCCTCACACCCCACCTGCCCTTCCCGGGAGATCCCCAGAATGGAAAGCCCTGGATGGGGAGGCTGGAGGGCCAGGCCCTAGTTGTGCCTCTAACCTTGTGTGGCCTAGAACTGCACCGTCGTAGAAAGGGAGCTAACATTTCTTGAGCCCTTACTGGGGGAGAGACACTATTCTAAAATGTATTGGCTCCTTTAAAACCTAACAACCCTATAGGTAGGTGGGGAAACCAATGGAGAAACAGAGATTTGAAGTCACCTGCCTAAGGTCACAGAGCTCCCAAGTGACAAGGCAGGATGAAACCCAGGCACTGCTCTCTTGGCTGGCCTGCCATCCTTCCTCTGAGCACCACAGAAAAACAGTACCGTATTGCTCCCTGACTTTGGGCCTCGAATGTCATGTTGAAAAATTTTACAAAGGGGTCTGTTTTATTTCAGACCTTGTTAGTGTCACACCACCCAGCCTAGCTCCCAAGCCCACAGTCAGGAGGCCCCACGGTGGGCATAACCCTACAGGCCAATGAAACTCCAAAGACAGCGAGTTCGGGACCGAGGGATCTGAGTTGGGTTCACAGGGCAGGAGTGCACGCCAGGCAACCGGGAGCTCACAAGGACCCTCTGACAAAAATGTGTGCTTAGCGCTGGGAGGGACACGGGCTCCAGAAGAGAGAACACTTCTTTGTCTGCAGCTGCGAGCAGCCTCAGAGGACAGCATCCAAGTTCCTGTGAGAAACTCAGGATGAAAAGTCAACTGATGAGCCAGAGGCCACACGGCTCACTCAGCACAGGCCCAGCGCTGTACTTGGCCCCTGGCCGTGCCTTGTGGCTCTCTCAGCCCCACCTAATAAGCCCTCTCCCAGGGCCTGCAGCTCTAACACCAAAAAACCTCAATTAATAGGCATGTAATTATTTTCTAAATAAACCATACTTGAATATATAATAGCAAACAATGGGAGCATTTGATGAGAAAATCAAGTTACGCATGATATACAGCTACGCACCTCAGCTAATAAAGTGGTTTTTATTCCTACAGCTTGTTAAAACTATGTGCTATGGACAGATGACTCCGTGGATGAAATGTGTGCAGCTATTCCTGGGGAGATTCCACCCCGCCAACACACATCAGACCTGGGATGCAGGGCATCCTATGAGCCAAGCAGGGTCTTGTGGAGTGGGATGAGGGACCCACATTTACTGAGCAGCTACTATGTGCTGGGTACCTGGTTTTCTGATGCATGTCATCTCTGTCCTCACCCCAGCCAAACAAGGTGTGTGTTCTTCTCCCCATTTTACAGATCAGGAAACTGAGGCTCAAGAAGGGAACTGTGATAGCCAAGGCTACCCATCTGATAAATGACAGGAGGAGGATCTGAGCCTAGCCCTGCCTCGTGACAAAGGCCACCCACCTCCCACCAGCAGGTGCCTCTCAAGATGGGAGCAGCCCCCTTGTCAAGGTCTCCAGGACCTCTGTATCTCCTCTCCATAATTTGCACCAGCTAGTCCTCCCCTCCCTGCTACAAACTTATACCCCAACCCACAGAGGTCCATGCAAAAAGGAGGAAAGTTGCTGGGACAACTGCACGGGAGGATCCGGGACAAGAAGTTTGATGGGATCAGGACTGTGCCCCAGGACCAGTCCTCGCCGCCCCCCCAGACTTGGGCCCACCCTGGTGATGGGCATCCAGGCCAGAGCAGGATGGGGAAAAGACATCCTCCTCCCCAGTCCACTCCACCAGCCTCTTCCACCACCACAGAAAGGCGCCCGCTGGGTTGTCCCATGAAGCTGGAGAGGGACAGGGGCCGAGAGTCACAGGAGAGAGGACAGGAAAAGGAGGGGGGAGAACCTTAGAGAAATCGTAGCATCCACACCAGCCCTTGGTCCCCAGTCCCCTCTCCCAGCTCTCGGGGAGAGGAGTCACCTGGACAAGGCACTCATGCTCACCTCTTGGCACCTCCCCTCCGTCACCCTCATTTCACCCCCCAGGGAAACTGAGGCTCACAGCCACGAGGCACTTTTCCCACAGCCTCTCTGCTGACGTGGCCTTGTCTCCATCCACAATAGCATCACCCCGGAAGTTTAACCACCAACCTTCCCGCCACAGGCCTCCCTCCCTGCCCGGCTCCATCCTCAGCACAGTCTACAGGCCTTCCAGAGGTGGGCCCAGGGAGCCAGAAGGGCCTGGAGAGATGAACTTGGCCATGGCTCCCATTATACAGATGTGGACAGCAGCCCAGAGAACCCCGTCTGTGCAGGACGCTCCAGACGCCTTCAGTCTGTTACTGAGAGCCCCACACGCCACCCAAATGCCCTCATCCCAATGCTCCTCACTTCCCCTCTCTGCCTAGGTCTGATGTCCCACTGTTGTCCTTCAGCCTGGGCTTCAGCCTAAGCCCAGGAGGGTCCTCCCCAGGGCCGGCTGGAACAGGGAAAGGGCAGAGAAGACCACATCTGGAAAGGGCAGGGAAGACCACATCTGGACCCGGGACTGAAGCGCCATCCCCCAAACCAGCCGGCACTCTCTCAGAGACCAACATTAACCTCTGCCAGGGAAGACTTCCTCGCCCTCCTGACCCTTGCATGCCTTCGCCCAGCCTGACAGCCCAGCCAAGCCCCTCTGAGGAAAGGGTCTCCAGCCCCTGCCCCCTCCAGCCGTCAGCCCCCTCTCTCCCTCTGACAGGCCTCAAGACTTTTAACCCTCACCGTGTGGCCCCAGACCTGCCTGCCTACCCCTCAGGCACTCGCCCGACACACATCTTCCCGAATCTGGGGCCAAGAAAGGGGAAAGACAAGGCCGTGTCTTCCTCCTCGGGACTAGGGGGTGCGTGGGGGTGGTTCTTGGTAAGGGTGGGAGGGCTGTGGAGGAAGAGGTGGCAATGGTTAGAAGTTGAAATTGGGATAAAAGTGACGGAATCCAAGCAGAACTTCCCTCCAGCCAGGCTTCTCCAGATTTCATTTTCTACGTTAATATCCCTTGTTCCCCAGGCCCCCTACCATCGCGCCTTCCTCAAACTCTGAGGCTGAGCAACTTGAGGGGTGACGAATTTCCCCCCCAGTGCAGGGGAGGGGTAGGGTGGGAGTGGGAATGGAGACAGGAGAAGCTCCAAAAAGAAACCAACTTTGTGATGGCTTCTTTGCCTCACAGCTCCTGGACTCAGCTGGGGGAGAGGGCAGGGGGGTGGGGGGGCTGGACCGACCAGCAGAACCGGGGCGAGGGGCCCCCATTGATGGGGAAGGACTCAGGCTGAGAGTCTACTCAATTCGGTCCCTCAGAGGCAGAAAGGCCCCCTCCTTCACAGCCAGCACTCCCCCCACCCAGGCTCTCAGCATCAGGCTAAGGTTGAAGGGACCAGGGTAGGGGCTTCAACCTCCTAGCTAACACAACCACACCTACCCAGAGCATGCAGGATAGACAGATCCATGTCATCTTCGCTGAGTGCTGTCCCTGGGGCCACGCTGGGGCTGGCGGATGGTCCCCCGGAGCTCACAGCCCCCACAGAGCAGGCAGACGGGAGCTCTGAGTCCGCAGCGGCCTCGGCTCTGGCTCAGTCAGCATCGCTCGCCCTGCCTGCCTCCAACTCACCCTCCCTCCCCCTCCTCCCCCCACTCCACCCCTTGTCCCAGCCTCTTGTCTCCTCCCGCCTCCCAGCTCCACTGGTGGCTTGCAGGGTCTGAAGCCTTTGCTTTGCAAGGGGTAAGCAGAAGGCGGAACAAAGGGACAGCTACTGGAGACAGCCCCTCCCCCCCAAACCTCCCCTGTACCCCCAATCCCAGACACCCAAGCCCTGTGAGCTACCGGGCTGCTCCTGCCTTCTGGTTCGATCCAGCACTACTGGCCAGAAGTCTGCTTTACCCCCCACAGATCCCTACCCCCAGAACCCCGATGGAGGGACAGACAGACAAGCGATGGCACAGCCGGAACTGTGGTTCTTCAGGCCCGTCCCATCTCCAAGGACACACACATGCCCTCCTGCCCTGGGAACACACTCCCTTGCACACACTTAGCTAGGTCGGGCTCTGGTGCGCGTTCAGTGAGCTCTGAGCCTGCACCTCACTCGACTCAAGAGAAACCAGGCCTGGGATGGCTGGAAAATGGCCCTGCCCTTGGGGCTGTGAATTTCGTTCCAACTTTTTCCTACTTTTTTTCCTCCCCCCTTCTTTCTTTCTTTTCTCCAAACATCTGTCCCAGCCCTTCCTGCCCTTCCTAAAGGAGCCCCGCTCCAGGCTCCCGCGAGAGTCTGTTTTTCTTGACTGTGCCCTGGGCCAACATTTGGTTTGCATTTCCCCGCTTCCTCCTCCGCCTCCCCGGCTCCCCCTCCCAGGGCCGTTTTCACCTCCCACCATTCCACATGCCTACTTCTCCCGAACGCTGTCCCCCCTACTCACTCCTGCCAGCCCTTCCCTGCCCCCTACCACCTTAGCCCAGAGACTAGAGTTTGGGGTCCAGGGTAGGGGGGGAAGACGAGGGGTACAGATTCCAAATGCATTCCCAGGGCTCGCTGCAGGGGAATCCAACAAAATCTGCCCCGCGCCTTCATTGTCTCAACTCCCCCCTCCACCGTCCCCCCAGAAACTTTCCTCTTTGAGCTCTGGCCACAGCTGGACCAAGCGAGGGTGGGTGGGGCTGGTGAATCACCCACACTATTTTTTTGGAGACTTCCAGGGGAGGGAAAGAGGGCTCAGCCCCACCCCCTTCTGTAGACACACACACACACACACACACACACACACGCACACCAGGACACACAGTCCAACTCACACAAACACACAGAATGCCGAGGACAGGGCCCCACCCAGAGTAGGCACTCTGAGACCATTTTCTTGGATTGAGTAACTTGGCAAGAAAGTCCTCTTGCTTGAGGACTTATGCACACACACCAGCGTGTGGTACATGCCCTGGGCCACATGTAAAAAGGGTTATGCATCCCCTGCCTCTCTCCCCGACTCACCCAAGAACATGCCTTCACCACTCTCTGTCAGCACCACACGCGGTGCCATCCCAGCGTAGCATCTATACGACCAGCCTCTCCCCTCAGGTGGACCTGTCCAGCCAGGTGTACTGGCTTCCAGCCCACAGTCCAGTCAGGACATCTACCTAGGAAACCCCAGAACGAGAGGGAAACATTCACACTTTGTCTGGGGAAGGGCTGCCATGTGTGGAAGCGCAGGTTGTGTACTGCACAGAGGACTCTACTCCTTGGCGATTCCGAGAGGTCAGGGGAGGACCCTATAGCAAGATGTCTCATTCCGGTCCCTCCTGGGGCGGATGCCTGAGTTAAGAGTCTTTGTTCTGATGGCGACATGATAAGGTGAAAAATCAGGGCCCTTCTCACATCTCTCCAAGCCCTTCTGCAGAGCCGTGGAGCAATCAAGGATTCTGCCCCTACCCTATATCCCTTTCCAGAACCACAGTGCCCCTGGATATCCCCTCCCAAGCCTGCCAGGGCTCAAATGACAGTTTAGCCAACACTGTAATGAAGCAGAGTCCCACATGTAGTGGGCCCTGCAGCCACTGCTGGGGATGACCACAGGCAGACGCTCCTGCCAACCCTCCCTCTCGACTGGCTGGAGCTCAGGGCAATATAGGAAGGGGCCTCTCTGGGAGCCCCTGAGCCCACCCCTAGCCACCACCACCAGCGCTGCCAGCCCTCCCAAGGGTTCAGCCAGCTCAGCCCTGCCATCCCCGCACTCATTCCCACCCCATCTCCCCCCGCCCTGCTCCCACAGCCCTGCCCTTTACAGCTGGCATCGCTAGATGTGCCTGCCGGCAGCTATCTCAAGAGTTCTGAGAAATCACCTTGCAGCTTCCCAGAAATGCTGAACAAGGCCAAAGACCAAGTAACAGTGACACCAATTTGTCTGGCCTCCCACGCAGCCCAAGGGGGCCCTGCAGCCCCCAGGCCAGCTCCCTCTGCAGTCCCTTGAGCTGGGACTGAAAGACAGGAGTAGAGAACCCTAGCGCTGAGGGTCTTCTTGGAAGAATCCGGCCCCCAGAATTCCCCCATCCCTCTTTTCTGAGACTATGGGGGTCTCTCTTGTATTTTAATCTCTCACAGTCGGAAAGTCTTTCCTCCTACCCAATCACCATCTTCCCCATTGAAGGTTCAACTCTGCCACCAGAAGTGTCTCTAACTGTATGTGATGATCCTGTTTCAGGACCCTGTTACCAATTATTCATCCTTCCCAGCTGGTTCCCCTGCTCCACCCACACAAGGAGAGTTCCTTGGGCAAGGACCTGTCCTGTGTTTGGTATCCTGAGAGCCTGGCACATAGCAGGTATCAGACATGATTGTAGAAACAATTGGATCAATCTACCAATCAATAGGTCCCGACATATTTTCCTACTTCTACCACTTACTATCCCCTTCCCAGGGTTTCTCCGGAGGCTCAGCAGTAAAGAACCTGCCTGCAATCCAAGAGTCACAGGAGACATAGTTTGAATCCCTGGGTCGGGAAGATCCCCTGGAGGAGGGCATGACAACCCACTCCAGTATTCTTGCCTGGAGAATCCCATGGACAGAGGAGCCTGACGGGCTACTGTCCATAGGGTCACACAGAGTCAGACATGACTGAAGTGACTTAGCACACACACAGCAAGCATGCATCCCCTTCCCAGGGGCTTCCCACGTGGCACAAGTGGTAAAGAATCTGCCTGCAATCTAAGAGTCGCAGGAGACATAGTTTTGACCCCTGGCTTGGGAAGATTCCCCTAGAGGAGGAAATGGCAACCCATTCCAGGATTCTTGCCTGGACAAGCCCATGGACAGAGGACCATGGCGGGCTACAGTCTATAGGGTCGCACAGAGTCAGACACGACTGAAGTGACTTAGCACACACACATGTACATTCCCTTCCCAAACCCTCCTCCTGGTCCACTCCAGCACCCCCTGAAAGGATGTTCCCATACCTTGCCAACACACCCAACTTTCCTTAGCACCATATCTTCCTGCCACATGCTGATCTCCGAGCTCTCCCAGAAGGGGGAGTCTCCAGAGGCTGGACCAGTATCGCCCTTCCTGGGGTCCTGACCCCATGCCTGGACCAGGGACTCACAGGCAGAAGCTGTGGGGCTGGTTGGGTCTTCCAGGCTGAGATCCCAGAAGCCTCAGCACCTGTCCCCACCCTGTGCCATGACACCCACTGCCCCAGCCATTTCTGCAGCGGCTGGTGTTTAACCCCACTCTCCTCTCTGCAGGCCCAGCCTTCCTGCTCGCTGCCCATGGCCCTCCAGCCTCTAGCTCAGCAGTCAGTTGAGGAAAGAGCCAGGACTGCAGGCTCTGGGGCCGGCGCTGAACTGAGGCAGAGGGAAGGGTGAGTGAGGGCAGGAACAGAGCTAACAGGCCTCGTACGCCTGAGCCTGGCACACCTGTATCCCAGCCTGTTTCCTCACCTGCAAAATGACAGAGCTGATGGTCTCAAAGGTCCCTGCCAGCCCCACAGGTGCTGTGGGGTGAGACCACACAAATTGGTGTGAGACCACCGATTTCCCAGGCCAAGATCCCCGCTCCCTCCAACCCATTCCTCCTCTCCTTCCACACTTTTCCATCAGAAAGTTCTTCTTGTTGTCAGCCCATCTCCTAATGGAGCATCAAGTCTTTTCTCAGTCACCATGGGTCACAAAATTCAAAGGTCACGGAATGTCAGAGCTGGAAAGACCTGGAGCCTTTCTAGGGGTCACAGTCAAAACCTTAAGGGCCCCGACAGAAGGTAAATGAAAGGAGCAGGCAAGGAGTCCCTCAGAGACCCAGAGAGCTGGAAGGCTCAGCTAAAGAGGACCCCGCTCCTCGTCAACAGCTGCTATGGATCAGTGACATGGCCCACACTGTCAGATTTTTTGATCTGTCAAGAGAAGCCCCAGATCTATATTATCTTACAAAATCTTTTCTACAAAATATGAAAAGTGCACTTTTTAAGAGCTGGCTTTTTCTTCTTTTAAAGCCGTTCTGCCAGATTAAATTAAACAAGTCTGCCAGGAGGGTTTGGCTTTCGGGCACCGCTCACCTAACCAGCCCCCTCATCTGAGAGAGGACAACACTGCAGCGGAGGGAGGGGTGGGATCGCCCGGTGTCACAGGGCTGTGGCTCCCAGCACCTGCTGTCCAGACACTGTAGGACCAGAGTCATGCTCTTGCCTTTCCCCTGCCAACCCTGCAACCCGCTGCCTTCACATAGGGCCGCACACACCAGGGCCTCCCGTTCAATAGGCAGGAGCAGAGATGGTGCTGGGATTCCCCACCAACGTCCAACCACAGATTCCAACAGCACAGAACCCAGGAATCTGACACCAAAGCCCTCGGTAACTGCGTTATACCCTTTGGCCCCCTTGGGCAATGTCCTTTCGCTCCGTGCCCCTGGAAAGAGCAATATTAACTAATCATACATGTAACTGTGGTATCATATTTAAGCCTCCTACAGCTCTTGTTTTACAGATGCAGAAACTGAGGCACAAAGAGGTCCAGCAACTTGCTCAGCATCACATAGCTACCATGTGTGAGAGTGGAGTCCAGGGCGTCTGATAACACATCTTGTGGGTATCGAGAATTTTCCTGCTGTTCCTCTAGCAAAAGTGTCACCCAGAGACTAGGGCTTATGGTCCCACATTGAGGTGATATGTTAACTGTCCTCCCCACTCCTTGGCCGAGGAGAAGGTCAGCTGCCCAGGCCCAGGACTACCTTGGGTTGGGGACAGGGGGACACAGAGAGGGACGCCAAGGACAGTGCTGCCACCTGGGTCAGGATGAGACTGACTGGCTCCTGGGGCTTCCCTGATAGCTCAGTTGGTAAAGAATCCTCCTGCAATGCAGGAGACCCTGGTTCGATTCCTGGGTCAGGAAGATCTGCTGGAGAAGGGGTAGACTACCCATTCCAGTATTCTTGGGCTTCCCTTGTGGCTCAGCTGGTAAAGAATTTGCCTGCAATGCGGGCGACCTGGGTCCAATCCTTGGGTTGGGAAGATCCCCTGGAGAAGGGAAAGGCTACCCACTCCAGTATTCTGGCCTGGAGAATTCCATGGAGTCGCAAAGAGTCAGGTACAACTGAGTGACTAACAGCTGGTAAGCCCTGGGGCCTGAGTTCTGAGTGAGAACAGAAGCCACAGGGTTTCTGCTCAGATAAGCCACACCACCTCTCCCTGCCCTCCACCCCCCCAAAAATTAGCCTTTGAATCCTGGGGGGCTCAGGGCCCTAGCAGAGCCTCCATGTACCACTGGACAGGATGTTCTTTGAACTAGGTTGCAACCAAAGGGTGCATGGGGTCTGAAGTTCCAACCATGCTCTACTCATCAAGCCTGACCTGAGACACATCAGCCTGGAGAATGGGGCATTCATCTGAATGCCCACCAAAGTATCCTATGGGCCAGGGACATCCAGCCCCTTCCCCCATGTCCACCACCCCTCTAATATGAGACGGAGTCGCCTCCTTGCATTCCAGAAATCAGAATGCTCTTTAAGAAGGAAAGTGAGTTTCCAACCAGGCCCTGCCTGGGCCCAGCTGACCCAGGAAGGAACATTATTCACACTCCCCTCCACCAGCACCCTGGGTGGGGACAGCATCTGGGCCAAATCTTAACAATTTTTAATAAAATCCTTCCCAGAACTTGACTCGGTGATCTTGATCTCTTCCCCAGCTCTAATTTCCTGCCTGACTCGGACTCTCAGAGGCTGGAGGGAGACAGCTGCAGCTGATCACCAAGTCCCGCACCCCTGGCCCCCGACTCTTATCCTAGCCCAGGAGCACTGAGGTCATCCTCAACCTCTGCAAATGAGGAGGGGGAGTTGCCAAGTAGCCTGGGGTCCAACTGACCTGGTCTCGGCTGGCCATTCCTGCTGCAGGCTGCCTTTTCCCCCGTCAGCAAAGCTGGACTCAGCAGCATCTGAACTCAGAGCCCACAGGAACGTAGATGGGGCTCTGGCCCCGCGGTCCGCAGCGTGTGCCTCCCAGCCAATCCCAATGCATTTTGCTAGAAGATTTCAAAGCACACCTTGGGTGACTGGAGGGACTGGAGCCTGCTGGCACCTCTTCCTCACTGCGGAGTAGCAGTGGGGGAAACTGAGTCCCAGAGGCAGCACCTGGGAGGAGGAGCTGAACATTCAGGCTTCTTATGGAGTGGAAAAATCCTTCCTATGCATGTGATGGGAAGAGTGTATACCGGGATAAATCCCTCCATCCTCACATACCCCATGTCTGCCCTGCCTGAAGGTCTACAAGGAGGGAGAGCCTGCTGGAAAGGCACAACAAGAATAAACCCCGAATATTTACTGAGTACCTACTATGGAATAAGCACTTGGTAACCATTCCAAATGTCCTACATCATTTAATCCTCACAACAAGCCAGTGATAGAGGCATTTTTATAATCCCTATTCCACATGTTTGAAAGCTAAGGTACAGGCAGAGTAAGTCACTTGCCCAAGGTCCACAGCTAAGACATGGTAAACCCAGAATTCAAATCCAGGCAGACCAGCTCTACTGACTCTTAACCTGAATACCACTGAGCCCCTTCCCCCATATGATAGGGCCCTCTCTAGTTTCCCTAAGGAAAGGGGAGTAGATCAAAAGCCAGACCCCCAGCCCCTGAAATCCCTCCCCTCACTGGAGCCTTTCTGGGGGCTCAAGGTCACGTTCTCAGAATTCTCTCTGTGCTTCCAGGGGAGGATTTAAGGTTACAGGCAGTTTCACCAGTTCCCTACTCTGCTGGCCAGCTAGGCCCCCACCTCTTCCCTCTCCCCAGCCTCCCCCACCCCCACACACACAAGCACACACACCCTGAAGACAGTAAGGATCTCTGGAAGAAAGATGCTCAGCCATGGCACGCCCACCCACAGCACTGCAGGTCCCACCACTCCCCTCCTCCCTCGATAACCCAGCTACTGCCCCAGCCCCCATCCTTTCCACCTCGGTTCAGGTCCCTCCATCCTCCTGAAGAGACAGGAAGTCCCTCCTGACATCCACCAGGCTCATTTCTCACCCTGTTAAGGGCCCAGCCTTAACAGTCTCACTCTGTCAAGTCTCACTCTGTTAAGTCTTAACAGCCTCACTCTGTTAAGGGCCCAGCCTTAACTCTGAAACCTCTTGAGTCCAGTGCGGGGGCGGAGGGAATGCATTTCCAGGGACTTGCCCTCCTTTTCCACAGAAATTTCAGAGGGATGCGGAACGCCCCCCACCCCAGAAGTGTTCCTCTGTGCCCAGGTCCCCAGCGTCCTCGCACAGACTCCAGTGGTATCCTTTAGACTTCTGACCTGAACCCCAGATGCTGTCCCCTGGCAGAGGGGCGTCCACTCCCCAACGTGGATCCATGCGTGGGAGGGGGTTCCCCAGGAGTTCCCAAAGTCTCACGAAAACCACACTGACCCACTCAAGGTAGGTGTCCCTGAGGGCACGAGGGTGATAAGCCCGAGGAGAGTGCCGGTAGGGAAGAGTGGAGCAGGTGTCAGGTGAGTTTACCTGTCTTCGGAGACAGAAGCGCAGGGGCAGGAAGCAGGAGAAGAGGTACTTGCTCCATCGAATCACGCAAGAGAAGCACCAGCTCAGTCGAGTCATGTCGACCCCCGAGGTGGGTGCCCCCCCACCCTGAGCGCGAGAGTTAGGGTTCGGGGGAGGGGGAGGAGGACCGGCTGCTCTGGAGAGGCGGTGAGGAACAAGGCGAGAGCCCCGCCCCGGGGTCTCCGGGACGCTTAGCCCCGCAGGAGCAGCCCGGGTGTCCCGGCCCCTCTAGCGGGAGGAGCTCGATGGGGCCCCCGCGGCGCGGCCCCGACGTAGCTCCATCTGCCCGGAAGCCCCGATGGGAGGCGCGGGGGCTGCAGGGCGCTTCCACCCTGGGGGACTTCCTCCAGCTGCTGCCTCTCTCCTCCCCTCGGCCTGACGGCCTCCGCCTGCCGGTCTCCCAGGCGGGCTGGGGGGCGGGCACGGCAACTTCGTAGGAGGCTCGGGGAGAGGACCGCAGGCGAGGCTGAGCGGGCAGAGCAGAGGCGGTGCCAGGCGCCCAGCGTCCACCTGCGGGGAAGGCGCAGCAGCGGCGGCGCGAGCCTGGGCGGCGGTGGTGGCAGCATTGTGCTCCAAGCTGCAGTGAGTGTGTGAGTGTGCGTGTGTGTGCCTGTGTGTGCGGATTTCCCTCCAGACCTCACTCCAATTTCCATATTGCTCCCCAGAGCATAATGTGATTAACTTAAACGGAGGCCTCCAGCTGCCCTGATTGAAGCAGAAACATCCGTGGGCCTGGCATGCACGTGAGAACACCTCCCAGACAGGGCTGTTCCAACTCAGCAACCTCTGACCCTGGCCACACCCCAACTCCGCTGCCTGGATCCCTCTCCAGACAACTACGGGAGGGAAGGAGCTCTGAGCATCCAAAGGCGCCCCCACGAGTTGGAAAGGCCCCTGCCTCCCAGGCTGAACCAGCTCTGACGGATGAGAGCTGGCGGGCCACCCACAGCTATGGCTGAACCACCCCTCAGGGTTCAGGGTGCGCCCCTTCTCATCGCCAAGTGTCACGTGGCCGCCATCAGACGTCAGGGACCCTTCTCTGCCTCTGCTGTGCTCAGAGGATGTGAATGGGGGTTGGGGGCCTCTCGGGAATATTGCTGGGGGGGGGAGGGTCGCCCTACTATGTCCCTGGCACTAGGCAGCAGGAAGAAGAGGGGGTGAGAAGGAGGTGCTGGACTCTGGAGAGAGGGAAAGAGAGAGAGAGACACAGGCAGAGGGAGACCCACAGACAGACTTCGGGGAGGGGAAGAGGCAGCGGTGAGCTTTGCCCCTGGTTTTTGTCGCTGCAGAGAAACTGGGAAGGGAGCCAGCCAGCCAAGCCCAGAAAGAAAAGGGGTGGGAGAGCTGGAGAGCTGCGGCTGAGAGCAGACCCTGCCAGGGCCTCCCCACGGTAACAGGCCGCTGGAGCACCAGCCAAGGGCCCGCCCCCGCCCCCCACCGCTGCCTGCACTCCCCGCCTGGGCTTCCCTGGGCACCTTCTCAGGGCCGGTTTTTTTTTTCCCCATGGCAATGCCGTCTCTCTGGCCCCCTCCTCCTCAAGGGAGGAAGGCGACACAGAGACAACATCAGCCTCCTTCCCAGCCTGCGGCCTGAGGACCAAGTTTCTCAGCGAGCTCACTCCTGCCTCCAAGCTTTCCCCCACTCAGCAAATTTGTCAGGCCCCCTACATCCTCAGCTCAGCTCCCCACCATGAGACAAGCGCTTTGGGGGAGGTTGGCAGGAGCACAGTGAACACAATGAAGGAGAGGGAAGGGGGCCCTGCCACGGCCTGGCTAGAGAGAGAAGAAAGACAAACCTCAGCCCCCAACAATCTCCAAGCAAGGGGGACTGCCAACTGCCTCCTGCCCCGCAGCATACATCACCAAGGAGGCCCTGGATGAAAGCTGGAGAAGGGGTACCAAGGAAGTTAGGTGGAAATAGAGCATATGAGCCCATCCCTAGCAGACCCTGCCTTTGCTCTTGCCAACAACCTCCAGCCAAGTGCCTGGCACTGTCGAAATCTCTGCCAGGCTGCAGAGCGGGCCTTCCTTCTCTCTGGTGGCGGAGGTTGGGCGGAGGGGGCACAGGTCCTATAATCTCCACAGGCCCCCCAGCCTGGCGCCAAAGGAATTGGATATGTTGTGAGATGTGAGGAAACTGAGCAAGTGGAGCAAAGTTTAACCGAAAGGGATCACTGGTTGAATTTGTTAAACAGAAGGAAGTTCTTCAGATAGGCTGAAGCCTGGCCCTGCCTAGACTGAGAGAGGAGGACAAGGTGATTTTCCTTATGAGGATTCTTAACACCTCAACACCAAAGAGCATGACAGGTATTCATCAAACAGAAGGAAAGAAGAGAGGATGGGAAGAAAGAAAAGGAAGCTACTTCTAAGCTTCAGCCCTTCTGGACAAGGAGATCTTGATGACTAGGGCTCAGAAGGTGGGGAGTCCTTAATTTCATCCACCGGCCAGCAGGAGGTGTCCTTAAGCCAATGACCCTCCAGAGAGGAAGGAAGAGACCATGGTTGACAGGGATAAGAAGCCAGGCCCAGCCCTGCCTGGAGCATCTCCAAGCTCTCCCCTCCCAGCCCCTGGCTCCACCACACCTCACTGAGCTTCATGCCTGTGCACTTTCTCAGCTCCTGAAGGTCAGTGAAATCCTGCCCCCTTGTGCGTGTCCTCGAGACACAGAAATGTGTCCTTGGGGGTTTGGTGCCTCATGGGAAGTCACACATCCTCTGTTCTGTTTTCATCACCAAAGGAGATCAGAACCCCAGGGACAGCAGCTACAGGATCCCCAGAACCTCCCGGGAAGCTTTAGCAGGGATTCCCTATGCTTCCCCTTTCAAATTTTGTGGATGCATGGAGGGGTCCAATCCCAGAAATCCATGTCTCGATTTCAATCCATTTCTCCTCAAAGCACCAGAAACTGCATCTGGTAGGTTCTAATGTGTATCCCACCCCCTGTCTCTCCTTCCAGGCCCCCCAAGTGTCAGGGATAGAGATGCAGGATTCCACAGAATGGATCAGAGGCAGGGGATATAAGGGACCACAGATAAAGAGGAGCCTGGGCAGACCTGGTCTGTCAAAGGGACCTGACATCAGATTCCAACCTCTCTGCAGCCCCCATGTGGATACCTGACAACAGCCCCCCAGTTCCTCACCTTGGCCTCCACAGTGAAGCTTTTGAAAAGCTGGCCGCCATCCTCGGAGGGTTAACCAACTCTCTGGGGACTTTTTGTCTCTCCTGCCCTGTGCAGGCTCCCACAGACCCCCAGGCCTGTCTCCCAGCCCTGCCAGCCCCTGGGCCCACCCTTCCTCCCTTTGCCTCCTCCCCTCAGCTAGAGTCCAGACAGCCAAGTGGGTCTGGCCATGGCTTGAAAGAGGAGAAATTTCTTCTCCACACCCCACTCTTATTTACACAGCCCAGAGACCCGAATTCTGAGGCCAGGCCAAGGAGGAGATTCCAGAGTCTAGAGCCAGGTGGGATGGAAGCCACATTCACAGAAAGGGGGCTGCTTTCCCCTCACCCCACCAGCCTCCACACCCCCACTCCCTGCGAATCGGGAGAAGAACGGGAAACTTCCCAGCGGCATCCAGAGGAGGTGTCAGGGAAACAAGAGAGCAGGTCACAGCCGCCAGCTCCCTGGGGACAGGGTAAGCACAGATTCTCCTCTGTCCCAGGTCCCCAGGGCCACAGTGCCCCCGCTGGTTTTGTCTGTGAGGAGACAAAGGCTGCTCCTGTGAGGGGAGAATGGCTTGGGCATCTGATCGGAGGCTCTGGGTCTTGCTTTCACACCGAGAGAGATGCATAGAGGCTGCTCCCTGGAGGCCCCCAGCCTTTCTCCTCCATCAGGTGGGAGCAGACCCCGCTCTCCATGTGCTTGCTCACAATCTTCTCAGCCATAGCAGTTCCTCCCTGGGGCTCCCAATTGGGTCTCACCTCCAAGACCAGGTTCCCCAGAGCCTCAGCACTTCCACCAAGGGTGGGTTTCCTTCCCCAGCCCCACTCAGTGGTTAAACTACCCAACCATATTCAAGGTTCAGGACTTCCACATAGCCACAGAACTGGGGTCCCTGCAGAGCTGGAGTCCCATTTCATATGGGCTCCAAGGTTTCCTCCTCTGATGCCCCCACCAAAGTTCTTCCATCCCTCTAGTCCCGAGTCTCTGTGTGACCCCTAGCCAGTTCATGTCTTTAGAGCACTTCGCACTCTTATTGACAGATCTGTTCACTCCCTCACCCGCTTCCTCACCAGATTGCCAGCTTTCAGGGGACCTTGTCAGTCATTCAGAGCTGTACTCCCAACACTCAGAACCCGGCACCCAGCACTCAGCATGGTTCAGGGCACATGGTCTATGAACATGAGTTACTTGGTAGATTGGTTGGTCGGCTGCATGAATACAGGAGAGGAGCGAGGCAGGCCATCCCTTCTTCTAAACCCAGAGTCCCTGCCCCAGCCCTGGATTACGGCCAGTGGGCAGTATCATCTTCCAGGTTCTAAGTGCTACTGCACCAGGAGGGTGGGATCTTTGTGCCTCTCCACTCCACCCACCCCTGACACAGGGCACCTCCTTATTCTGCTCCGCCACATTCTGTACTGATTCCAGTTAAACTTGAGAGTGAACCAACACCTTCCCTGCTCCCTCCCCCAAGCCCAACATGTGATTTAGGAATAGGATTTGAGATCCAGAGAGGGAAAGTGACTTGCCAGGAGTCACACAGCTAAGAAGTAGCAGACCCAGAATGAATCAAGGTTTCCCACACACATTTCTGGCTCTTTGCTTTTCCATAGCACAACATTGCGGAGGGAGGGGAGGAGGCTGAGAAGAGGAAAGGTCCCCCCTCTTATAGATAGCCCAAGGAGGTAAGTCCATAAATTCTCTTTCTCCCCTTCACCACTACTAACCCAGGTCTGTGACCCCCGACAGGCAGGAAGTTCCTCCTGATACCTAACCTTCATCCCCACTCTCAAATTTCAGACCATTTCCTCTTAAACTGCTTTGCCTGGGGAAGGACAACTTGATCACTCTCTTTGCACAATAAATGCCTTCAGACACTGGCGACTCATTATTCACGCCCCCATCCCCACCCCACCCCCAGCCCTCTCTATTCTGCAAGCTGAGAATCCTGGGTCCTCTGGGCCCCTTTCCAAGTGACTTCCATCACCACCCAGCAGCTGACATGATAAATGGGTGGGGGAGGGATGGGGACAGATCTGGAGTGATGGTGTATATTGATCCATTAGGGAGCCCAGGGGCCGGGGACTGCCTTTCCAGGCAAGCCATAGCATCTAGGGGTAGAAAAGTGAGAATAGGGGCTCTGAGGTCATCCTGGTCATCCCTCTGCCCCCAGAGTGTTCACTGCAGGGCCCATCATGGAGACTGCAGACCTAGGAGCTGGGCTGCTGGGTCTGAGCCCAGGTTCCAGCAATGAGATTAAAGCAGGGATTGTCTAATTGATTCTGATGGAACTGGGAGGGGGAGTGAGATGAATGGAGAGGGCAGGAGGAGAGGGTGGAAGGAGGGGGCAGGCAGGCTGGGAGAGTCCAGTCTGGGAGACCCAATTGCATCAGAACCACCTAATACAATTACTGTCCACCCCACTCCCTCCTCCCAAACACAACCCCCTCCTCTTCCTGGGAAACCAGCCCACTGAGTGTCTGCCCCTGAACTGGGCAGAGAAGGCAGCTGGGCATGGGAGGCACAGACGGAAAGGAGCTGGGTTAAAGCCCACAGTCCAAGGAACCAAGATGACCCAGAAAGGCAAAGATGGTGACAGTGACAGCAGACAGCAAGGGACATCAGAGACAGAGACAAATGGAGAGGGACACAGACGGATAAGCAAATCCCTCCTACTCCCCCGCTCCATTTTCACCTGACAACCTTCCTCCATCCACTCCCTGGCGCCCCTCACCCCTCTCCAGCCAGAACATCACACTGGGCTCCTCTCTTGGGCCCACCTCCCACGTTATTCCTACAGAGTGAAGAAATGGGAAGAGAGGCCAGGAAATGGGACCGCCAGTCTCTCCGGTCCCCCTCATCCCAGGGCCCTCAGCCTGTGCCATGCAGGCATCCAGGATGGTGTGAGAAGGGAGGAGGGCCGGGAGGAGCCAGGCCACTGAGACAGATGCCAGGTGGACCCCAGGATGGAGATGAGGACAGAAGAGGGAAAATGGAGCCTCTAAAAGGGACATCCAAGATGAGAAAAGCAGTGGAGCCGAGGCTGCCAAAGACCAGACAAGTGAGAGAAAGCCGGCCTGGGTGGAGAGGAAGCCAGCAAACAGAGGGAGGAGGAAATGGGGGCAAGGAGAAGGGAGGAAGGTGGCGAGCTCTAACCATCTCACAAAGAGCGGCGGGGAAGGGCCAGCATCAGGCAAGGGGTGGGCGATGGGCAAGAATAAAGAAGGGGGAGAGAAAGCATGGCATGCCACCAGCCAGGCTGCCAGGGAAACTGAGGCATGAAACGGAGTGATACGGCCTCATCTCCAGGCTCCAGAAGCAAGCAGGGCCCAGGGCTTCCAGGGGCTCCCAACCCCAGGTTCAGAAACCCAAAGGGCAGACCCAGAGCCAAGTCCAAGCTGACCCACAAGTGTCTGGCTGCAGCCCCTGCGGTCAGGAGCCAGGTCTGGACCAAGGCTCTCAGGGTACTTGCTTCCAGACTAGGAGAAAGGCACGCCTGGTCCAGGGGGTCGAGCTGGGAAAAAGCTCCTGGGAGGGCCTCAAGCACCTCCAGACATGACTCCTTTACTCCTCCACAGAAGCAACTTGTGTGCCCTGGATGGACCCTGTGTCAGATGTGGGTAAAACCCCTGCATGAGTGCTAACTCACTTCAGTCATGTCCAGCTCTTTGAGATCCCGTGGACTGTAACCCACCAGGCTCCTCTGTCCATGGGATTCTCCAGGCAAGAATACTGGAGTGGGTTGCCATGTCCTCCTCCAGGGGAGCTTCCCGACCTAGGAATTGAACCCATGTCTCTTACATCTCTTGCACTGGCAAGAGGGTTCTTTACCACTGGTGTCACCTGGGATGCCCAAGCGAAATCCCTGTATCCCCTCAAATCAAGGCTGCAGCTCTCCTGGGCTGGCAGATTCCCATTTGCTCCCCTGCCCTGAATGGTATCATGCGGCTTCCTCTCCCCCACCAACCCCAAAACGGTCCCAGGCCCCCTCTGTGATCCCCTGGATCCTGGTTCTGGTATGTTCTATTCTCACTCCGTCTGGGAGCTTCAGGGTAGAGCAGGGCAGGCCCAGCCCCAGATAGACCAGAGAGAACGAGCTTACTGATGCAGCCTGCCCAGCCCCAGCCTGGGCCTGGATGGATGAACAGAGGCCATAAGGGGTAGGGACTCAGACCGGAGGGCCAGAGGGAGCACCGCAGACTAGGGTTGGAGCACAGTCCCTCTGGGAGCCCCCGTGTCCTCGTCTGGGGAGCAGGCACCGCTGCATTTGCCTTTCTGACTTCCCAGTGCAGTTGAGAGCACGCCAGGAGACACATATGCAAAGTGTCACCTCCATCGTTCCCACACTCACCTGCCAAAGCGGAGGGTTGAGGTACAAAGCCAGCAGAGACCAGGTCCAAATCCTGGCCCTGACACTCCAGCTATGTGACCTTGAAGAGATTATTTCTCTATTCTGAACCTCTTTTCTCTTGTGTAAAATGGAGACAGGGATCCTAGCCTCCTGGGTAGCTGTGAGGATTAAATTAAATGTGAAAACACCTGCACCAGACCTGACTCATCAAGGCACCCTTGGGAGCTACCAGACAACCATCTCAGAACCTGAGACCAGGACGGCACCCTAAGGTGACTGTAAAAGCAAGTTCATCTGCCCTGAAACCCTTCCTGGCTCTGATAGCTCCACACTGCACACCCAGCCCCCACCAGACAGAAGCTCCCCGCCAGAGCCCTGGGCAAGAGCACCCTGTCTGGAACATGGAGTTCACACTGCCATCTGGGGAGTGGACACCAAAAGGAGGAGGAGCCAGGAGTCCCAGCAGGATGAAGCCAAAACAGCATGGTTAGGAAGACACTGGGAGCAGGCCAGAGGAGAGGTAGAATGGGGGCACATGAGCCCAGAAGAGGCTGGAACTCAGGAAGACGGAGGAACTGAAGGATGCCTCTCAAGTAAAGAAGACAGAAAGAAAAGCATAGCAGGGAGTTCCTGAGCTTCCCGTCCCCACTGAAGATGTGTGTGTGTGTGCTCCGTCGTGTCCGACTCTTTGAGATCCCAACCCCATGGACTGACTGTAGTCAGCCAGGCTCCTCTGTCCATGGGATTTTCCAAGCAAGAACACTGGAGTGGGTTGCCATTTCCTACTCCAGGGGATCTTTCCGACCCAGGGATCCAACCCACATCTCTCGAGCCTCCTGCCCTGGCAGGAAGGTTCTTTACTACTAGTGCCGCCAGGGAAGCCCCTCACTGAAGATAATAAGGGAGAAGTGGTCAGGAGATACTCGAGTTAGACAACAGGCAGAACTTCCAATGAGGCACCACGCTGCCAGACAGGCCTCTGCTCTTACCGTACTGTTCTCCTACTCTCCTCTTCTAAAATGAGGTTTGAGTCTTCAATTTCATATGACTTAGCATGAAACCTCAGTGTTAAAAGTACCTGTTCACTTTAGCAAAAAAGCTGGCCTGCCCTGCTCCCCTGGTCCCCAGATCTCCAGCCTTATTCAGCCCATCACCTTCTGTATGGACTCTCTTGCTGAAACCAAAAACCAGTCCCACCATTCCTGGCCATCTTAGATCCCTGGGGCAGGGGACCACTTCCCATCCAGACATCTACTCCTCATCCATCAGAAACATCTTCCTCAATCAGGCCTTGCCGAGGCCACTCACACCTGGTTCTGTCTAGCACTAGATTATCCCCTTCCTGATGTTTGCATCTCTGGGAGGCAGAGGAAGGTGTGCAAAGGCTGAGGATAGAGACAGAGATGGTAGAAGTGGTGAAGCAACTTGCAACACAGGCTGATAGAACCACATTATTGTTCCTGAAAGTTTGTAAGTAAGGGCTGGGACTTGGTTAGAAATGGGGTATGTTTTGTTTAAGGGGCCAAAGGAAAGAAGCAAAAATGAGCCTGGAGAGGAACTGTGTACAGCATACAAGACACACATAAAACACACCCCCACAGGGCAAGGTGCTGGAAGGAAGGATCTATGGCTGGAACTCGGCAGACAAGGAGGGCCAGGGGGACCGGGACAGGAAAGAATGGAAGGGGATGGAGCTGAGAACCCCCAGAAAGAGAAATGTAGGTGCCAGTGGAAACTTCTGGCCATTTTGGACCCCAAATGACATGCAAGTTGGATACAAGAGAGTCTGCAAACGAGGCTGCTTCACAGAGAATTCTTTATCTCTGTCCTGCTTCATTATAAGGAGATGCTGATGTAGGGCTGCCCTGGAGGTAAGAACCACTCCAATCTTCCTCCTCAAGACCCTCATCTCCTTGGAGGTGGCCCCTTTCCCTCCAGCCTTGGGCCCCAGGGAAGGGAGCCTCCTGGGGCCTCTCCCTACCCTTACATCTCTTTCTAGATCCCCAGACGTCCTTATATCTCTGCCCCTCACACCCCAAACTTCCTCTTCCACAAGGGGTTTATCCTTTAACCCTGCAGAAGGGGGAACTCTGCTTCCCCTAGATAAAAGCTTTCTACTGATGAAAAGAGGAAGGAAGGCAGCAAAGGGAAGTCAAGAAATCAACAATCATAGGAGGGACTTCCCTGGTGCTCCAGTGACTAAGACTCCGCGCTCCCCAGTGCAGAGCACCCAGGTTTGATTCCTGGTCAAGGAACAAGATCACACATGCCACAGCTAAGAGTTTGCATGCCACACTGAAGATCAAAGATCCCATGTGCTGCAACTCAGACCAGTGCAGCCAAATAAATAAATAAATATTTTTTAAAAAATTATGGGGGCAGGACAGGCAGCAAGGCCCACTGGGATCATCTCAGTCAGCCCCCTGCCTTCCCGCAGATCCCCTCCAGCCAGGGTCAATAAGGGGTCCTCCTGGCTTAAAGTTCTTCCAGAAGGGAGACTCCAGAGCCTCCCCAGACCATCCTGTTCTCTAGCTTCACAGCCCTGACTGCTGGGAAGTGCTTCCTAAACTCTGACCTCCTGCCCTTCTGCTGCTCTTCTCACACCTGCTGGTGGCTTCACACCTCACATCCCATCAGTGGCCTCAAGGCCACAACTAAGACAGCAGATCTAGGAGGAAGAGAGTGGAGGAGACCCTGTATCTGGGTCCCGCAGCTTGCAGCCCTCCTCACCAGGCTCAGCCTTCCTGCCAGCCTCACTCCACTGCAGGTTGAGGGAGGCCCCCACCCAGAGGACCCCAGGTGGACACTTCTGGGGAAGCTGGCTGATTGAACATACATGTGGACTTTTGCTCTCCTCTCAAAACGCCTCTAATGCAACAGAAAAGTTTTTTGTTTTAATGAAAGTATAGAGACTTTCCTGGTGGTCCAGGAGTTAAGAATCCACCTGACAATGCACAGGACACGGGTTTGATACCTAGTTCGGAAGGATCCCACATGCCGTGGGACCCTTAAGCCCGTGGGCCACAGCGATGGAGCCCACGCACTTACAGCCTGTGCTCCGCAGCACCAGAAGCCACTGAAATGAGAAGCCCACCCGCTACAACTAGAGAGAAGTCCTCCGCTCAGTGCAACTAGAGAAAGTCTGTGTGCAGCAACAAAGATCCAGCGCAGCCAAAAATATATAAATAATAAATAATTTTTTTAAAAAAGCATAAAGCCTGGAGGATCAAAAAAGACCAAAACAGGGGAGAGAAGACCATAGGAGCGATGTTCAGCACAGCACAACCATGGCGGTTGCTAAAAACTAATGAGTCCAGTGACTAGTTACAGCGCACCCACCCTCCCAAAGCTCTAGCCCCTCCTCTGGACCCAAAAGGGCTAACTCTTGGCTCACAAGGGGCCTCAGGACCCTCTCCAGACTCTCAGTGCAGTCCCTAGGATCTCTTGTTAAATATTTTGATTATCACCCCTGACAACAGTGTCAAAATTCTGGGAGGCGGAGAGCAGATGGATGCGTGGGAACCCTGAGCCTGAGAAAACTAAACTCTGAGCTGGCTGCAGAAAAAGCCAAGAAGCCACCCAATTCTTCCACGCAGACCCCCCAAAGGCTCAGGATCAGTGGCTTTGGAATCCCTTTGCAAGCCAAGGAGGAGATGGGGGAGGGAGGCGGGAGGGGCAGGGTGTGAATATAAATCTGAACCCGATTGGTAGGACACCGAAGAAGTGGTTAAATTTCTAGATCCTCTCCCTGACCCCCAGCAGAAGACAGGAGATTTATTCCCTGGAAAGGATAAGAGAGTGAGCTCTGGCCCCAGGGCCAGCAGGCACAGTTAAGAACACAAGTACTAATAGGAAAGAGAGAGTCAGCTGGGCGTTTCCTGAGCAACAGGCAGCCAGGCCTTTACCTGCCCCCAGGCAGAAAAGTGAAAACTTCTCTGGAGATCTGGCAAGCCCAAGAAGAGAAACCCAAAGATACCGACAGCAATTTCCCCAAAATAGCAGCCCAGCCGGACCCCTGAGAGCTGGAGAAGCCCTTGGTGTGTCCACCCTCACCTCCAGTGCAAAGGATCCACCCTTTAAATCTCCCACTTGAAATAGAAGTGGAAAACCCAGGTTCCCAGGCATTTAAGGAAAGCTTAGTGTTAGTCGCTCAGTCATGTCCAACTCTTTGCAACCCCACAGACTGTAGCCCACCAGGCTCCTCTGCCCGTGGAATTCTCCAAACAAGAATATTGGAGTGGGATGGAACCACCACATTCTCCAGGGATGGAACCCTAGTCTCCTGCATTGTAGGCAGATTCTCTACCATCTGAGCCAGCAGGGGAGCCTTCCTAAGGCAAGCTTAGCAGAGAAATAACAGAGGCCAACAGCAACTGAGAGAAAGTAAGTGAAATTCAGTGGGGAGAAAACTGTAAGAAAAAGTTATCAATATCCTCAGGGAGATCAGAGAAGGAAATGCATCCGTGAAACAAGAACAGCAGGTAATAACATAAAAAGAATATTCAGAAAGCAAGAAGAAGAAGAAGAAAACCTCAGAAATTTAAAAGCATGGAGCCCAGACTGAGGCCCACGCCGAGCACCCGGCCTGTACCTGCCCCTTCACCCACTCCGTACACACTGACAGAGGCCTGGCTCTCCTCTCCAAGCAGCTCTGCAGACCCCGAAGGGGCCCTCTGGGATGGGAACCATCTGGAGACCAGAGAAAGAATGAAAACCCAGACACAGGGAGGGACCCAAAGGGCCAGGAGGAGACAGAGGGCCCAGGGCTGAGGCTGAAAAGGGACAGAGGCCACCACCTTGGTGAGCCTGTGGACATCCCCAGGGAGCCCTGTCAACCACTGAGCCAGTAGCCATGGGCCTAGTGACGGCCCAATCACCCACATAGGAAAGCTGATGCTGGGAGAGCCCAAGTCATCGCTCAGAGCCTAAAGCAAGAGAAGTGAAAAAGCTGGGCATGAGAACTAGTCTCAATTCAACCCACGTGAACAAAACCAGCTACGGCTGGAGTGGTACTGCCTCCAGTCTGAGAGCCTGGACTTGGGTTCAAGTCCTAACCAGCTTCCCTGGTAGCTCAGACAGTAAAGAATCCACCTGCAATGCAGGAGCCCTGGGTTTGATCCCTGGGTTGGGAAGATTCCCCTGGAGGAGGGCATGGCAACCCATTCTAGTATCCTCGCCTGGAGAATCCCCATGGACAGAGGAGCCTGGCAGGCTGCGGTCCATAGTGTTGCACAGAGTCGGACACAACCGAGCTATGAAGCACACAACCATCCACACTTACCAGCTGGGAATCTTGGTTTGATCTTGGCACTCAGCTGGCCTCTTTCTGCCCACATGTCACCCACCAGCAACAGAAAGTCCCTCCCAGGTGTCGCTGGGGCCTGAGGCCCTCCACCCAAGAGCTTCTGGTTGCAGCAAGATGGTGGGGAGGCCCCAGGGCCCTGGAGGAATAAGTTCCCCAAGGACAGCATGAGGGGGCCTGTGGGCTGGACCCTCCCTCTGCCCCAGACTGCCCCGAAAGCACACCACAGAAGGGAGTATTTTTAGCCAGGCCCCAGCAGGCAGCCAGCCACCCAGTGTTATTCGAGACTCTGGGGTCAGCAGGCCAGCCAGGGTCAAGGGAGCCAGGCTGAGGCTGCAGAAATAGCACCCCTGCGAGGAGGCACCCTGTAGGTTGGAGGGCTGGAGCCCAGAGCAGGGAGTCATGGCCAGAAGGGCTGAGCTCAGGACAGAAGTCAAGAAAATGTTAAAATACTGGGATGGCAGCAGGTGACAGGGTCTCCCTGGAACTAACATCCAGGGGCCAGGAGGGGTGCCCTCCTGGCTTCTCCTCAGTAAGGGGGTCAGTGCCAAGGAGGGCAGATGCCAAGGTGAGAATAAGGGAGTGGATGGAGAGAGGTTGTAAAAAGAGACAAGGAGCAGGGAAGGGAAAAGAGGGAGGCGAATGATGGTCTCGGGGTGGGGAGGGGTGACAGCACCCAACTGGACCCAGGGTCACTCCCAGGCCCAATCACCCCCTCCTCAAGGCACCCAGTCTTCTTTCTCCCACTAGGGTCTCTCAGCCTTGGTATAGGCTTGCATCTCTGAATCCTTTCAAGATTCCTCCCTGTCACCCCATATAAGAGAGGCCAAGCTGGGATGTGAACACACGCACGTGTATACACACACACACACACACACACACATGGCCTCCTGGGAAGAGACAGGACAATGGAGAGGGGAGAGGGGTGTCCCTTTGTCCACGCCACACCCCCCACCCCTGCCCAGCCTTGAGAGCTCAGATCCACACAAAGAGCTTCACAAAGGGCCTCTGACTCCCAGAGGGGGAGATAAATGAGGAGAGGAGGACAGGAGAGACCCTGGAGCTGGAAATGCCTGGTCAGTGGGTCTGGGAAGCAAGACGGGGGCTGTTCTCACAGCCACGGAGGCCTCTGAGGAGCACCGAGGGCAGGGGAATTGGGGTGGGGGTGGGGCTCATGTGCCCAGAGGGTGAGGAGAAAGCTGGGGCGAGAGGCCACTTCCTGGAGGAGGCAGCCAGAAATGCCAGCCTGCTGGAGGCAATCAAGAGACAGGTGGCTGCCCAGCCTGAATGAGAGGGGCAACAGGCCAAACCCCACCCAACCCCAAAGATGGTCGCTGCACCAGACCAACCCCCACGTACCCCCTACACTGACTCAGGTCTGGCAGGGAGGAAGGTGGGTGCCTTCAAGGCTCAGGGCCAGACCAGGAAGCGGGGGCATGTCTGTCCCAGAAGGACTGACTGGTCAAACAGAACACTGACTTCTTACTCCCAAGAGACTGCAGAGAACAAGAGGAACCTCCCTTCTACTCGTATCACACACCCCTCCCCAGCACAGTTAAGGGGGGCTGTCTTGCTCAGCAGGAAGAGAATGGGTAAGAGGCAGGTGGCAGGGCAAGTGCAGAGAGCCAAGGACCCTAAGACCGCACTGACAGTGATGAGCCCATGGACGAGTCACTCACTGGGTCTCAGCCTGCCCACCTGTGAAACAGGGTGATGATGCCTGCTCACGTTGTTTTTCAGGGTTGTTGTGGCATCATGTGAGGTTTGTATGAAGGACATTTATTATTATTATTATTATTATTATTGCTAAATGACCTCTGACCTGCCTGCCAAGTCAGAGACCCCAAGCCCAGGGCTCTCCCCAACCATCCCTCTCTTTCTGAAATGGGCTCAGACGTGAGGCCCTTGGCCAAGCCAGCAAGTGAAGTGGTGGACCAGATGATTCAAAGGCCCCTTCCTGGGGGAGAAAGAAACTGATGTGTATTGAGGGCCTACAAAGTGTTGGGAACTTTACCTACGGCAGCTAACTTAACCTCCTACCTAACCCTGTGAGTAGGTGTTATCATTTCCATTTCCCAGATTAGGAAACTGAGGCTCACAAAATTAGTCAGTGGCAGAGCACAGACTTGCAACCAGATCAGCCTGGCCCACTGAAAGTGGTTCCATACTTTCCCACCACACACCCTCCCTCATTTTGTTGGTATCTGGGGTGGCGCTAGTGGTAACGAACATGCCTGCCAATACAGGAGATGTTAGCGACACGGGTTCAATCCCTGGGTCGGGAAGATACTCCAGAGGAGGGCATGGCAATCCACTCCAGTATTCTTGCCTGGAGGATCCCATGGACAGAGGAGCCTGGCGGGCTACAGTCCATAGGGTCGCAAAGAATCGGGCACGACTGAATCAACTTAGCCCGCACATCCCACCTCTAATCCCTGAACCCCAGAGCAGAGCTCCCAGAACAGCCTCCTCCCTGCACACCCATCCCCAGCTGACCTCAGAATTCAGGAGTCCAGACAGCAGAGGGTGATACAAGAGGGAAAGAGGGGCCAACAAGAATCGAGTATGGACAAGCTCCAACTGTGCCCCTGCCCGCTGTGTCCCAGGGCTTGGCATACACTCTTCACAACAGCTGGCAAGGTGGGCTCTATTGTCCCCATTTTACAGGTGAGGAAGCTGAGGCTACTAGGTTGGCCAGTGCTCCCAGCTAGGAAGCAGTAAGCAAGGACTCTTCAGGTACTTGTCTGCAAGTCCCTGCTCCCTTCACGACAGGCTCTCCTCTCTGAGCTGACCGCCTTGAGAGGGACAATGCTGAGTCACACAGGGAGCTGGGGTCTTACAGCAGAACCGTGGAGAACCACCCTCCCGCCCCCAGCCCCACCAGTTGCCTCCAACACACTCAGCCCCTGCTGGCTTTGCTGCAGTTCCATTAAGGAGAAAGGGAATAAATTAGCCCTGCTTAGCACATTCAGTGGCTGGGGTTCAAGAGGCCGTCTGGGTGGCTCACGCATCTCAATGAAGTCTGCAGTGGTGGGGAGCTGAGGCGGGCAGTGGACGGGGGACAGTCTGGCCAGACTGGGCCTGGTCTGACTGCCCACAGACAGTCTCAGCTCAATACCCAAAAAACGCTTGTTCCTGCTCCAACTTCATTCCCCTAATGGTGTCGCAGCTTGGCTCGGGTGTCTGCACCCCTGTGCCACACTCAGGCCAGTCCCGGAGGACACTCAAGGTTAGCGTAGGGGTAGTTACCGGCTGCCCAGCCTCTCCTAGGATGAACTTGGAAGTGAATGGCTCTGTCCAATGGGGAAGGGAAGGCCATTCAGTACAATAGATTCCTGAGTGCCCCCGCCTGGAACCCACACCTGCCCAGTGAATCTGTGCCTCAGTTTCCCCCCTCAGCACTGAGGTGCCTCAAGCAGGAAGGGAAGACGGGGTGGGGAACAGAGAACAGTGCCACAGGCCAGGTGCAGTCAGCCCTCTGCTCCAATCAGGACCACCACACCATAAGCACAACGAAGCTAACAGCCAGCTCAGCCTGAAGCCAGGCCCTGAGTGAGGAGGTCTGGCAGCCAGGCCAAGAAGGCCCGGGGCCCATGCTCCATGGCAACCTGGGGCCCAGGCCTCTGCCCTCTTCCATCTCCTTGGGTCACCCCCTCCACCTGTCCCACCCCACCTCAGACTCCAGAACCAAAGGCCCTGTCCTCCTCTGAGTCGCAAGGCCTCAGGGGGCACCTTGCAGGCCTCCCGCGGCAGGAGCAGGGGCCCAGCTGTGCTTTGAAATCCACGTCTCCCTCAGGCTGCTACCCACCGTTGATTTTAAGGCCGATCAGTTACTGGGGATGAGAAGGCTTGTCGGCCAACTGTGTCTCCTGGATTCCCTGTCCTGAGGGGACGGGGAGGTATGGGACACTTCTGCTCCTCTCTAGCTCCCTGTCTCCCCTTCGCCAGGGGTCAGACTCTTGCTGCCTGCTAAAGGCTCTCTCAGCCTTCCCCGGCTCCTTCCTCTCACTCAAGCATTTCCCCTAATAAAATCTTTACACATTTAATCCCATCTTGTTTCTCGGAGGACTTGGGCTAATACAATCATTCCATAACCATAACGACAGCAACAACAACAGCTACTCTTTATTAAATGCTATCGATATGCTTCACGCTAAGTGCTCTTATGGGCAGCGGAAGCACAGAGAGGCTACATAGTCACTCGGGGAGGCACAGCGCTGCAGTGGCAAAGCCCAAAGCTGAATTTAGTTCACCCCAGAAGGCCACTGGTGTATCCACAATGCCACAGTGCCTCTTCTGTCAGAGAGAGGCCATCCATCCATCCCCATCTCCGGCCTGTGGGGAGGAAGAAAGGTGGGAAAGGGACTTGAAACTCCTAAGGAAGGGACGAGCCAGAGAGAGAAACAGAGAGATAGAGCTTGAGGGAGACTTAAGAAGAGAAAGAAGGCGGAAATGAAACAGAGGAGACCAGGAAGAGAGCCAGGGCTGGGCCTCAAAGAATCCTGATTCTACAAGCAAGAGTGCCTCACCTCCCCAGGGCAGGGCTGGGCTGGGCTGTAGGACCAAAAGAAACAGAGGAGGAAGGAGAAGGCAGCCCTGGAGCACTTTCCAACCCCACCCTCCTCTTGCCACCCTTGGCCAAGCACCCCCAACTGCACCCTCGGGCACGTGACCAGAGTATGTCAGAGGTGGCAGCCTAGGAAGTCTGCAGTCAGACTCTTCACAGCCCCAGGTCCAGGCACCTCTGTCCCTTCCCGCCCCCTGCATTCCTTGTCCTCCAGCCCTTCCAGGGCAGACACAACAGGCCCAGCCCAGGTCTTGGGGTCCCAACAAAGCCAGGCCTGTCCCCTGCCCAGCCTCCGTGGGAGTGACGTCTGGGCTGGGCAGCAGGTGAAACTGAGCCAAAGGGACGAGGCAGAGAGCCAGGAACTACCTCCCCCAGGTGAGCCTGCAGCTTAACTCCTGGTTTGCCAGATCCGAGTTCTTGGGGCTGTTGGTTAGGGGAGGAAGAGGTGGGTGGAGGTGAAGTCAGGGACAAGGAAGGGGAGCAGCTTCCAGGGTCACCCCCTAGCACACACACATACACAAACACAAGCACATGCACACACTTGCACACACACACACACACACACAGCCCCATTTGGTCCAGCCACAGTCACATGAGAATGACCCACCAGCTAGCTCACACCCACCCGTCACCCATCCCCTACCCTACCCCGTAGTTTAAAATGCAGGCTCCCTCCAACCTTGGTTGAGACTTCCAGAGGCTCTCTGTGACCCACAGAAGTCTAAGGTCCAAACTCTTTAGCTTGGCATTCAAGGCCCTTCTCATGCTGGCCCACTCTTTCCTAGCCTCTCCTCTGCTCCCCTGTACTCCATCCCCCTGAGGACACCACACACTTTCATACCCCCAGGCCTGACAAAAAGTGGCTTTGGCTCCCCCCTGTGAACTCCTACTCACCTGCTAGACCCAGGTCAAAATGTCACCTCCTCTGGGAGAGCTTTCCAGACAGCCCCCAGCAGAAGAGCCACTCCCTGCCCTAGAGCCAGGTGCCAGCTTGCACAGGCCTGCCTGCACCTTGTCTCAGGATGAGGTGTTTACATTCTGCCCCCCCCCCCCCCCCGCCACCTGCCCCCACCCCCACAGGGCCCCTCCCACCACAGAGTGAGGACTCACTGCAGAAGACAACGTGTGCGCCCGGGCCGCGGGTGGGTGAGTGGGAAAGAAGAAGGGTGACAAGGACGAAAGGTGGATGGAATAGAGAAGATGGTAGAGGGAGGCAGGAGCAGGCAGGTGGAGAGGCAGATGGGCTGAGAGGTGAGAAGACAAATGAGAACAGGGAAGAACAGGGCCAACATGTCACATCCAGGGCACCAAGGCCTATGGAACATCAGACCAAGCTTTGCCAGAAGGCTCTGAAAATTGAGTCCAAGGACCCACTCAGCCATTCTTGACAACTCTGATTTCAGCTGCGGCAAGAAGAAGGGGGTGAATGGGGCTTGATGGGGACCCCTAGAAGTTCCTGAGAGGGAGATCCTGGCAGGAATGCCCAGAGGAGGTAGGCAGAGGCAAAAGCTTGAGCTGACAGCAGAAGACAACCCCTTCACCACCACCGGCCTGCTTGGGACTGCCACCCACTGCTGGTCCCACCGAACACCAGGGTCTTAGCTCCCTTCCCACTCCTTCCAAACCTTCAAAATTCCTGCTCTTCTGACCCTGCACACATTCCTATTTGACCCCCCAATCAGGTCTGAGCTTGACCAAGGTTGTCTTATCCCAGCTCCATCCCCACTCCAGCCCCAGCCACCACCAGGTGGGTGTCCAGAGGAGCCTATGACCCAGGGGAGCAGGTGGCTTTCCAGGCACAAGAGCAGCAGGCCCACCTGCCCATCACTGTCCCCTGTGCCAGGCCTCCACCTGGGTTCTCTCTCCTTCTCCAGGGTCTTCACCTGCCCACCCTCTCCATCCATCTACTGAATAGCCCTTACTGAGCATCTCTCTGACCTACATCCTGGGATATCTAATCCACCAAACACCGGCTCACAGACTTACAGGGGAGACTGGCTAGTGAATAGACATCACCCAAAGCACCCAACACTCCCCTTGTCTTGTCCAGAAAGCAGCACTAAAGCTGAGGCCTCTCCACCCTCTTTTCCTGGGGTCTGTTTGGAGATCCAGTGTCCCGACGTGGGCTCTAGGGCTATTCAGGTTGGGGGGGGGGGAGCTGGCTGGAAGCACCAGGGCTGGGGTATCTTGATGAGGAGAGGTTCAACTTAGGGCTCTGAGCTGGGACAGTCAGCAAGAAGACCTGGACCCTCGGCATCGCCTGGGTCTCCTTCGCTCCCCACCACTGGGCTTCTCTGCAGATGGCAGCCTTGGCTTCCCACTCACCAGCTGCTGTCCCTCCAGGGGTTGCCTTGGCTTGCCTGCCCTTGGTGCTGTGCTCCTTCCTGGTGCCAGGGTCTCTCGGCAAGTTCATACATCAAACAAGGAGGCAGTGGCTGGCTTCCTGCCCTCGGCAAAGAGAGAAGGACTAGAGGGCACAGCTCTCAGCCTTGTATACTCCTGACCCATCAGAGACCTGGGCCTGCCCCCAGAGAGCGAGTGAAACTGAAAGAGGTGGTCGGCTGCCCTCCACCCACCCTGACTCGAATACAGACCTCCAGGGCTTCTTCCTCCTTCCTCTCTGATACATGAGCCCCACATTGGGGGCGAGGGGTGGCAAGATGAGAAGAGTCACCACAAAGGGACATATTAGGGAGCTGGATAATGTTCTCCCCTTCCCCTGGATGTCTCTCATGCCTATTGTCAAGACGGTGAAGGGCTCCCTTTATAGAATGATGCCTCAGACTCTTGAGATATTTGAGCCTTCTAGAGACAGCGTATTAAAAAGCAGAAAAAAAATTAAAAAATAAAAAGCAGAGACAGGCTGCCCAGACTCTCCTAGGATGAACTTTGAAGCAGATGGCTCCATCCAGGGGTGAAGGGGAGGCCATTCAGTGCAATACAGATTCCTGAGTGCCCCCACCTGGAACCCACAGCAGCCCAGTGGATCTGTGCCTCAGGTTCCCCATCAGCACTGAGGGACCCCAACAGAAAGGGAAGATGGGGAGGGGAGCAGAGAGCAGTGTCACAGGCCAGGTGGAGTCAGCCCCCTGCCCCAAGCAGGACCACCACACCATTAGCATGACTAAGCTAACAGCATATTAAAAAGCAGAGATGTTACTTTGCCGACAAAGGTCTGTAAAGTCAAAGATATGGTTTTCCCAGTAGTCATGAACGAATGTAAGAGTTAGACCATAAAGAAGGCTGAGTGCCCAGAATTGAGGCTTCCAAACTCTGGTGCTGGAAAAGACTCTCATTCAATGAATATTCAATGAACATTCATTGGAAGGACTAATGCTGAAGCTGAAGCTCCAATACTTTGGCCACCTGATGCAAAGAGCCAACTCATTGGAGAAGATCCTGTTGCTGGGCAAGATTAAAGGCAGGAGGAGAAGAGGATGACAGAGGATGACATGGTTGGATGGAATCACCAATTCAATGGACTTGAGTTTGAGCAAACTCCTGGAGATAGTAAACGACAGGGAAGCCTGGTGTGCTGTAGTCCACGGGGTTGCAAAGAGTCAGACATGACTCAGCAACTGAACAACAGCAAAGAGACACACATCAAGATAGACGGATGAGTCTGCCCAACAGAAATTAGAACACAGGATCGCCAAAAGACATGCGTGAAAATGTTCATGTTCACGCGCAATAGCCCCAAACTAGAAACAAGCTAAATGCCTGTCAGTAGCAGAATTGATAGCTTCAAACAGTGGAGCACTAAGCAGCAGTGAGAAGGAACGCTCTACAACTAGACACAAGCACATGGATGAAATTCTCAACCATCATGTTGATCAGAAGTCAGACACCAAAGAACACACATGCTCCATTTCTAAGAAGTTCTATAATAGGCACATCTATGCTGGTAGAAGTCAGGACAGTGAATAACCCTCAGACGGCAATTAGTACCTGGAAGGGAACGGGGAAGGGGACCTTCTCGTTGTGGGCAAGGCTCTATTTCTTGACTGGTGCTGGTTACATGGCCACAGGAGTGTGTTCATTTTGTGAAAAGTTTGTGCACTTTAATGCATTTATGAAATACTTCACTAAAATGGAGGAATGCCCAATGAAGCCTTCAGATCAGATCAGTCGCTCAGTCGTGTCTGACTCTTTGCGACCCCATGAATCGCAGCACGCCAGGCCTCCCTGTCCATCACCAACTCCCAGAGTTCACTCAGACTCATGTCCATCGAGTCAGTGATGCCATCCAGCCATCTCATCTTCTGTCATCCCCTTCTCCTCTTGCCCCCAATCCCTCCCAGCATTCTCTTTTCCAATGAGTCAACCCTTCGCATGAGGTGGCCAAAGTATTGGAGTTTCAGCTTTAGCATCATTCCTTCCAAAGAAATCCCAGGGCTGATCTCCTTTAGAATGGACTGGTTGGAGCTCCTTGCAGTCCAAGGGACTCTCAAGAGTCTCTTCCAACACCACACTTCAAAAGCATCAATTCTTCGGCGCCCAGCCTTCTTCACAGTCCAACTCTCACATCCATACATTACCACAGGAAAAACCATAGCCTTGACTAGACAAAACTTTGTTGGCAAGGTAATGTCTCTGCTTTTGAATATGCTATCTAGGTTGGTCATAACTTTCCTTCCAAGGAGTAAGCGTCTTTTAATTTCCTGGCTGCAGTCACCATCTGCAGTGACTTTGGAGCCCAGAAAAATAAAGTCTGACACTGTTTCCACTGTTTCCCCTCTATTTGCCATGAAGTGATGGGACTGGATGCCATGATCTTTGTTTTCTGAATGTTGAGCTTTAAGCCACCTTTTTCACTCTCCACTTTCACCTTCATCAAGAGGCTTTTTAGTTCCTCTTCACTTTCTGCCATAAAGGTGGTGTCATCTGCATATCTGAGGTTATTGATATTTCTCCCGGCAATCTTGATTCCAGCTTGGGTTTCTTCCAGTCCAGCATTTCTCATGATGTACTCTGCATACAAGTTAAATAAACAGGGTGACAATATACAGCCTTGACGTACTCCTTTTCCTATTTGGAACCAGTCTGTTGTTCCATGTCCAGTTCTAACTGTTGCATCCTGACCTGCATACAAATTTCTCAAGAGGCAGATCAGGTGGTCTGGTATTTCCATCTCTTTCAGAATTTTCCACAGTTTCTTGTGATCCACACAGTCAAAGGCTTTGGCATAGTCAATAAAGCAGAAATAGATGTTTTTCTGGAACTCTCTTGCTTTTTCGATGATCCAGTGGATGTTGGCAATTTGATCTCTGGTTCCTCTGCCTTTTCTAAAACCAGCTTGAGCACCACCACCTTCCAATTTTATAAGGGGAATCTTCACCTCACACCCTCCTTCCTGCTCCCTCTCACCCCACCTCCAAGCCTCCATGTCCTGTCCCTTCTCTGGAATCAGTTCTGGCCTCACCCACCCCACGTGACCCCTCCCCATGACCTGTCACCTCTCTAACCCAAACCACCATCATCCCTCCCCCAGGTAACAGCGACCACCTCCCCAGGTCTTGTTGCTCTGCCTCTCCCTGCTTCCAATACACACGCGCACGTGAGCACACACACACACACACACACACACACTGCATGGATCACAGGACTCAGGGGGAGCGGCTGGCGAAAGCCTTTGTAGAATTCCCCAGGAGCTCCCAACTCTCCTTCATCTCACGACGTTCACACGTGCTGGTCCCACCACCTAGAACGCGTCTCCTCTCTAACTGCTACCAGCACGTCAGCTCCTTGTTTCAATGCTACTTCCTCCGCCTTCCTGATCTAACTCCAATCCCTCTGGTAGCCCCCATTACCTCCACTGCACTGTTTCCAACAATGCATTTGTGCAATTACTTGTCTGCACTTGGTTCTCCCTCTCCTCTTGGACTGACACCCACTCTGAAGCCAAGAACAGGGGCTGCCTGCAGGTATCTGTGTGGCTGAGTCCCTTTGCTGTTCACCTGAAACTATCACAACACTGTTAATCAGCTACACTTCAATACAAAATTTAAAAATTAAAAAAAAAAAAAAAATAACAGGGACTGCCTGCATTCCTGCTCTGGCCTCAGCTGCCAGCTCCACGGCTAGCTCACTGCAGGTGCTCAAAAGTGCACATGGGCTAAGAGACCGGGTCTTCATTGCTCCCATCACAAAAAAAGAAGTGATAATCATGTGACATGATAGAGGTGTTAGCCAATACGGCAGTGGTAATCACATCACAATATATAAACGCAACAAATCAAAATGCTGTATACTTTCACCTTACACAGTGTGATATGTCAATTATATCTCAATAAAAATAAATTTAAGAAATACATAAACCTGGGTGCAGGCGTGCTCCGTCGTTTCAGTCGTGTCTGACTCTTTGAAACCCCATGGACTGTACTCCACCAGGGTCCTCTGTCTATGGGATTCTCCAAGCAAGAATACTGGAGTGGTTTGCCATGCCCTCCTCTAGGGGATCTTCCCAAACCAGGGATCGAACCTGGGTCTCTTGCAGCTCCTGCATTGCTGGCAGACTCTTTCCCCAATGAGCCACCTGGGAAGCTCAATGCATACACTTACAGTGAAGTTAATTCTATTATAAACTGGGGCAATGAATATCCCAAAACTAAAGAAAAAAAAGTTTGTTAAATAGGTGAATGACCAGACCCACCTACCTTGCAGGCAGTCTGAGAACCAAATTCCCACTTATGCAGGGTCAGGACACAGGTTATGGTCCTGTCTATCCCTCTATTATGGCTCTGCTATCCCTCGTGTGGCCCTGGACGAGTCATTTCCCTTCTGTGGGCCTCTGTGTGCTCATCTGTGCAGTGCAGGGTTGGGGTTGGTATGGATCAGGACCTGATATTGTGTGAGAGTGATCCTACAGTGGTGGAGTGTGTGTGTGCATGCATGTCTGCATGCGTATCTGTGTGTGCACACGCCTGGGCACATTTCCCTAGCCGGAGAATCCATAGCTTTCATCAGATTCTCAAAGGAATCTATGACCTTTCAAAGTTCAGAACCACTAACCAAACCCCTTCAGCTGTGGGGTCTATGAGTATATATGACTAGAGAAATAGAGGAAGCAATTCAACCCAGAGCAGAGGGAGTTAGATGAGACCCCAGAACTCCCATCACAGATGTAGGACCCCACAACAGGAATGCAGGGGGGGCTGCAGGACCTTTTACCCTTGGGGATCTCCTAAACTCAGTAGGGCTCTGAGCTACTGGGCAGAGGCTGGATGAACTGACCCCAGGAGCCGGCTTCCAGAGAGAGGAGGCAGAGGCGGCCCAGAGTCTCCTCCCCTCTGCTCCCACCAGCATCCAACAAGCAGCCACTTGTCTTGGGATATGGCAGAGAGTGAGGAGGCGAGGCTGGCACCTGGAGATGCCCTCCAGGCCCCTTGGCGCCCAGGTCAGAGAAGGTTTGGCGGGAATGCTCCGGAGGAATGCCAAGCCCCACCTTCCCCTCTCCCTAGGCTGGCAGGCTGCTGTGTAAGACTAAGGGAGGGCTCCCGGTGTAGGGCAGTCATGGGACCACAAGGAGGCCGCCTGAAGGGTGCAAGGCCTACACCACCAGGCTCCACTAATTCAGAGCTGAGGCTCAGAGTTGTGGGTACCAAGGCAAGGGCAAGCTTCCTCAAAGCCAAGAGGAGGAGCAGGTCACAGATTCCGGCCAGGGGAGGAGAGAGGTGCGGGCAGTGGGGCCTGAGGGGGACAAAGAGGCCACCAGAGCAAGGAGGGCAGTGTGGCCTAAGTAGAGGACAGACTGCTTAGGGGGGTGAGTGTGGCCAGTATGCAGGGACTAGAGGACAAGATGGCCTGGTGGGAAGGGGACTTGCCAGAAGGGAGAGGGGAGGAGCGAGGCTGCGGGTGGGGACAGATGATGTGAGCACAGCCTGTGGCCCAAGGAGAGAAGTTCAGTCTACAGAAGGAGGCGGAGGGGAAGGGGGTCCTGTGGCAGGGAGGGTGGCATTTCAGTGGCAGGACCGTTGGTAGGAGTGCCCTGGCCAGGAGCCCAAATGCTTGAGTAGCTTCTAAGCCCTGACTCCTAAGGGAGGCTGAGAGCCCGAGAGATGTTTATCCACCACAGGAACGTGATAAAACACCTCCTCTGGCAGGCGATCGGCAGCCCGGCTGCCCTTTCCAGGGTGACCGAAGTCTCCTGAGGGTGGCAGTGTGAATGGGGCGCTTGGAGAGGGGAGAGCACACTGGCGACAGCACCTTTCCCACCCCCACCCGCTGGAGCCAGAGGAGCGGTGGGCATGAGCTCGGGCTGGGACAGTTCCATCCTGCAGATGAAGGCAGGCTGAGTCATGGGTGAGAGCCAGGCTCTCTCAAGAGGCCACTCAGAAACCAGCTCATCCAAATGCAGACAGTCACTCGTCCCCATGCCCGTCCCCGTGGTTGTCACACGTGGGCGTCCACAGGCCCATGTGCCCACTCTCCCTGCCCCCACCTTCTCCCCTCTCCTTGATCACCCTCCTCTAGTGCCCCTGGCTCCTTCCTCCGAGCTGCCCTGACTGCCTGTCCCTGCCCACCCTCAGGTGGCCCCCTGGCTCCCACCCACCACCCTCCACCCTGCAACCGCATGCAGAGTAGAGAAGGTAGGGAGATGGGAGACAGAGGGAAAAGTCAGAAAGGGTCTGCAATAGGAACGGACAGGGGAGGGAGACTGTGAACTCACTTCCCCCTGAAACCTTCCAAGGACAGAGGAGGGTTCATGAGGCTCTGAGGTCAGGACAAGACTGGATGACATCTGGGGAGGGGGATATAGAGTCCAAAAATTAGGCCACATCACCTTCACTTTCTGCCCCTTTTCCAGGACAGAGAGGCGGTAGTCTGGGATGCCCAGCACACCCTCAGGCTTCACCCTATCCTCAGGGCCCAAAGCTGGGCTCAGGCTTCCAACAGGATCATCCCTGGGCCACCAGTCACTGTAGGACCCAGAAAATATCTACACCCCACCAAGCCTGTCCCTCACCATGGTTGGTCATTGCGATGATGACCGGCGCTAGAGTTTGGGAAGGACAGAGTAGGGTTTATAAGCGCAGCCCTATGCCTGGCATTGTGAGTACAACCACGAATACGCCAGATCTGAGACCTGGAGGGGCATCCAGTCAAGTGAGGCAGAGGAGTCACTTCGGTGCACACACACACACATATGCACATGCACACACCTGGCTTCGCTGGTTGCCTCAAAAAAGGGGGATAAGGGAGCAGGGATTACCCGCACCATACATTCTGAGTTGCCCAAACTCTGTGAGCCCCAGATGGAGGGACAAAAGACACCAGCATAATCCAAACCCCATACAGCAAATCAAACTCAGGAGGCTGCAGCCTTCACAGCCCCCAAACAGGGAGGTAGGCTGGGATTGTGCAGGAAGCCTATAGCAAAGTTGTCTAGTCCCAGGTGACTCCAAGTATCCCTCCTCCTCCTTGGAGAAATCCAATGCCCACACCTACACCAAGCTTTCTAGTTCAGGGGACAGAGGCCTCATCCAGGACAGACACCTGCCTCCCTACGCCGGCCTGTTCCCACCCACCTGGATCAGCTTCCCACTTGCAAGGCTCTAAGACTTACCCAGAACAGAGAGTGCAGAGGTGAGGGTCCAGCTCCCCCACCATCTTCAAGTCAGTCCTGGCTCTAACCAGACCCTCCCTGACTCAGAAGGCCCCCTCCCTCGTGACTATGGAGCCCTGGTCAGAGACAACAGTCCAGCTACGGGTGTGGACACACAGTCAACTGCTGGACTAGCTCGGGGAAAATTCATTCTTTCAGTGCCTTTCCCAGCAAGCCCAGCCCTGCCTCCCTCGCATGGCGCCTAAAATCTCACCTGAACTATTTGCCCTTTTAAGGGTCAGGTCCTACATCACCCTTCTCTCAGGGTCACAAGAGAGCCAGATGAGACCTAACACGCTGCCCTTCACCTGGTACGGGCTCCAGCGCGCCCTGACCCATGTTGGGTGCTTTCCCTGCGGGGCTCTTTACCTGTCTCAGGTGAACCAGGCTGTGCCTGCCACCTACCCGCACAGCGCCCTACCTGAAGCAGCAGCCGTCTGCTCTGGGCTCGGACTGAGCCCGGGGGCTCTCGGTCCTCCCACGGCGCGGGGGCCGGGGGACTCCCCGGGGGCTGGGGGCCGCAGGGGGGCCGGGGCTCCAGCGCCTCGCAGCACACCAAGCTCACCGTGCAGCCCATCCGGCCGGGCGCCCGCCCGCCCCTCACCCTGGCCACCGCTCGGCCCAGGGCGTCGGGAGGGGACCAGCGACTCCCCCAGCCCGTCCCCGCCCGGAGCCTCCTTGGCCCGCAGTGCCAGGAAGCGGGGGAGCGCGGGGCCGGGCAAGGGGCGGTGACACCGGCGCCCGGACGCAGCCAGTGAGGAGGGAGACCCGAGGGCGCGGTGGCGCGGGGAGGGGCGCGCGGGGTCTCGGGACCCGCCGGGAGATAGACAGCGCCGGCGGGAGCGACGGGAGAGGCAGGAAGCAGATAAGGAGAGATAATGAGGGAGAGACGGGGACACGGGGGACGGAGAGGGGGGACGCAGCCTCTGCACGCGGGAGACCAAGTCCCGGAGAAGAAGAGACCGGCAGGAAGTCCCCACGGAAGGACCGAGCCAAGCTTGGGTACCGCGTGCGCGCCAGAGCTTACGAGCGGCTCCTAGGGCGGGGGTGGGTAAAGTGGGTTGTCCTCGCAGGGGCCTGCTGCTCTGTTCCCTGCGCTCAGTACTAGCTCCTGGGGACCCCACGGGGAAAAAACCCCAGCCTCAGAGAGGCAGAGCCATAGCCAGGGTGGGACAGTCCCAGCCCACCTGGGCAATCCACGCAGCCCATTCCTGGATACAGCCTTTCACCAGTGCTTTCACTTTCGACCTTTCTCGGGTGATTCCCAGAACTGGGGAGATGGCACTGGTGATCAGCAGTCACGGCGAGGAGAAGGGAGACACGCAGTGGGACCCTTGTTCTCCTCTCCCCATCTGTACCACACTCCAACTGACAGTGAAGACCCGCGGTGATCGTGGGGGCAGCATCATAGCCTCATTGTGCCACCTGGTGGCGATAAGGAAGAAAGACAAGAGCAAGTGACCTTGATGAGAAGCGGATAGAACGTGCAAAGCACTTGCAAAGCAGCAGTTGCCTCTACCTCTGGGTCCCCATCCCTGTTGGGCCAACTAGTGAATCTGCCCCTGGTCTGCCTAAGAGGAACCGTCTCCCATTTCAGGATCTTCCCTGGTGCCCTTGACCGTGCCTTTACCACTTCTCCCCTGTGTACAGTCTTCCGTTCCTCCTGCTCTGAGCAAGATTTCCCCTTTGTCCAGGGTGCTAGACTGGGCGTGAGTCACTTCCCAGGCAGCAAACTCTGAGAGAGGCTGTACAGAGCGCTCAGTCACAGATAACAGGCTGAGGCTGCAGTGCCCCAGCTTTCCATGCCCCAGAGAGCCAGGCCTTTCCAGGTGAGTAGCAAGGAGACCCCTGAGTCTCTGGGGGTGGCTGGAGAAAGGGAGTGATGCCAGAAGCAAGGGCAGAGGAATCCTGGATAAAGATGAGGAAGGGGAGGCGGTCCAGCTAGGTGTTTGTGGATTTCAGAGATCATCTGGGCTAAAAGGAGCTGCAGAGACCCTCCATCCAACCCCTTGGTCTACAGGTGGGGACATCCAGGCCCATGAAAGGTGAAGGATGTGCCCCAGGTCACACCGTAAGCTCGCAACAGGGCCGGGTTGGAGGAGCAGGGCTCTTGACTCTCAGCACCGTGCTCCCTGAATACCATCCCCCGAGCCTCCCTCACTTTCCCTTCATTTTGTTTTCCCTTCCCCTCCTCTGCGTCCCAGCGCTCCTTCACTCCCACTCACCCCCAAATTCCAGCCACCACAGTGTGGGAGGCCGGACACCTGGCTTTCCCACCCTGTGCCTGTCTCAGGCTCAAAGAATAAGCTCACGGGCCCTACGGGCCACGTCATTCCTCTCTGAGCCCCAGGATCCACTGTGTGTAGGGAAGACAGGCTGAAATTCCCTGGGCAAAGAGAAGCAGGGTTAAAACCCTGCTCCTCACACCCCACACCCCAGCATTCTAGCCCACCCCCCACTCTGGAGCCTTGCCTTGCTTCTGCCTCCTGCCTCCTTTTCCTCAAAGAACACACATTTTCCGCTCGGCTGGGGCCCAGGAAAGGATGAATGTGTGTCCCAAGGATGATGACTGTTCGGGCAAGGCCCCCTGTGGGGAATAGGGCCTCACCCCCTCAGCCCAGCATCCACATGGCTGGCACACATGAGCCCTTAGGACTGCTCACGGCCAGTCAGGGTTGAGAGCATGCACCCTGCAGGCACAGGGACCTGAGTTCAAATTCTAGCTTCATCCCTTAGAGTTTGGTGACTTTGGATAGAACACCCTCTCTGAGCCACCCTCTCCTCATATACAATGGAGTTAATAGCCTCCCAGGGTTACTGTGGGGACTGAATGAGACAAGGGTATCAGGCAAGGGCACAGAACTTGCCTCCCAGGAACAACTCCCTGGGGCGTGGGGGAACCCCACCATCCTCCTCCTGCCTTGCCTCGCAAGAAGGAGCTGGGGTTTTCTCCTACCAGTAGACTCGCCGGGTGACCCCAGAGATGTCACATTGTTCTTTAGGCTCTGATTCTTCCTTTGCATGAGGAGAGTGCTGGGCAGCTTTAACCTGAGGCTCCTTCCCAGGCCAGTATTCTAGACCATAAGGAATCACGTCCTTCAGATACTCATGGCCAAAGAAGGGGCTGTCCTCGAGATGACCAGGGACCTGAAAGGTGAGAGTGTCCAGAGAGAGCTCTGGGACGGCACTTGGGGAGAGGTGAGGGGTCTCGGAGCCCCACTCCTCTCTGAGGTCTGACATCCACCGTCCTCCCCACAGCTGCTGTCTCTGCCATCCTTCAAGGCTACGGGGCTGGGCAGCAGCCAGTGACAGACGCCAGTGCTGAGCTGCACAGACTCTGTGGCTGCCTGGAGCTTCTGCTGCAGGTAGGTCCTCCCCTCCCTGTCTCTCCCATCTCTCCAGGTCCCAATAACCAGTAACAGAAAGGGTTTTCCCAGGCGCTGAAGGAAGAGCCCCTGCCACTCTTTGTTTCCACACTCTACCTCGTCTCTGTGACTGTGCGTGCTCACTCAGTTGTGTCCAACTCTTTGCGACCCCAAGGACTGTAGCCCACCAGGCTCCTCTGTCGATGGGATTCTCCAGGCAAGAATACTGGAGTGGGTTACCATTTCCTACTCCAGGGGATCTTCCCGACCCAGGGATCGAACCCATGTCTCTTGCATTGCAGGCAGATTCTTTACTATTGAGCCACTGGGGCCTCCTCTCTGTCAATCAGCAAATCATTCTGGACATCTCACCTCACTCTTGGAGGGAAGTGAACCAGAGCAGGGCTAGGGTAGGGTTGGGCGGGGCTGAAGGCAGCCTCCTGCTCTAAAGACCAAGGTTTCAGAGGCATGGATGTCCCTGGGCTGGCCATCCTCACTGCTGGTTACAGCCTCAATCATCAGTAGCACTAGCTTTTATTGAGCACCTACTATGTGGCCAGCTAAAGCTTTTATATGTCCACCTTGTTTAATTTAGGCTTTCCTGGATGGCTCAGATGGTCAAGAATCTGCCTACAGTACAGGAAACCCAGGTTCAATCCCTGGGTCAGAAAGATCCCCTAGAGAAGGGAATGGCAACCCAGACCAGTATTCTTGTCTGGAGAATTCCATGGACAGAGGAGCCTGGCGGGCTATAGTCCATAGGGTTGCAAAGAGTCGGACACGACTGAGCAACTTCACTTTCTTTCTTGTTTAATTTTTCTTTCCTGTGGTGCTTGATGACCAGCCCATGCCCAACCCCACACACACATCCCCTTCCTACTTCTCTATGTGCGTGTAGATGTGTGTGGTGTGAGTGTGCGTGTATGTGTGAGGTTTGTTTGTGTGTGGTGTATGATGTGTGCCTAGGTGGTCTCCTGCCAGTCTGTCCCTCAGATGCTGCACGCCAGTCACACTGGCCTCTTCCTAAAGCACAGCAGGAAAGCACCTGCCTCAGGACCTTTGCACCTGCCGTTCCCTCTGCCTAGAATGCTCCTCATCCAGAAATTTGGATGGCACATTTCCCTTCAGATCTGGACTTGAATAAAACCTCCTCAGTGAGGCTTTCTTGAGCCACGCTAATCTACATTTTTAACACACACCACACATGCACATCACACACTCACACACCCCACACACATCTCACACATGCATGCACACGCCACACACTTTCCATTCCCTTTCTCCACCTTATTTTTTCTCCTTATCAGTCAGTGCAATCTAATGTACTATCTGTTTTGCTTATTCACTTTGTTCATTGCTGTATCCCCAAGGCTTAAAATGGGGCCCAGAACATAGTTAGTACTCAATAAGTATTTCTGAGATGAATGAATGAATGAGAACACCAAAGGCTCTGAAAGATCGAGCAGCTTACTGGTGATCACACAGCCAGCTAGGGCAGACCAGGACCCTAAGCTGGCTCTGTCTGCACTAGCCCCTTCCCTGCCATCACATGACCACTCAGCACACTTGATGGCAGAGCGGGTTCTGGCAGGAAGCATTTCCACAGTTTCCTTTCCCTCTTCTTGCTCCCAGTTTGACCAGAAAGAGCAGAAGAGCTTCCTGAGGCCTCGGAAAGACTATTGGGACTTCCTCTGTGCGGCCCTGTGGCAGCAACGGGGGGACACGGAGCCAGTCCGCTTCGTTCACTCACTGGACAAGGTATCCAGGGCCGGGTGGCAGGGAGGCTAGCCTTGGCATGGTGGGGTCCTGCCCCTAGGCCCTTGACAAAGATGGCTCATGGGCTGGAGGGGACACAGGCCTGCCCGAGGTCCCCCTTGTCACCCATCCCTGCTCCACTGACCATAGGAGCCCTCCCCTGGTCCCCACCTGTCATTAGCCCCACCCTCAGCACCCCTCTCCACTCCCTTTCCTCCCACAGCCTTGAGTCCCAGGACACCCTTTCTCATCAACCATTCAGTCATTCCATCTTCTCTCCCTCTGTCCTGGTTGAGTTCCCTTTGTCCTAACACCTCCATCTGCCCAACTTGTCCCCTATGCACTCTCAGTTGAAGACTCCACTGGGGAAAGGCCGGGCCTTCATCCGTTTCTGCCTTGCCCACGGACAACTGGCCGAGTCCCTGCAGCTCTGCCTCCTGAACCCAGAGCTTACCAGGTGGGTAAGAGCCTCTTTACCCCAAAAAGGATGATTTAATATCAAGGACAAATAAAGGAAGGGTTGTAAAGGGAAAGTCAAGGAAGAAAGGGCAGAGGGGAAGCTTAGAGCCCCAGTCCTGGTAGCATCATGATGCTTGGGCCTCCTGATCCCCAAGGGCCATAACCCTGTTCTGCAGAACCATCCCAATATGGTGTGCAATGGAAGTGGATTCTCTGAGGTCGGGGGTGGCAATAGCACCAGAACCAAAGGCCAAGGGCATGGGTCATTGTTAACTCAGGGAGTGGTATGGCCCCCGGAGCCCTCTGGTGTGCCCTGAACTCCGGGAAGACATCCTGGACTCCCTCTATGCTCTCAACGGGATGACCTTCGACTTGGACCTGCAGCGGCCAGACTTGGATGGGGCCTGGCCCATGTTCTCAGAGTGAGTGGGGGCAGCATGGAGGGGAGCTTCTTTTCAATGCCTGCTCCCAGTACCACCACCCTCCCAAACTAACCCTAAGCCCTCAGTCCCTAGCCCCATCTTTTCCTCCCTCCTTTATTGCTCTCTGAAATCCCTGTTCTCCACCTCCCTAGACTTCTGTCTTCCAAGTGTCATCTTAGGATGTCCCATGATGCTTCATTAAAGAGTTGCTGGATGTTGGGGTAGACGATTAGAAGGATGAATGGATGTTGGGATGGAATGGAAGGATGGATGGAGGATGGGATGCATGTGTAGATGGACAGAAGGAATGCATGCATCAGAGTGGAAAGGCAGGAACGCGGGAAGGTGGGGGGATGAATGGGTGGCTGGAAAGATGGGGAGTCCTGCATCTGAGGACCAAGACCACTGCTGGAGAGAGACCTAGCGTCTCCCTGCTTCTTTCACTTTCAGGTCCCACTGCTCCAATTCCAGCCGGACCCAGGGAAGAAGACCCAGAAAAACCAAAGAGTCCCCAAAGGAGGTGCCTCTTACCCAGCCTTCACTCTAGTTGCCTCTTCTCTATCTCTGTTGGGACCCCCAGGTTGAAAAGTAACTGAGCCCTGACCCAGCTAGACAAAGACGGAGAGGCCAACAGGTGGACCTCGGGAGCCACAGTAGCATAAGCTTATATTCCTCAGGTGGTGAGGGTATCTACCAGGGAAAGAAAGGAACCACTGGCAGCACCTGCAGGTGCCACTGGGGGCCCTGGGGAGGAGGGAAGGCTGGGGAGGGTGACTGGAAGCTTATAGAAAACAGCCCAGGGAAACGACCTCTGCTGGACCATTTGCAAACATGTCAATTCAATTCAGAGAGTGACTAAAGAGCCAAAGTGCCTGCTTCATATCCCAGCTCCATGCCTTACTAACTATAGTCCTTGGCACAAAACTTGTCCTGCCTCACAGGGTGGGCGTGGGGGTTGTGACAGTGTATCAGCCCAGGTGCAGCGCAGGGCAAGGCTCCTGGTACATGCCCACTAATTAGGCAGTAGCTTGTGGTTCTCATCCTTCCATGGGCTTGCTTTTCACCACCACCCCGCCAGCTTCCAGGACCGGGGTGCAGATACTATAGCTCAGTCTCAGACCTTAAGGAGTTCCAGATCTTTAGGGAGATAGACCCTAAAGGAACACATTGCAACACAAGTTAAATGTAGTGACCAGACACCTAGGAACATGGGAATGCCAAGAAGGCTTCATGACAGAGGTGACTCTTAGGGGCTGTTGGTCTATTTAAGCCTTCACCACAACCCTGTAAGGAGATAGTATTCCCATTTTACAGATCAGAAAAAGGAAACACAGAGAAGTCAAGTTCGGGGGAAAGGGGGAGATCAGAGGAGAGTGGTGAGAAGGACTTAGGGGAAATCAGATAGATGCAGAAGATGAAGGTAAAGGAGGGAGGAGGATGCAGACAGGAGGTGAGGAAGGAAAGGCCGTTGAGAAGCACTATTGCTCCCTGATGAGATGAAAGCCCAGGCCTTGGGTCACCTGAGGCTGTCAACACTCAGATTCCTGGGCCCTACCCCAAATCTCCTGAATTAGGCTTCTAGTGGGAGGACGCAGGAATTCATATATTTAGCAAACACACTAGATTAGGGCTGTGGCTTCTCGCATGCACCAGGATGGTGAGCTGGGGCTGAGAGTGATGATGGATTCGGGGCTTCTTTGCAGATATCAGCCACATATGGGAACTCCACAGACGTCCACCTGGAGGAGCCACACACAAGCCAAGCCAGCTGTCTGCGAGATGCACCCAGGAAAGATGGGTTGGCTGGACTTCCCAGGTCCCAGCAACACAGGCATCATCCCCACTTTTTGGAAAAGAAGAAGGAAGATCCCAGGAGCCTTGGGTGCCCCCCGAGCATGTGGGAACTAGAGGGGGAGGAGTTTCAGCAAGACCAGGAGAAAGGAGCTCCAAGGACAGAGATCTGCCTGGAGGACTCAACACCCACCATCCAGGGACAGGGAGTGGGAGCCAGAAAGACCCTGAAAGAGGTGGTAGGGTCAGAGGCTGAGGGCAAGGGAGCTTTGATGGGTGTGGAGGGCCAGAGGACAACAAAGGGGACTCATGAAGGGGAAGCAGAGAGGAGTCATATCCATAGACTGCTGACCTCCAGCCCCAAAGGGACAATAGGGGATGTAGCGTCATGGGGCAAGCAGGATGGGAAGGTGCCTAGTATCCCAGGGGAGCTCTGGGTCCTTCAGGGCCTGGGAACCAAGGAAGACTCCACCTCAGAGAAGCCTCAAGAGCAGACAGGAGTGACCAGTGTGACCAGGAGGGAGGAACAAGCAGAGATGGCCTTGCAGGATGTCGTCAAGGTGAGAACAGTCAAGCTCTGTACTTGTCTCTGCTCCCCACTCTAACCTGGCCCATAGGCAGGTGTCTTCAAGGGTGGCCCTGGGCCCTTCCAGCCCATAGACTAATTTGTATTGGTCCACACAGAACCATTATGATCTGAGGATACCATATGAAGTTCTTTGGTTCATCACATGAAGATCATGCATTCTTCAATTTATCACAATCCCCACATCTCCCTATTGCCTCACACCAGGCCCATATTGTTCATCCATGCTACCTGCCCAGCCCTGTAGGCATCTGAGTTTGCAATCCCTTCCCAAAAGTTCTTCAGGGCAGTTGCTTGTCCTCAAGTTCCATAACCCTCTTTATTGGCAGATTTCTTCCCCATATCTAAGTTCTGCTGTTGCAGGCCCCACCCACCTCGTTGCTCCTCTGGCTGCTTCTCCTCGAGGTCACCCAAACTGTTTTCAAGCCTTCCTCTAGCATCCTCCCTAGGCAGAGGCTTCCAGATGCTTGCCACCAGTGACTTGGATTTTTTAGTGAAGGAAGAAATCACGGCTCCAGGCTCATCCAGGGGCACAGCCAGGCACCACAGCTCCCAGGGCTCTCCCCAGTCCTGTGCTCCACCCAAGAGCTGTTTCACATGACCTGGGGTCTCATGGGAGTGTTTGCCAGGTCAAGTCCCAGGCTGGGGTCTCTGCCCTCCTCCTTCACCTTCCATTTCCTTTCACCCTGTCCCCGCCTTCAGAGCCTCAGATATGGGCTGCAGAAAACCCAGGAGCAAGCCCAGCACCAGGAGCAGCTGCTGAAGGAGCAGGAAGGGGAGCTGAAGGCACTGCAGGAGCAGCTCAGCAGGTAACCTAAGCAACCAACATCACAGCCAGGTGTGGGAGCCAGGGGGCAGGAGGCGCGCATTCATGGTCATGCCAGGAAGCATCTTCTGAGCACCTCCCATGTACCAGGCCTTGCCAGGGCACAACTTGGGGGTGCCGAGGTATACAGAGCACTATTCCTGCTATCCCTTGCCAGCCCCCTCCCTCGCTGGCCTCCCTAAGTAGCCCCAGGAGAGCTCTATGGGTCCCTCCCTTCCTGCACTCACCTTTGCCACTTGCTGCTGCCTCTTCTGCGTTCCCCTCTCTCTTTTCCATCCACAAAGCACCCCCGCCCCACCACATTCCTGCCCCACTCTCTGTCTCCCTCTTTCCCTCTGTTTGCATCTCCTTTTCCTGTTCCCTGTTGTACAATCTCTCTTTCACCCTCTTGATCATCGTAATCATAACTATCATCACGGAGCACGTACACCCCTGGCATTCTTCCAGGTGCTTGCTCCTAACAACCTCAGGAGATCAGTCCTTCAAGAACCCCCGTTTTATAGATGAGGAGGCTAAGGCTCCAAGATGCTACACAACTCACCCAACATCAGCTAGTTAGTAGAGGAGCTGAGATCCAGACCCTGCAGCTAACTCCAGAAGCAGTGGGCTGAAGGCCACTCCTCAGCCAGTACCCTCTATGCCTGTGTATCAGTCCCCCCATCTCTCCCTCTCTCAGCAACCAGCACATTCATCTTCCTATCACCACTCCACGTCAGGGGTCCAAAGTACACGTTTGTCTCTGCTTTCCCCCCTCAGCCTTTCATTTTCTTAGGTTCTTGGTCACAATTTATTTTTAAATTGTGACACCACGCGAAGTTCATCCTTGGTCTGACTCAGTCTCACCGTGTGTCTCTCCCTTGGTGTCTGTGTGCCTCAGTCTGCCCGCCGGCCTTGCCTCTCCCACGTGGTTGACACCTGCCCTAAACCAGGGGAGCCTGCGTAGCTGTGATTCAGAGTGAATCACAGAGCCATCTACTGACTGCTTAACAGGCGCAGAGAGGCCTGGGACCCAGGAGCCAAGCCCAAAAGGCCCCCTGGGACTCCTACCGCTAGATGCTCAGCTGAGTCCTGTGTTCTTTTTCAGCAAAGTATCCCATGATTCAGACCCTAAGTGAGTGCAGGGGCCTTGCCCACCCAAGACCATCTCTGGGAACCAAGACAGGCTGCAGGGAGAAGCTGGGAGGCTCTGGGAAGACCACCCAGCCCCAGTTGCTCCCTGGGGCTGGGTGAGCCCCTGTCTCACAGCCCCCTGTCCTGAGCCCATTATCCCATCCATCACCCAGTCATTCCACAAACATTCCACATGCCCACTCTGTGCCAGGCCTGTTCTATGTGCTATGGTAGTTATGATTATGATGGTCAAGAGGGTGGAAGAGAGATTGTGCAACAGGGAACCGGAAAATGAGAGGCAAACAGGAAAAGAGAGACAGAGAAAGAGAAGACACTTTCAAGGATAAAACGCAAAATGCCAGCCCTTGTGGAGCTTACACACCAGTGGGAGAGGCAGTTAATAAATACAAGCAATAAAATACACAGGATGTCAGATTGTGATGAGTTCTAAGAAGAAAAAAATTAAAGCAGGAGAGAGGAATGGGAAGTAACAGGGGCGATACTTTAAAATGAGGTGGCCTCACCAGGGGAGGCCTCCCTGGAAAGGTGAAGTTTGAGTTAAGACCTGAAGGAAGGGAAAAGGAGTCATTTGCATATGTGATAGAAGAATGTTCCAGGCAGAGGGAAGGGCAGGAGCAAAGGCTCTGTGGTGGGAATGGGCACGGCATCAGGAGTGCCACTATAGCCCCCGTGGCGGGAAAGAGAGAGAGGATGTAGGAAAACGTCAGGTGGGTCATGGGAAACCCTAGTGGGTCATCAGAGGACCTTGGCTTTGGCGTGACTTTGAACCACTGAGTCTCCTGAGCAGAGGAGGGACATGATGTAACTCTGCTTATTAAAAATATATTTCTCTGCATTTAAAAAACAATTCAGGGGTTTTTAGTGTATTCACAAAGCTGTGCATCCACAGTCAATTTTAGAATATTTTCATCACCCCAAAGAGAAACCTGGTACTCATTAGCAGACACTGCCCAACCCCCCTCCTCCGCCTCCTAGCCCTGGGCAAGCACTAATCTGCCCTCTGACTGCATGGGTGTGCCTGTTTCAGGCTGGCCTGTGTTTTCGAGGATTCACACCCCTGGCCCCATGGAGCTAGTCTACAGGGGATCCAAGCTGGAAGCAGGGAGACCGATAAAGAAGGGGAGCTGGGATGTACTAGCGGCGATGGGGGTACAGGGAGCAGCTGGATCCTGAAGTCAGGCTCAAGGGACTGGATGTGGGGTGAGAGAGAAAGACAGAAGTTGAGAATGACTCCAGGCCTTTGGCCTGACTAACTGGAAAGCTAGAGTCAGTGTGTGGAGGAGCAGTCTGGCAGGGACAGCTCAGGCGTTGGGTTTGGAGCCTGCCAAGTTCGAGACCCCTGTAAGACACCAAGTGGAGCTTTGGACGGGTGGTTGAGTGGAGTGAAGGAGAGAGGGTGGGCTGGAGGACCCACTGGAGAACCACTGGAATGAGGGTGGTGAGTAACAGAAGCTTCGGAGGCCAGGACAAAAATGTGCCCCTCTGCCTCCTGGGAGCCAGGAACTTAGACCCCCACCCCTGGGAAAGGGGCCATGGGCTTCGAGCTGGTGACAGTATGTCGCCAACTGTGAGAAGGGCCATGGGGCCCAGGCAGAGAGTGAACAATGTTCGCTCTGCCTCTGTTATGGCCACGGGCGGGGAGGGCACAGCAGGGAACAGGACAGGCACGTCTACTCTCGGAGGCCTGCAGAGACAGACGACAGATCAACAAATAGAAATACGGTTTTAGATAGTCATGGGCCCTGCAGAGGCCAGAGAAAGAGAGGAGAATCATCTAGAATTGGAGTCAGGGAAGCACTCTCTGAGGAGGTGGCTTTTGAGCAGAAATTCCAACCACAGGCAAAGCTGGACCAGGCAGGTATCTCGAGAGGAGCCCTTCAAGCAGGAGGACAGGCAGGTGCAAAGGCCCAGGAGATGTGAGCCTGGGGACAAGCAGGCGTGTGGCTAGAGCAGAGGCCTCCACATGCTCTAGAAGCAGAGTCGTGAACAGAAGTGTCTCATGGTCTGACTTGGGTTTCTGAAGGATAGCTCTGGCTCTGGTGGGGAGAACGGACTCAGGATGGGCAGGGTGCAGAGCCCCAGGCTATACGCACAGGGGAGACACGGCAGGTCCCAAAGCAGAACAACCCAGGGCTATAAAAATACACCTGGGCTTTCCATACCCACTTCCTGGCTTTCTGACTGTGTGGCCCTGGGTCCCTCTTCTGCCTTAGGTCCCTGATTTGCAAAAAGGAGATGGTTGCCTCTCTTCCAGCTCAGATGCTCTGTGAGATCTTCTTTCTAAGCAGATCTGCCCCCTGGGTTAACCTCAAAGCAGAAGGGATTAGGACAGGTACGAGTGGAGGGTCTTCAGATGGGGAACTAGGTAAATATCCCTTCTTCCCCCCAACTTGGGTGGCAGCACCGAGCTCCCCAGAGGCTGCCGCAGGACCGTAAGGATCCATCCCCCTCTCCTACCTGCTGTCCACTCAGCCCTGGTGCCACAAACCACTGGTGACCAGGGCCCTGCGTGTATGCAAGTGTGGGGAGGTGAGTGATCAGAGCTGGACAGGCCTGCTCTCAGATTTATGCTCCCTCCACTTATCAAGTTGTGTGACCCTAGGCAAGTGTTACTACCTCTCTAAAGGTCTGTTTTCTTTCCTATAAAGTGATGATCATATCACCTGTCCCATAAATTTGTGAAAGTTCAATGAAACAAGGCTATAAAGCACTAAGCTCAGTGCCAGGCACATAGTAGATTCTCAATGGACTTTAATTCCCTCCAGGTTAAGAGAGGACACCTCCTGCCCTAGGAGTGTCGGTGGTGGTGGTGGTTTAGTCTTTTAAGTCGTGTTCAACTCTTGTGACCCCATGGACTGTAGCCGGCCAGGCTTCTCTGTCCATAGGATTCTTCAGGCAACAATACTGGAGTGGGTTGCCATTTCCTTCTCCAGGGGATCTTTCCCACTCAGGAATCAAACCCAGGTCTCCTGCATTGCAGGCAGATTCTTTACCAACTGAGCTATGAGGGAATCCCAGGAGTGTCTGTCACCCCCTTGAAAGTAAAAGTGAAAGTCACTCAGTCGTGTCCAACTCTTGTGACCTCATGGACTGTAGCCCGTCAGACTCTTCTGTCCATGGGATTCTCCAGGCAAGAATACTGGAATGGGTTGCCATTTCCTTCTCCAGGGAATCTTCCCGACCCAGGAATCGAACCCAATTCTCCTGCTTTAGCAGACAGATTCTTTACAGACTGAGCTATGGAGGGAAGCCCTTAAATACTTAAAATGCTTCAGTGGTTTCCATGACACTGAGATCAAAGTCCACTCCTCCTGGAGCACTGAGGACTCTGCCTGCCTCCCGCCTTGCCTCCTGCCTCCCAACCCCACCCCACCCCCTGTATAGGGTTGGCCAAAAAGCTCATACAGGTTTTCCTATTACAGCTTATAAAAAACCCAAACAAACTTTTTGGCCAACCCAATAGTTTTGCACGTCTTTCTTTCATTTCCTCAAATAAGCCAAGTTCTTCCCAATTTGCAGAACTTGGCATGTCCCTTTCTCTGGCTCTGCAAGGCTGCTTCCCTGTCTTTCAGATCTGCTTAAAGGTCACCCTGTCTAAGAAGACCTCCTGAGTGCTCCCTCTGCTCTGCGGCTCTGCCACTCCTTTGGCGTTATCACACACTTAATTATGTTATTGGTCCATCACTCATTTTAACCACTGCCCCAAACATGCTATAAGCTCCACCAAGAACTTTAGGCATTGCTGTATTCCTGGCACCTAACACAGTCATTGGCACACAGTAGGTGCTTAATTTCTTGCCTGGAGAATCCCATGGTCAGAGGAGCCTGGCAGGTTCCAGTCTATAGAGTCACAGAGTCGGACACAACTGAAGTGACTTAATAACAGGTGCTTAATAAATGTTCCCTCTAACCCTAAAGACACTGACTAACCGCAGTGGTCACATTAGGGCCTGCGCTGCCCACACCAGAGGCCCTGGGATCACTGGGCAAGTAACTTCGCTTACGAAAATGAAATCCTGATACTAAGAAATGAAGAGGCTGAGGACTCAAATGTTTGTTAAGTCACTCTTCCCTACGGCTGCAGGGACTGGCCTTTCTGGATTTCGGTGGCTGCTGTTGTCTGTCTGATGTTATGGCTCACCCAGTTTTCCTCCCTGCAGCATGCTATGGCAGAAATTCTTAAATTAATAATTCAATTCATCGTCAAACCTCTTCCCCTAGGGGCATAGGTATACACACACACACACACACACACACACACACACACACACACACATCCAGAGGTCATAGAACAGACACCACCATTACAACACGCACCTGTCTGAACAATGGAGTAAGAGGTGGGGGCCTGGAGCTAGAACCTTTTTATTTCCAGTCCATTAGATTTCTTAGAAACTTCTAGGAAGCCACTAAGACAAAAGGAAAAGGCAAGAACAGAACTGAGGAGTTTCCAAGCCCAAACTGAAACAGAAATTTAAGAAAGCCATATGTTTAATATGACTTTTTTTTTAACTGAAAAGACAATCTAATGCAATTTTTCAAAATATTTTAAAGCCAAAAAGTCACTTCAAATCCTACATCACTTACTGCTCTCCCCAAACACCACGGTTGTTTTCAGCTGGCACTGCCCATCCAGCCTGGGCTCCCAGGCACCCGCTACCCCCCAGAGACCAGCCAGGATTGTGAGCATGCCTTTCCAGAAAACGATATTTTAAAATGAAAATGTTAAAGAGAGAGAGAAAGAAGGAAAACAATTGAAAATATTGGCTCGTTCTCTCTAAAGGAACATGCAAGGCTAGACCCTGTTTTCGTTGCTCTGATCGGTTGATGAGTCAATCTGTAGGTGTCAGCTCACACAGTGCTTTGTTTGGTGTGATGTGTGTGTTGGGTGGTGAGCGTATGTGGTGTGTCATAGGAGTTATTGGTGTGTGATATGTTGTGAGTATGTGTGAAGTATGTGCGTGTTGTGTGGTGTGTGTGGTGTACATGTTATGTGCATGTGTGTGATGTATGTTATGATGTGCAAGTTTAAGTGTGTGATGTGTTGTATTGTGAGTGTGTATGTCTAGTGGGGGTGTGGTATCGGTACATGTGATGTGTGTGGTATATGTGTAGTGTGTGTGTGCTGTGTTGTAAGTGTGTGGTGTATGTGTGTGTGGCATCTAGTGTGGTGTGTGCGCCTGTATGTGTGGTAAATGTGTGTTGTATGTAGTATGTGTGCTGTGTTGTGAATGTATGATGTGTGGGGTGTTGTGTATGGGGGGTGTGTGTGTAGTGTGTGCTGTGTGTGTGTGGTGTGTAGTGTGGTGTGTGTGCCTGTATGCATTGTGAATGTGTGCTATATGTAGTGTGTGTGTGTGCTGTGTTGTGATTGTATGGTGTGTGGTGTGTTATGCCGTGTGTGTATACAGTGTGTAGTGTGTGTGTACTATGTTGTAAGTATGTTCAGTGTGTGTGTGTGTGTGTGTCTAGTGTGGTGTGTGTGCCTGTATGCGTTGAGATTGTGTGTTATATGTGGTGTGTGTGTGCTGTGTTGTGACTGTATGGTGTGTGGGGTGTTATGTGGTGTGTGTGTATAGTGTGTAGTGTGTGTGCTATGTTGTCAGTGTGTTCAGTGTATGTGTATGTAGTGTCTAGTGTAGTGTGTGTGCCTGTATGTGTTGTGGTTGCGTGTTATATGTGGTGTGTGTGTGCAGTGTTGTGAATGTGTGGTGTGTGTGTGCACTTCAGCTGCGGGGGCACCACCAGCTTCCCGGGTGGGGCTCCGGTCACTCAGCCCGGCTCAGACACAGATGCTGCGCTGTCCCCTCAGAACTCAGCCCTCCTCTGTGCCCAGGTGTCAGGAGGAGAGGGCCCGGCTGCAGGCGGAGCTGGAGCAGAAGCAACGGGAGGCTGAAAGGAAGGACGCCGTGTATGAGGAGGAGCTTGGCGGGCAGCGGGACCTGGTCCGAGCCATGAAGAGTCGGGTGCTGGAGCTGATTCAGTAAGGGCGGGACCCCGGGGTGGGGTGCAGGATAGGGCGTGGTATCAGGCATGCCCTCTGGACCTTTGTGTACACCAACTCATCTCCTTCTTTCAGCCACCTCCGCTGTTATCCCCATGCCACAGATGAGAACACTGAGGGTCAGAGAGGCTGACTTGGCCACCAAGGACACACAGCATACAAATGGCATAGAGTCCTCTGCCTCTAAGGCAAGCCCCCCTCCAACCCCCACAAACACACACACCAACCAAGGTTAGGAGAAGGGAAAGGAGCCCAGAGGTTAACTGGGAGGTAATCTCATGTCCTATACCTGCCTGCCTGCTGGACTTCCTCAGACCCCTGGGCCTGTGGCCTGTCCTGGGTCAGCCGCTCTAGGTTCCAGAGGCTGAGCTCACCAGGATTCATCCCAAACCACTAAACTTGCTGAAGGATAGGAGGAAATGCATAAAACCTGCTTTCTACCCTTCGGTCCAGTGAGGAGATAATTTCCAGATACACAGTGCTCTCTCACCTCATTCAGAAAATACGAGACTGTTGGACTCAGGTTCCCTTAGAACTGGAAGGCTGCTGAGGGGTCACCTAGAAATAAATCCTCTTGCACAAAATCCATGTGATTAAAGGTAAGACAAGGGAGAGGTCAGCCAGGAAAGAAAGAAGAATTTAAGGAATAATCTCCCCTGAGGATCTGTCAACTGGGAAGAAGCTAATAAAAAATTAGCTATATATCTCACAAAAGAATTTAAGGTGGCTAACAATAAGACAGATAGAGGGAGGGATATATATATATATATATATATATATATAATTGTTAAAGAAAAATAAAAGATTTCCTGAAAAATGAAAAAGATACTCCTGAAGTATCAGGTTTAAAACTCAACTCTGAACATCTTGGTAGCAGGATGAAAGAGAAATGCAGAAAGTTTCACCATCCATTCAAAGGAGCAATACCAGTTCACCAAGAGAGACAAATGTTTTTCCTAGTGCTAAAGAAATTAATCACAAGGTCTCAAACCACATAGTACAATGTCCCTCCCAGAAGCATTATGGAAGACATGGCCCTAAGCCAAAAAAAAAAAAAAAGGAGTGTGGAGCAAGAAGTTTGACTTCTGTGTCAAAATGGTAGACTGACCACATGTTAGTTAGTTAGTTCAGTCGCTCAGTCGTGTCCGACTCTTTGTGACCCCATGGACTGCAGCACGCCAGGCCTCCTTGTCCATCACCTACTCCCAAAGTTTACTCAAACTCCTGTCCATTGAGTCAGTGATGCCATCCAACCATCTCATCCTCTGTCATCCCCTTCTTCTCCCGCCTTCAATCTTTTCCCAGCAGCAGGGTCTTTTCAAATGAGTCAGCTCTTCACATCAGGTGACCACACATTATCCAGCCTCTATCCTGAGATCTCACTAGAATGATTGTAAAGGAATAAAATAGAGAGAAAGTTGGAGGAGCCAACCACAAGTGAGAGATAAGAGCTAATTTCCAGAAGCCAGAAAATAGATGGAGAAGTGGATACTGAATTTAGCCCAAGTTAGTACTCCAGGGCCCAGAGACACCAAGAACACAGATGGCAGAAGGGAGATGAGGGGCAGAAACCGGGAAAATGTACCGATAAAGTCATTAGAAAGAGCAGTGTACAGCCTGCTCTGTACAGCTGTGTGGTGTACAAATGTACAGTACTTTCTGCCTGCCTCCCCAACTACAGAACATCTAAGAGTGAGGGGTCTATCATCAGGCAAATAAGTAAAAGTTGATGTGGCAGGTAGCTCCCTGCCCAATCTGCCCTAAAGTGAGGCTACTAGTCAGCCATCCCCATCTACGCCTTGGAGCCCCAACAGCTTGTATCACCTCTTTCTTAAACATGAAATGACAACCGAGGATCCCCAGACATTTGAGGAGAGCCTAGAAAATAAAGAGGAGTGACAAAAATACACAGACAAAAAAGATCCATCATCCATGAAGCTATGAAAAGCAACCATCAAAAGATGAGAAACATTCTCGGAAATTAAAAATATGATTACTGACATGTTTGAATTCCACTCGGCTTGGAAAAGAAAGATGAGGCAGTCTCTCAGAAAGTATAATGAAAGCACAGATAAATGAAGACATGAGAGAAATAGAAACACAGAGAATCAATCCAGGAGTTCTGATAACTTCTCCAACTGACAGGAGTTCCAAAGAAGGAGAGAATAAAAAGGAGGTGATTTTCCAATAAAAATATGAGATGCTTTTCCAGTTCTGATGGGAGTTGTTCTTCAGATTTAAAGATTTCACTGAGCAACCAGCATAATAAAGGAAAGGGGCAGGGTAAACCACATCTAGATACATCATTGTGAAATTTCATTAAAACAAAGATAAGGAGAATATCCTAAAAGACAGGTCCACTTGTAAAAGAAAGAGAACCCAACAAATTTTAAGGGTTCAGTGATGTAGGGGTCAATGGTTAAGACTCAATGGTGTAATGCTTTCAAGTTCTAAGAAAAACTGGCTTTTGCCCTCGAATTCTACATCCAGTCAAACTATGAAGCAAGTGGGGAGGTGGTGGAGGAAAGACATTTTTCAGATAGACAGGTTACATAAAATTCACCTCCCACACAGACTTTCTTCGGAAGTTAATTAAGGATGTGCTCCAGAGAAACAAGGAAGTAAGATAAGAAAGGAGAAGATGTGGAACTCAGGAATAGTAGCCCTAGCCCATGAGGAAAGGAAAGGGAATTCCCAAGATGACAAGTGGGCAGCAAGCCCAGGAAGTAGTCAGTTCAGACTACAGGAGAAGTATGGAGGGCCCAGGAGGGAGGTCTCAGGAGAGAAAAAGCTTCAGTAGAGTATCTGAGATGATGAAGAAGGGGGTGGGTGCGGATTAGGCCATGTTAAATGCAAGCCATGCAAGAAGTGAAGAAAAGTAATTAGAAAGTTCCAGAAAAACAAAAAATTTCCAAGAAAGGAAATATCACAGAACACAGCTCCAGGTGATGCAATATGTTTATGTACTAATAATGTAAATACTGCTCATTGATTATTTTCAATGTTAGAATCAATCTAAAGGTAAAGCACGGAAAACAATTATAATTATAGAACAAATCTAAATGTTACTCAGAGAAGGCAATGGCACCCCACTCCAGTACTCTTGCCTGGAAAATCCATGGATGGAGGAGCCTGATAGGCTGCAGTCCATGAGGTCACTAAGAGTAGGACACAACTGAGCGGCTTCACTTTCACTTTTCACTTACATGCATTGGAGAAGGAAATGGCAACCCACTCCAGTTCCCAGGGACGGGGGAGCCTGGTGAGCTGCCATCTCTGAGGTCCCACAGAGTCAGACACGACTGAAGTGACTTAGCAGCAGCAGCAGCAAATGTTACTACCTAAACAATGTCAAGTATGTAATAGGATCCAACAGGAATACCTGTGAAGATGGAAATGTTCTGCATTTGCCCAGTCCAGTATGATAGCTACTAGTCCCATGTAGCAACTGAGTACCTCAAATGTTGACTGATGCAACTGAGAAAATGAAGTTTTAACTTAATTTAACTTTAAGTTAAATAAACACCTGATATCACTTATATGTGGAATCTAAAAAATACAACAAACTAGTGAATAAAAAAAAGAAGCAGACTGACAGCTATAGAGAACAAACCAGTGGTTACCAGTAAAGAAAGGAAAGGAGGGAGGGGCAATATAAGGGATTTTTTTTAAGGAAGTTATTATGGGGTTATTGTGTGTGTGAAACTTTTGAAAATTCTAAAGTACTGTAGAATTTAAAGTATCTTTCATTCAATAAACATAATAATAAGATAAAAAGTTAAACATATACCTAAATATCCACATATGGCTAATGGCTACCATATTGGATGTTGCAGGAGTAGATGACAAATTAGGAGGTGCAGAAGGAGGAGCCCTGAAGAGAAGGGATGCTGACACCACCTTATTACAGAATGGCAGTCGTATTATGCTGTCTTTAGTTAATAGAATGAGTGAGAAATAAATGTGTGGGTATATTCTATAAAATTCCAGTAGTAACCAATAAAGGAACAAAAAATGGAGATAAAATTGCATTGAGAGGAAAGAGGAGTTAGTAAGGATGGTAATAAGTAAGCTGTATCCTGTGATATCAAGGAGCTCTATGAAAGATACTCTCTCTCGATAAATCAAGGTGGAAGAATATGAGTGTATTACTTGAATATGGAAGTAATATCAAGGAAAAAAACCTAAAGGATGTAAGAAGTGGTTTGCCACTGAGAATGGGAAGGAGGCATATCAATTTCCTTTTGATATAATTCCTTCTGGACTGTTCAGTGTTTAAATCATGCCTGTGCGTGTCATTTTGGTAAAAATTTTAAGCAACCCACATTCCTAAACATTCTTCAAAAAAAAAAAAAAACCAGTTAGGATACTTTTGGGGGAGCATGAACATACATTAACTACAAGGCAGTTTGTACTGAGTGCCAAATAAAAATAATAGGCATTATATGCTATAGGAAGCTGGGGCAAGAGCCCCCTGGGGCTTCCAGGATCAGGGAGCATTTCTTAGAGGAGGTGGGATATGAACAGATTCTTAAATAATGGGTCAAGATTATGTTGGGTGAAGGGAGCCTGGGTGTCATCGTCCATCTTCCCAGAAAAACTGGAGACTCGCTGATCTCTAATGTGTGTGTTTCTCACTGTCTCTTCATTTGTCTGTGTCTTTCTCCTTCACTACATCTCTTTCTTGGTCTCTCCATCTTGCTCCCTGTCTGTGGCTCTGTCCCTGTCTGTCTCTGCATTTTCCCCCTGTATCTTTCTCTCTCCCTCCACATTATCTCCCTGTCTCCCTCTCTGTGAGTCTGTCTCCCTCTCCAACTCCCTGACTTTCTTTCTTTCTCTCTCTGAGTGCCTGTATCCCTTTCCCTCCTTGTCTTCCTCTCCATTTCTGGCTCTCTGTCTTTCTGCTCTGCCGTTTCTCATCTCTTTTTGTCTCTCTATGTGTATATCTCTGTGCGACTTCCTCTGTTTTTCCCTGTCTCTCCCTCTTCTTTGTCTCTGTGTATCTGTTTCTGTCTCTCCATCTGTGTATCTCCATCTTTCTCTGTTCCTCTATCATCTTCTTTTTCCTCTCTCTGTCTGTGTGCATCCCCACCTCCACTTGCCCATCAGAGAGAAGGATATTCTGTGGCAGAAAGTCCAGCATCTCTCGTCCATGGCCCCCGGATGCTGCATCGTCTGTAGCAAGATCTTTGGCCGGTTGTCTCGGCGGTACCCATGCAGGTAATGGGTGGGGTACAGCATCCTTCCTTTGGGACAGCCCAGTTTCCACCAGCCCACAGCCCCGTGCCCACTCCAGAGAGGGAGGGGCACAGGAACTAGGCATTTGTGAAAGGCCACTTGAAGCTGGCCACTCATTTTCCCCAATACTTGGCAGAGACATGAGCAAGAACTGTAGAAAGGGGGCAGACAAGGAAGGGCCTCTGCAAGAAGGGACTGGGTGACCCTTCCAGGAGCTGACTGATTAATCGACCAGCTAATCTCATCTGGAAAGAGAGTTTCTGTCCAAAGGAAGCTGCTCTCCCCACCTTGCCCTGGGAACACGGTGAGAGGGCAGACAGCAAGAGAAAGGACAGTGGGCCATCAGGAGAACCTGCCACTTGGAGGACCCTGGAAAGGTGGGGCACCAGGACACCTTTTAGGAAAGAGAAGGCCTCCTGAGATAGATCCAGGGCCGTCCAGCCAGAAGATGAGAAATGCAGAGACAGACACAAAGATGCTCAAACTTCATGACCCATCCCCCGTATGCAGCCACCTGCACCCACTCTTCTGCCTCTGCTCCCCAGGCTCTGTGGAGGCCTGGTTTGCCATGCCTGCTCTGTGGATTACAAGAAGAGAGAGCGCCACTGCCCACCCTGCTCCCAGAGGAGAGACGCCCAGGTTCTCTGACCGAGACCCGTCCAGGACTGGCTGCTCCATCCCACGCGACCCCTCCCCGTGGCCCTTGGCGGCCCTCTGGTCCGACCAGTCCTGCCGTCTAAGGCAGGCAGCACTTGAGTGGACAGACCGTCGTGTGGAAGGTGGAAGGAGCCGGGGTGGCAGTCAGGAGAGGGCTCTAAGCCCGCATCTCCCACTGATGAGCTGGGTGGCTTTTGCAGAGCGTCAGGCTTTTCTCCTAACGTGAGAGAGTGGGCGCCATCTTGGTCTAAAGTCCCTTCCGGCTCAGAACGTCTTGTCCAAGAATAAGACCTGGTGGCCCAGGTGTTTCCCTTCCACACTCATTCCTCAGTCAGCCCACCCTTCACGACACAGGGGAGCTTCCTGTCTGGAGTCTGCTTGGGGGGTCTATGTAGTATTTTATTTTTAACACCTTTCTTCAGGTACTATTAACATATAATACACTTTATATAAAATCTGATGAGTTTTGACTTTAATATACACCCTGAAGTCATCACTGTATTCAAAATAACAGACGCATCATCCATCAGCCCCAGTTTCCTTGTGCCCTTTGTCATCTCTACCCCCACCCTCTCTCCATCCCCAGGCAACTACTTACTCACTTTCTGTCACTAGAGACTAGTTTGCATTTTCTAAAATTTTGTACAAAAAGAATCATCCAGTATACACTCTTTATTATCTGCCTTCTTTCACTCGGCGTAATTCAGTTCAGTTCAGTTCAGTCGCTCAGTCGTGTCTGACTCTTTGGGACCCCATGAACCGCAGCACGCCAGGCCTCCCTGTCCATCACCAACTCCCGGAGTCCACCCAAACCCATGCCCATCGAGTCAGTGATGCCATCCAACCATCTCATCCTCTGTTGTCCCCTTCTCCTCCTGCCCTCAATCTTTCCCAGCATCAGGGTCTTTTCAAATGAGTCAGCTCTTCACATCAGGTGGCCAAAGTATTGGAGTTTCAGCTTCAACATCAGTCCTTCCAATGAACACCCAGGATTGATCTCCTTTAGGATAGACTGGTCGGATCTCCCTGCAGTCCAAGGGACTCTCAAGAGTCTTCTCCAACACCACAGTTCAAAAGCATAATTATTTTGTCATAAAATACTGCTGAATAGTATTCCACTGCATGGATATACTGAATTAGTTTACATTCAGCTGTTGCTGATACTTGGGTTGTTTCCAATTTGAGGTTATTACAAGTAAGTTTCTTCTCATCACCTGTGTACATATATTTGTGTAGAGATATGCCTTTATTCCTCTTGGGTAAATACCTAGGCATGAAATGACAAGGTGTGGTAGGTACATGTTTAAGTTTTAAGAAATGGCAGAGTTATTTCCCAAAGAGATTATATTAATATGTTGCAACTTCTCACTGACAGGGTGCAGGAGTACCAGTTACTCCCCAAAGCATCTGGTTTGGTGAGTTTGAGGGGAGGCTTGAGGCTCTCTGCCCTTTCCTTCCAACCACTACGGTGATTTGGTGGGTCCAAGTTCTGAGCACTTCAGAAGAAGGGGCTGAGTCTAGGTGACTTTCTCTACAGTGCTTACGCAGCTAGACTTCAATACTAAAGACAGTTGATGAGGACTCTTGTAGCTCCATGGTATGAGATGATATCCCCTGACTGCTCAAGAAGTCTCACCCGAATTATGGTTACTCAGTAGGAGTTCCCTGGTGGCTCAAACAGTAAAGAACCCAACATTAAAGAACCAGCTTTGACCCCTGGGTCAGGAAGATGCCCTGGAGAAGGGAATGGAAACATACCCCAGCCTTCTTGCCTAGAGAACCCAATGGACAGAGGAGCCTGGTGGGCTACAGTCCACGAGGCCGCAAAGAGTCTGACATGACTGAGCGACTAAACACACACACAGTGGTCATCCAGTTATGGTACTTCTGAGAATGCTGTTTCAGAAGAGGTGTGGACCCCATTCTGTGGCTAGGTGATTAGCTGCCCTACTTGGGCTATAGGGCAGACTTCACAGCCTCAAAGAGGCATGCTACTCCTGGCCCCTCTGCCTCAAGCAGACTGCCAAAGCCTCTGCAGCGGTTGGGCAACCCTGTGGCTCTGACCAGAGCCTGCGGACCGCCTCTTGGGGTCAGGGCCGCCCAGATTGCATCCCATTACCATCTCAGGGAGGAAGAATTTTGCAACAGCAGTTCCTGCCCTGGAGAGCTGGTGAGAACTTCTCCTTAACAAAGACAGCAGGGAGGTTGAAGCGGGGTGGGGGTGGGGGGCAGTGGGGGGGGGCGGGGTGCAGGGAATAGAGGGAGTGAGGGGCAGAGCTGGGGCTATGGGAGCAAAAGGGCAATAGAATCATCCCTGCCCTAAAGGACAGTGGTCCCTTCCTGGAGGCTAGACTTACTCAGACACTTTTATTAGGGCTGGTTCTTATTCTAGCAGAAGACATCATATTCTAGTAGGACCTCCAGCGGGAAGCTCAGACCTACCTGATGAACTGATGGGGGGAGGGAACCCAGAAGAAGCCTATGCTCTAAGAGGAAGCAAGATGCTCTGGGAAGAGAACTCAGGAGGAAATCAGGGGCCAGGTACGGGGGAGCTTGACTGTCTCCCCTTATTTGGGAGAGATGGAAGGGCAATGTTGAAGACCAGCCTCTAGCTCAACACTGCCCCCCAAAGAGTCCCACCAAGTCCAACAGAGAGCACAGAAGCTCCACAAAGATGTTGGGAAACTTGTTAGACCCTGGGGACCCTCCAGCCGAAGGTTCCACAAGGGTCACCATAGTCCATCGCAGAGCATGGCACTGCGAGGGCACCAGTCCACCAGAAAAGAGCCCAGGGCACAGGTCTAGCCCAGTAGCACCAGAGGCACACCTAGGGGATGCCTCCAACAGATTCCCCCATATTTCTGGGGAGCAGTCTATGGGAATAAGCCCTGCATGAACACACGGGTCTGAGCCAGTGCAGTCTGGGTTATCACTGTTGACATGACTTAATTTGTGCTCACAGGCTGGGGGGTGCCCTGGGAAATTTGGATGACATAATTATTTCTTTAAATCAGATATCACTCAAATGCTCCAACATACATCAGTTCCCTCACTCTGTCAGTTTATTCAGTGCTCAACAAAACGATATCAAGCACCTAGAGTGTGCCAAACTCTGTGTGGGATAGCTTTGGGGAGACAAAATTTCATATATATATATATATAATCCCTTCTTTCAAGAACCTCGCAGCATGGAGGAGGAAGCCGTCATACTGATGATTATAAATCCCTGAAATTGATGCCATCGTAGAGGTAAGCCTGGGGATGCAGAGAAGCACAGAGAGGGGTGGCAGTACGTGGAGGTGACAACAGGCCTGAACTGGAGAGGAGAGAGAGTTGGCCGGCCCAAGAGGGTGGGGAAAGGGAAAAGGAACTGTGTGCCAAAGCCCAAGAGGAACCAGAGCAGCTGTAGTGGGGGAACTGCGAGTTGTTCCCTGTGGCCAGAGTCAAGTATTCCAGAGGGCATGGCTAGAAATAAGGCAGGAGAAGCATCAGAGGCAGGGGCACCAAGTGCCCAGATCAGGAATTTGGCACTGACTGAGGGCAACAGGGGTCCTTGAAGAGCTGTAAGAGGGAAAGGTAATCAAACTCACATTTGAGGCAAATGGTTCTGATAGAGAGTGGAGGATGGATTGAGAGGGGAAAGACTTATGGCAGAGAACATTTAGGAAAATAGTGATCTGGTCATGGTGGTAGCAGCAGCAGCAGGAACCAACAGTGCCAAGCACCATTCTGTTTTGTAAATATAGACCCATTTCATCCACATGACAACCCTATGTGGTGAGTGCTCTAATTATCCCCATTTTACAGATGATGAAACTGAGACCAGTAAGACACAATAACTTGCCCAAGGTCTACAGCCACTGACATTGCTGGGATCCTAACTCAGACAGATTTGCTCTGAAATTCAGAGGTGTCCCACGATGAATCCAGTAGCTTAGGTGAGAGAATAAAGCAGGGCCTAATTCGTCAATGAAGATATTGAAGAGGAGATAAGACAGAAAGATGTTAGAGAGATGGCCTTGGTAGAGAGGAGGAGCAAGTTGAGCCTGAGGGGCATGCCCATTCCCCAGTTAAGGAGCAGGGGCACCCATGTCAGGGAATTCATGAGACCAGTTGTTGGTTTTTTTTTTCCTTTAGCCACAGAGTTTATTGTTTGAATATTTGCAACCATTATTCTATACACAAATGTTAATTTCTTACAAAACCCTGCATTCCATATTGCTGGGTCACTTCACTCTCCATTTTATGCCATATTTCCATCAAAAACTGTTTCCCTAAATTACAATGTGCCTGGTTGTGTGTTGTTGTTCAGTTGCTAAGTTGTGTCCTACTCTGCAATGCCATGGACTGCATAGCCCACCAGGCTCCTCTGTCCATGAGATTTCTCAGGCAAGAATACTGGAGTGGGCTACCGTTTCCTTCTCCAGAGACCAGTTTTCTATATGTTGAGTTTGCAGCATCTGTGGGACCTCAGGGTAGATTTCAGGAAGTGGTTGCATGTAAGAATTTGAGCTTAGAGAGAAGCTTAGAAGAGAAGCTGGGAACTATAGGTGTGGGAGACGCTGACCCAGACTGGATAGGGGCTGAAGCCAAGGAGGCAGGTGGGCTGGTCTAGGGAGAGCAGGGAGACAAGGACCAAGGCAGACTCCAAGGAACATCCATATTTGAGGAATGAATCAATAAACAAAGCAACAAATGAGACCAAAAGAGTTTCTCAGAGAAATAAAAGAAGAATGGAGTTAGTGGGGTGAAATGTTGCAGAGATCAGATAAGACTTATACAGTATCCATTTCACCATAAATAAAGTTTAAAAGCATACAGCAGGTTGGGAGAAAATATTTTACCATAATTGACAATTATGAGACAGTATGAGTGGATAGGGTAACAGGTCCTTATATAGGAGAAGGAAATGGCAACCCACTCCAGTGTTCTTGCCTGGAGAATCCCAGGGACAGGGGAGCCTGGCGGGCTGCCGTCTCTGGGGTCACAGACACGACTGAAGCGACTTAGCAGCAGCAGCAGCAATAGGTAATAGGAGAGTACATAATAATAAGAGAGCACACTGGAACAGTCTTTTGAAGAACGATGAGTAGTATTTATCAACATTTAAACACGCACAGTTATGACCCAGCAAAATTGTACTTAAGCTGCTGAAACATACAAATTCCCAAAGATCTACATCCCAAGATGCTCATAATAAGAACCTAAATATTCACCTGTAAGTGTTAGTAGCTCAGTCATGTCCGACTCTGCAACCCCTGACAGGCTCCTCTGTCCATGGAATTCTCCAGGAAAGAATCCTGGAGTGGGTTCCCATTTCCTTCTCCAGGAGATCTTCCTGACCCAGGGTCAAACCCGGGTCTCCTGCATTACAGGCAGATTTTTTACCACTGTGTCATGAGGGCTTCATTCGTCTATAAGCTAATTACCAAATAAATCATCTTACATCCTTGCCATGGACCATGATGTCATCACTGAAAGGAATAAGATGGATCTATATGGACTGATGTAAAATAGGAACATGATACATTGTTAAAGTGAAAAACAACATAACTAGTTTAACACTCTTAACTATGCATGGGGAAAAGTCTGGAAAGATGATACACCTGTACACAAGATACAGGTGAACAGAGGGATGGAAAGGAATCCCATTTCACTTTATATGCTCTTGCATCACCTGTATTCATTACAGTATGCCCATTTTATTTTATAATATTAAAACAGCTTTATTTAAGAGAAGGGTTTACTGGGTTTAGCAACTCTAGGTTATTGGGAACCTTGGCAAAAGCTGTTTCCGCAGCACAGTGGGAAGGAAGCTGGTTGCAGTGGGTTAAGCAGTGAACAAGAAGTTGGTGAAGTGGATACAGCAACTGCTCGCTGTGTTTTCAAGAAGTTTGCCTTTGAAATGGAGGCAAATACTTCTCCCAGAGGGAGAAGTAGCTGAAGGACTCCTAGAACAGAGGAAGGGAGAGAAATACAAATGCAAGTTCAGGGAAAGAGGTGGTTCCAGGAAAGAGAGGCACAGGGACCAGGAGGCAAGACCCTCAAGGTTATGAGAGGCAGTGGGTCCCACCAGCAGGTGCAGGAATTCAAAAGAAGGAGAAGAAAGGATACTTCTCATCCTGCCCCTAGAAGGAAGGAAGAAAGTGTACACATAAATTCAGCACATGTGTCAGCGGGCGGTGGGGTTGCTTGCATCTCCCTTATAAAGAAGAAGGCATATTTTGAAAACGAGACAGAGATGGACTAGGCAAACCACCACCTTCAGACTCCTCTAGAAACCGTTAGCCAGGAAGGCGTGAAAAGTCCCAGTGCTATCACAGAATTGCCAGGTAGAGCCTTGACCTTTAGTCAGAGTCCCAGGACAGACCTCGTTGCTCCTCTGTGGGGACACCTCCCCTGGTGGGCCTCCTGAACTTCCCCCTCGGCAGCCCTGGGTCAGAAGTTTCCACACAGAAGCTGCCTTCTCCTGTCCAACATCCCTGACAGCTACCAAGCCCTGGGTCACCGTGGAGGCATCAGTGGCTACTGAAATAACAGCAGCAGTAGCGACAACATCAGGTGGGTGAGCAGTGTGGCCTTCGGGCAGCTGGGGACATATTCTGATAGAAGGAACTTGGAAACGTCATTCTCTTCCTGTGAGTCCCCTGAGAACTGAAGTGATGAATTACAGAAACAAAATATTTACGTCTTCACTAAGGCAGCTCAGTACAAATGAACCTCCTACAGTAATAGAAATGTCCTACAGGACATCTGCACTATCCAATATGATAGCCAAAAGCAGAGACATCATTTTGCCAACAAAGGTCCGTCTAGTCAAGGCTATGGTTTTTCCAGTGGTCATATATGGATGTGAGAGTTGAACTATAAAGAAAGCTGAGCACTGAAGAATTGATGCTTTTGAACTGTGGTGTTGGAGAAGATGCTTGAGAGTCCCTTGGACTGCAAGGAGATCCAACCAGTCTATCCTAAAGGAGATCAGTCCTTCATTGGAAGGACTGATGTTGAAGCTGAAACTCCAATATTTTGGCCACCTGATGCGAAGAGCTAACTCATTTGAAAAGACCCTGACACTGGGAAAGATTGAGGGCAGGAGGAGAAGGGGACAACAGAGGATGAGATGGTTGGATGGCATCACTGACTCAATGGACATGGGTTTGGGTGGACTCCGGGAGTTGGTGGTGGACAGGGAAGCCTGGCATGCTGTGGTTCATGGGGTCGCAAAGTGTCAGACACGACTGAGCAACTGAACTGAACTGAGTCACATGTGGCCACTGAACACTTGAAATGAAAAACTAAATTTTTTATTTATTTTAATTAATTTAATTTTAAGTAGCCATATGTGACTAACCTCGTTTTCCAGGGGACCACATGGAGGCCCAGAGAGAAATGACTTGTCCAAGCTCACCCTGATCTTTAACAGCAGAACCAGGACTGGAAAACAGTTCTGAATTCACCCTACCATCTATAGGCCTGCGGTGGGCTCAGTGGAAATGAAATCAGTCTAACGAAAATTGAGAAGTAGGCTGCTTGGGAACTCCCTGGTAGCTCAGTGGTTAGCACTCCATGCTCTCATTGCCGAGGGCCTGGGTTCAATTCCTGGTCAGGAAACTAAAATCCCACAATCTCACGGTATGGCAAAAAGAAGAAAGAAAGAAAGAAGTAGACTGGTTGGGAAATGTCAGATCTGGACTCTCCTTTCTACATCCAGTTGTCTGGGACAGAGAAGTACTTACAGGAGCTCAGAAACCTAAGGCTGGGATCCAGTCCCTCATTGCGGTGGACAGAATGCCAGATTTGAGGTCAGGTTAAAAAAAATGTCTTAAGAACTGCTTAAAACTCAGTTCATCTGCGTCACTCTAGGTAAGTTGCCTAACTTCACAGTCTCAGTTTCCTCATTCAGAAAATGCACATCTCATGCAGCTCCTGTGAAGATTAAATGATACAGATTCTGAAAAGCACTTTTCTTGGATGCTAGGCCCTAGCAGGCACTCATCATTAGAGCTAAAGTGACGACTGTTATTTCTGGTTAAAGCAAATTAAGATATACCTGGAAGTCAGCCCGGAAAGCAGACCCGCTGCTTTCTCTTGCTTGGCAATGTAGTGGGAGAGACCCCATGCTTTTAGCTGATCAACTATTTCAGTAATAATAATACCAATAATAAATGCTAACCCTGTGCTTTATATATGTCTTAAGTGTTTTATAGGTAATCTCTCCTTTCATCCTCAGCACAACCTGGTGAGTCAGAGTCTACCATTGAGTCTAAAATGAGTCTCATTTTACAGATGAGCAAACTGAGAATCTGAAAGGAAAAGTCGCTTGTCCAGAGCAGCTAGGCTAGCAGAGTTCTTCACTGCTGCACTCAGGGCCTCTCCCCACAGGTCCTGGGTCTCTGTCTGGGTTTACCATCACCTGACCAGGAGTCTCTGGGTTCTCCAGCATAGTAAAGAGAAAGGTGACAGAATGTTTGCCAAACGGTTGGACTCAAAGGTTCTTTCCTAGGGGTAGGCAGCTAAGATGAGTTTTCCACAGGCTCTGAGTACCCTGTGGGCCCTGGGATGCCTGGGGCAAGAGGTCAGGATAACAAGTAGCAGAGGGCCTGGGGAATCAATCACTGTAAGGGTAAGGACTTGGGAGGGTGCGGTGAATTAATGTTCATAGCTCCACCCGAATTTATCCTTCCAATTGTTATCAGTAGCAAATGTGACAAAACATATGCTTGGTGTCATCTGTTTTCAAAAATGTATTTGAACTTGGATGGGATTTTAACCCTTACCAAATGTCTTTCTTTCCAAATGAGATGGTCTTGGTTCCAAAATTAGTAGCTACTACTGACCCAATTCCAAGTGGACAAATCAATAAAAAAATATCAATGTCCTAAGAGAGGAGCATGGTCAGAGAGGATGACTGGGGAGTGAGGAGAAAGACAAGAAGAGGTGAATAGGGCACCCATGTGGGGGTGGAAGTTGAGAAGGGCGTGGCGTGGAGAAGGAATTTATGAGGATTTAAGAACACCGGGGGTGTGTGGGGTGGAGATGAGAGGCCAGGGAAGAAAACCACCAGACGTGCCAAAGGCTAAAGCTCCATTTCTGGTGCCTTAAAGAGCTGTTCCTTTTGAGATGGGAAAAATGTTGAAGAGCCATAGAATTGCTGGGGGGTAAGCACGGGAAGCCCGACACAACTGGAATGCAGGGAGAAACAGGCAGGGCAGCTGAAAGAGCTCGGGGCTGCTGAGCTCAAGGCAAAGACAAGAAATCTGTGCCATGCCGGGCCAACTACTTCCTTTGGGTGGGCCTCAGTTTCCTCATCTGGGAAATGGAAAGATTGGCTAGGAAACCCCTTCCCAAAATGAACTCTGCCAGTTCATAAAATGACGACTAAAGAGCTGACCTGGGAATTAATTATTCAAACTATCAAAAGCATCCCGCACCCTCAGGGGCTCCACCCCAGAATTGAGCAATATAATCCACCACTCACTTCCTCACTGTGTTCTCAGCACCGCCGCCCTTTCTTCAGTCAGACACATCTGCCTTTCCTGGAGGTGTCCCACAGGTGACAAGCCCAGAATCATGGTAAGTCTTGAAACACCCACCCCTCCCACCTTCCAGACACTTCTCTGTTCTCTGTCCCCCTTGACACCCAGGCTCCATTTGTCCCCTCCATCTATCCCCACACCTCTCAGTCTCTCCATTCTCTCTTTAGACCACTCTGTCCTCAAAGGGAGAGCCTCTGCTCCTCTTCCATACCCCTCTCTCCAGCAAGCACCTAGGGCAACTCACTGCCCACCCTCTTCTCTTCCCACTCCCAGCCAGCTCTCCCTGCCTTGGCTAGAATTGAGTCTGAACCAGATCCTAGTGAGGCCCTCCTTCCCCATATTAAACACAAATATGTGTGGATTCTATTTCTAGAGAGAAAGAATACTGGAATTGTATTCAAACAACCTGGACTATGTTGCGTTATTATTGTGTTGCTGCAGTTAAAAAGATTGCCTTAAGTATTTGGGCTCTTCTAAGTATAAAACTTCTGTGAAATAAATTAGAATCATGCTTTCCATGGAGTCATTAGGGGGCTGGCAATTTCACTCAGTGAGGGACTGTCCTGTTTGGTTACCCAGGACATAATTGGGTGGCTACCAGCAGGGAGCCAGTCAATTCAAGGACATTTGGTTTATTATTTCCTGTGAGGGTTGTTTTTTTCATCCTGGGTCTAAGGAATAGCAAAGAAAGCAATGCACGAAACATCAAACAATCGGAGGGAACTATAGCCAGGTTAAACTCAGGATATCTCAAGAAATCATCTTACAACTATGTTTTTTTGTAAATTCACTTATTTATTTTCATTTTCAGCTGCACTGGGTTGTAGTGAGCAGGGGCTTTTCTCTAGTTGCAGGAGCTTTTCCCTGCGGTGGCTGCTCTTAGTGCAGAGCACGGGCTGTAGGCTCACGGGCTTCAGTAGTTGTGGTGCCCGGACTTAGTTGCTCTAGGGCATGTGGGATCTTCCTGGACTAGGGGTCGAACCTGCGTTCCCTGCATTGGCTGGTGGGTTCTTAACCACTGGAGCACCAGAGAAGTCCACAACTGTATTTGAAATGTTGAGTTGTGATTTGTTTTTTTTTTTTAAAGAGGCAGATCTGTGGACTGAAAATAGCATGTGAAGTCATTCACACCTAGTTGAAATTCTGGCCGCAGCACTGAGAGGCTCTGTGACTAAAAGGTGGTTTCTGAGCCTTGCTGTGCCTGTCTGTTTGTAACTGCCGAGCAAGACCATGTACCTGGCGAGGCACAAATCGGATCTCAAATATACATCTCCCTTCTACTGTCAAAACATCCTCACCAGAGACCGGTAAACCAAAAAACAAACAAACAACACCAAAACATTCCCCTGCCCCAGCCTCCCGTGGCCGGAGGTCATTGCCCTGGCCTGGTTCCCATTTCTGAGTTCTCTACCTTCTGTCCTGACTTGCTGGTCGCGCCCTGGTCCCTGAGACTGAGCCTTCGTGTCTAGTAATGGGAACTCACCCATACACCTCCAGCCCATCTCCTGCACAGTTGAACACTGGATTATCCGGAATGAGGACTGGGCTGTGACAACTTGCTTGGCTGTTGCTGCTGCTTCTGAGAGAGGCAGTTTCTGTGGCTGCCCCACCTCTGCCTTTTCGCAGCTGATGCTTGTAAATGTTAGGTTCTCCCCTCTAAGGGCACAAGCTCTCTGCATCCATCGTGCTCTGTATCCACTCTCAAAGGTGGGTCTTCTCTTAGGTCATGTGTTCCCTGAAGAGCATCTCTGATCATCAGCTCCCAGAAGTGACCCACCTTGTGATTTCAATACTCTGGGCTTCTGAGAAAACTTGGTCTTGACCCTGGGACGGCAGAGTCAGTGGTTTCTCGCAGGTTTTGCAAGCAACACTGGCTGAGCCAGCTGTACTAGTCACCTCTCTCACTACGGTCCTGTCTCCTGGCCAGGCAGGGCCCCATCTTTATCATCACATTTTTTAGGTTCAGGGACTGACTTAATCTGCTCTATTTGTGATCTCTGTATTCTGAGAAGGCAATTTATCTGGCCCCCGTCACTAGCAGAGATACCATCTCAGAAAAGTGAAAGTTAAGAATTCTTTCACTCTAGAGGAAAAGGGCTTTGTTCTTCTAGTTCCTCGTAACCTCATTCTGCCTTCTTTGCTAAGTATGATTGATAGTAACAGTTTCTTCTGCTAAAGAGGAAAACTTCCTAGGACTTTCGTGTTGATGGTGATGAGGATGATATTACTGATTTAATATTTCTATTTCCTTTACACTTATGTTGTTGTTGTTTATTAGCTAAGTCATGTCTGACTCTTTGCGACCCCATGAATTGCAGCATGCCAGGCCTCCCTGTCCATCACCAACTCCTGGAGTTCACTCAAACTCATGTCCATCGAGTCGGTGATGCCATCCAGCCATCTCATCCTCCGTCATCCCCTTCTGCTCCTGCCCCCAATCCCTCCCAGCATCAGAGTCTTTTCCAGTGAGTCAACTCTTCACATGAGGTGACCAAAGTATTGGAGTTTCAGCTTTAGCATCAGTCCTTCCAGTGAACACCCAGGACTGTTCTCCTTTAGAAATCCCATGGACTGTAGCCCGCCAGACTCCTCTGTCCATGGGATTTCCCAGGCAAGAACACTGGAGTGGGTTGCCATTTCCTTCTCCAGAAGATCTTCCCAACCCAGGGATTGAACCCACAACTCCTGCATTGGCAGGCAGATCCTTTATCACTGAGCCACCAGGGAAGCCCAATACACCTTTTTTCTTTTTTATTGAAGTATAATTGATTTATAATGTTGTGCCAATCTCTGCTGTTCAGCAAAGTGACTCTGTTACAAGTCACACACACATACACATTCTTTTCTACACACCTTTGATTCATCTGTTGTAGTTGAGATATAATCCACATGTGATAAAAGTCACCCATTTACAGTATACAATTCAGCGGGATTTTGTATACAGACAGTCCCCAACTTACAATAGTTCAACTAACAATTTTTCATCTTTGCAATGCTGCAAAAGTGATATGCCTTAGCTGGAAACTGTTCTCTGAATTTTGAATTTTGATCTTTTCCCAAGCAAGCAACGTACAATAAGATACCCTCTCATGATGCTAGGCAGCGGCCATGCAGTCATGAGAATAAACTCATGAAGTCTTTTGTCTCTGGCTGTTTTCATTTAGAATAATGTTTTCAAGGTTCACCCATGTTGTAGCCTGTATCAGTTCTTCATTATTTTTTATGATTGATTAATACTCCTCGTATGCATCCATTTGCATATCCATTTATCAGTTGATCAGCATTTGAATTACTTCCGCTTTTTGGCTGTGTGCTGCTGAGAAGATTCACATACAAGTTTTTGTGGGGATATACGCTTTCAGTTCTCTTGAATATACTAGGAGTGGAATTGCTGGATCATATGGTAACTCTATGTTTTAGCTTTCTTAACAGCTGTTTTCCAAAGCAATTGTACCATTTTCTATTTCCACCAGCAGTATATAAAGGGTTCAACTTCTCCACATCCCATCACCATCATTATAGTCCTTACTTTATTATTATGATCATGATACTCCAGTACTCTTGCCTGGAAAATCCCATATATGGAGGAGCCTGGTAGGCTGCAGTCCATGGGGTCACTACAAGTCAGACATGACTGAGCAACTTCACTTTCACTTTTCACTTTCCTGCATTGGAGAAGGAAATGGCAACCCACTCCAACGTTCTTGCCTGGAGAATCCCAGGGACGGGGGAGCCTGGTGGGCTGCCGTCTATGGGGTCGCAGAGTCAGACACGACTGAAGCGACTTAGCAGCAGCAGCAGCAGTGAGTATGAGGTAGTTCCTGAGCCTTCTTATTTTGTATTCGTCTCTTTAACACTGGGTACCATGTTGAGGTGAGTTACAGACTGGCATAGGGTCACAGGATGGCCATATCTTGTTATAAAGAAATGACATGATAGTGATACAGTTTGTGGTTCAAAAGGAAGCTAATTCAGTAGCTGGTCACTTTAGTTTATTTCCTTTTGGAAAACTGGGATAATATTTCAGAGTGGCTGCAGCTTCCCACGAAAGCAGGTTCTCTGCTACCCCCATAACAAGGGCAGAGCCCACAAAAGTTAGCTAGGGATAACCTGCGGTGAGGTTGGGGGTTGCTGGAGAGTCAGGTTTGGAAGAAGGCACCCGTGAGCAACACAGGAAGGATCTCCGTCAGGATTGGAAAGCCACCCAAACAAGAATTATGTGTCTCCACCTGCCTTCCCTGCTTCCTGCTGGCCTTCCTCCTTATGCTGGGAACATACTGCCTTTCTCTGCTCACCCCTGCATGGCAGAATATGCCTGCTCAGAGCTCCCAAGACAATCCGCTACATTTCCACCCATGTGGGAAAATCAGTCATCCACCTGCTTATGATTTTTAATATATTTTTTCAAACTACACAAGTGTTCCCAGAGGAAGCCTCCCACATCAAAAGAAACACTCTGGGTGGTACAACTTCCTTTTAGCTTGGGCATCCTGAAACCCTACTCTGCTATCACTCAGATTGTTTTTCCAGAACACTTCATTTTCTTCCAAACTTTAAACTTTTTACTTTGTACTGGGGTAATAGCTGATTAACAATGTCATGACAGTTTCAGGTGAACAGAGAAGAAACTCAGCCACACATATATGTGTGTCCATTCTCCCCCAAACTCCCCTCCCATCCAGGCTGCCACAGTGAGCAGAGTTCCATGTGTTATACAGTAGGTCCTTGTTGGTTATCCATGTTAAATATAGCAGTGTGTACATGACCTTCTGAAAGTCCCTAACTACCCCTTCCCCCCACCCCCAGCCCCAGCAACCATAAGTTAATTTTCTAAGTCTGTGAGTCTCTTTCTGTTTTGTAAGTAAGTTCATTTGTATCATTTATTTTTGTTTCCACATATAAGGGATATCATATGATATTTTTCCTTCTCTGTCTGACTTGTTCCACTCAGTATGACACTCTCTAGGTCCATTCATGTTATTGCAAATGGCATTATTTCATTCTTTTTAATGGCTTTAGGTAATATTCCATTGTATATATATATATATATATATATATATATATCACAACTTCTTTATCCATTCTTCTGTGGGTGGACATTTAGGTTGCTTCCATGTCTTAGCTATTGTAAACAGTCCCACAATGAACACTGGGGTGCGTGTATCTTTTCAGATAATGTTTTTCTCCAGATATATGCCCAGGAGTGGGAATGCAGGGTCACATGGTAGCTCCATCTTTATCTTTTTAAGGAACCTCCATACTGTTCTCCATCGAGGCTATACCAGTTTACATTTGCACCAACAACCAGAGCAGTCCTTCCAAAATAGCATTCAGAAAGTTGGACAAAAGAATTCATCTCTTAGCTTTAAAGTCAAGCTTTGATCTTTTTCTAGGGATCTAACCCAGTTAGATTTCCTGCTTAATTCCCTAGGTTGAAAAATGAGTGGTACCTCCTGTTTCTGACATTAAAATCAGCTTCAACGGTCAAATGCTCACCACCAAGGATCCAAGACAGCATGTTCTCTAGGGATTACAAGGGGAAGTTTCAACAATGGTTTGGGCAATGTCATGGAAAGTGATAAGAACCTCTCTGACATTGAAAGAAACTAGACGCTTTTTGTGAAATCATTTTTTCTAAATGTGTCTCCAAAACCTTAGAACTTTAGTGACTCCTTGAAGTGAAAGTTACCTCCATATAATATACAAGCTAACACAAAGAATTCCATCTGAGATGTACAAGTTGTTGGGCAAGAATCTGGGGAGGTTTTACTATGCAGTAACCCTGATCTCTCTTCTTTAGGCTGAAACAAAATTCACTTCAAATATGGAAGGATTTAACTGGGAAAATTACAGCGATGAAGATTTTGGCAATTACAGTTACAACACTGACCTGCCCTCTATTCTACCAGACTCTGCCCCATGTCGGCCAGAAATTCTGGATATCAATAAGCATGCTGTGGTCGTCATCTATGCCCTGGTCTTCTTGCTAAGCCTCCTGGGAAACTCCCTGGTGATGCTGGTCATCTTATACAGCCGGGTCGGTCGCTCTGTCACTGATGTCTACCTGCTGAACCTGGCCATGGCTGACCTGCTCTTCGCCATGACCTTGCCTATCTGGGCCGCCTCCAAGGCAAAGGGCTGGGTCTTCGGCACACCCCTGTGCAAGGTGGTCTCACTCCTGAAGGAAGTGAACTTCTACAGCGGTATTCTACTGCTGGCCTGCATCAGCATGGACCGCTACCTGGCCATTGTCCATGCCACACGCACGCTGACCCAGAAGCGGCACTGGGTCAAGTTCATATGTTTAGGCATCTGGGCCCTGTCCGTGATCCTGGCCCTGCCCGTCTTCATCTTCCGCAGGGCCATCCACCCACCCTATTCCAGTGCAGTCTGCTATGAGGACATGGGTGCCAATACAACGAAATGGCGAATGGTGATGAGGGTCCTACCCCAGACCTTTGGCTTCCTCCTGCCCCTGCTGGTCATGCTGTTCTGCTACGGACTCACCCTGCGCACGCTGTTTTCAGCCCAAATGGGGCAGAAGCACCGGGCCATGCGGGTCATCTTTGCTGTCGTGCTCGTCTTCCTGCTCTGCTGGCTGCCCTACAACCTGGTCCTGGTCGTGGACACCCTCATGAGGGCCCATGTGATCGCCGAGACCTGTCAGCGCCGCAACGACATTGGCCGGGCCCTGGATGCCACCGAGATCCTGGGCTTCCTGCACAGCTGCCTCAACCCTCTCATCTACGTCTTCATTGGCCAGAAGTTTCGCCACGGACTCCTCAAGATCATGGCCATCCATGGCCTGATCAGCAAGGAGTTCTTGGCCAAGGATGGCAGGCCTTCCTTTGTTGGCTCTTCTTCAGGGAACACGTCTACTACCCTCTGAGACTCCACACCGGGCTCCTTGCTTCCCCTCAGCATCATCCCAAGCCCCATGTCCTCTGGCCGTTCACAGTCTCATGTCAAGGCTGCTCCCTGTTGTGGTTACAGGAAGTTGCTGAGGCCATGTCCCTAATAGGCCCCCATCACATGGACTAGACAGCCTGTCCTGGGCCCACCTCTTGCTGTAATCACCATGTCAACTGATAGAGCTTGGTGCATCCTACCACTGAGCCCACAGTGCTCTATCTTCTGGCAGACATCCTTTGAAGATATTCTTTTCAATGATTACAAAAAGTTCCCACTATTGGGAACCATTAATGTAAAACACCATTGGTTACTTCCCTAACTCTCCCTTTCTTGTCTGCTGGCAAAGTCCCCTTCCCTTGAGAAAGGCTGAAAATGACAGACACTCACTTTCCAAGATTCCCTTAAGATAGGAGTGGCTGTATCATCTTGTTCTGATTTGTAATACTTAAAAGCAATAGTGTGCTGGTAAACCACTCTCCTAGGGGAAAAATATCTTGATTTGTAGCATTTGCCATGTGCCATGGTGTATATAAATACTCCCACCATAGCCAATTTCAAGGGTGATGGTATTTAACAATGAGTTCAAAAAATCTAGAAAATGTAATAATCAACTTTCACCGTCTGGAACAAACTGGTTTCAGTGCATCATTATCTAAGAGGAAGTCTTCTGGGGCCAGAAGACACCTGGAAAGTGTTCCTGATTTGAGAGAAAGTGACATATCCTTGGTTCTTGACTTTGAATATGGTTGTAGGATAAGTTCTGTTGAGGCAGCCACTTTGTAACAATGATGCAAAAAATATACCCAACACACAGGCTGATGGAGTCAAACAATAAAAAGAACCTGAGAATAAAGAGCCCAAAGTAAAACCACCATAAATAATCAAATGAATTTTAACAAGGATACCAAGACTATGCAATGGGAAAAGGATAGTCCTTCAGCAAACTGTGCTGGGAAAATTAGATATCCACATGCACAGAATGAAAATGGACCTTTACCTTACATCATACACAAAAATTGACTCAAAATGGATCGAAGACCTAAAATTAGAAGCACAACTATAAAACTCTTTGAAGGAACCATAGAGGGAAAGCTTCATGTCATTGAATTTGGCAATGATTTCTTGGATATGATGCCGAAAGCACAATTAACCAAAGAAAAAATAGTTTAAGTAGACTGCATCGAAGTTTAAAACTTCTGTGTGTCAAAGCCAAACACAAATATTATGTTTCCCTTTATATGAAGTACGAAAAATAGTGACATTCATAGACACCAGAGGCTAGGGAAAAGGGGGATATGGGGAATTATTCTTTAATGGGTCCAGGATTCAGTTTGGAATGATGTAAAAGTTCTGGAGATGGACAATGGTGATAATTGAACAACAACATGAATGTACCTAATGCCACTAAGCTGTACATTTTAAAAAGGGTAAAATGGTAAATTTTATGTTAGTATATTTTGCCACAATCAAAAACAAACAAAAAAATCTAGTTCTAAAAAGGCAAACTTGATCCACTGGAACCACCTACTTATAACTTCTTAAGTGAGATAATTAAATGTCTATTTTGTGTAAATTACGTTTAGTTGGGTATTACATTACTTGCAACAAAAAGCACCCCAAGTGCTACAGAGAGGTCGGGCAAGGGTGAGCAGAGGTCCTCAATGAGGGTCTTTATAATAAATAAATCCTTTTGCTGTTTATGGAGTACATAGAAAGAAGGTCTAAAATCAAGATGGCGGCTGGTATTTCCTCCTTCTTCCCCAGCCCAAGCCTCCTGCTGCTGAACACATATTACAGAAGGAAACATATCCTGGAATCTTCCTGTATGTCTTGTTTCCCTGGGTGAAACAGTAGTCAAGAGTGTCAAGGGTGGGAGGACTTAGAACTGCCTAGAAAGTCCACCAAATCAGCTGGATTGGGTAGCCGAAAGTCAGAGAGCTCTCCTGAGGTCAGCCAGTGACTCCCACTCTGAGTTCCCCTTCACTCTCTTCTCTCTCCCACCCAAAACACACACACACACACACACACACACACACACACACACACCCATCATTCAGGTTTGACAAAATGCCACACTCATGCAGAACGGGAAAATGACTATGTCACCCAGACAAAACAAACAATTGATCTCATTTCTTCAACCGTATTAAGAGCCTACTGTTCCAGAGCTTTGGGTAAAGCAACAGTCAAAACAGACTGAGCCTCACACTGACACAGCCCCTGTTCACAGGGCTTGGCTCTGAAAGGTCTTGGGCGGGAGGGGCTCTGGGTCCAAGCAGCCTGCTAAGACAGTAAGGGAGCAAGGGGAACTAAACCACACTTTTACCAGCTTCTGATCACTTTCATGTTAACAACTCTCTGACCATTAAACTGAGGAGAGAGTATCCTTGGCTATGGCACAAGACCTCTCCAGCAAGGCAGAAACAGACCTTGGAACTGAAGTGCTCAAGGGACAGGTGACAACCACTCCTAACTCAGGAACGTGCTTTTCCTTTCGCAGTCAGCAAGCGGGATCAATTCACCAACAATAACCCCTCCGTTCCAAGCTCACTCTGCCAGGTACTGGGCTGAACTCAGGATCAAGCATGACGTAGCTGTTCTGGCTGAGCTTCAGAACAGCTTCTGATTCAGCAAGAGGAAAAGGCAGGGGAACGTGTTTTTACCAAAGCCCCAAGTTACCGGAGGAACCAGTGGTGTCCTAACTGGACAAGGCGGACTAAGTGGACAGCTCCCTGCGATGACTATTGGTGGGAGGAGGCCACCCTGGTTCCAGGAACTCTGCTCTTTCCTCCTGGAACCAGGGCTGGAGGAAACATGGTTCTCCAAGGAAAACAAGAGGATAAAATAAGCCCAGAAGCAATGAGGTGGAGGCTGAGTTGGACTTAGGTGAACCGCTAATACTTAGCCCTGACTCTTACTCACACTCTCACACACAAGTAAAGACTGTCTTGGCATAAATAATCAACCTGCCAAGCCATCACTAGCACAGGGCAAATCCAAGGCCTGCTGATGTCTTTCTCTCTGATGTTTCCAGGTTTGAGTCAGGGCCCAGCAGCTCTCTGCCTAGATCTGCCCACTCAGTCTAAGCTGGCCCTCTTACTTTCAGAGATATATGTTCCTCTGCTTACACTAACACCATCTGTCTTTTTCCTCTGACCCAGTATTTATGATGTCTTCCTCCACCACCATCCCTCCCCAGATTCTGAAAGATGGGATCCCCTCATTCATGACATCAGGACAGCCACCAGCCTCTCTTGGGTGATACAAAGAAGTACCTCCAGTTTGCACATCACGTTGAAACACATCACGTGTAGGCGCACGTGGAAAACCACACCATCACACAATACCAAAGACAGGGGAGACCTAGAGACGCCCCTCCCCACGGAGAGGCTGACTCTTTCAGTACATAAACGAGGAAACTGAAGCCCAAGCAAAGCATCTTGACCAAAATCTCATGGCTAAATAGTAATGAAATTGGAATAAAAATTCCTAGTTCACTTCATTTTTTTCAGATATTTTGCTTTTCTAATGGTAAATTTTAAAACATCTTACAAAGGAACAAGAAACAAATACACTGAACTTCTCAGAGCATTCAGGTCACGCTGCAGGGCCAGTCTACATCTTCAGGGCCTGGACTCATCCGTGTTGGCACTGGGCTTTGGAATCTCCACCCTGTGATAAAGGTAAGAGCCACCTGAGGTTTGGGGCACAGGTGTGAAAGCAAGCTCAGCTGGGGTTACCCTATTCTGTGCTGGCAAGCAGAACAGTTAAGAGGCAATCATAGACCAACATCGAGTTCAAAGACAGGCCAAACTAAACCTTCTATTGAGGCACACGCTCTGTCACACAAGATTCACTTAGAAAAGCAGAACTAAATTTCTGAAAAGAAGAAGGGATTTGTTAGAGGGATCTGACTGTAGCACTTGGGAGCTGGTTCAGGAGCCTAGAGTAGCTGTCGACTTTGCTTCTGGTGCTGGGACGTGCAAGTGACAGGACATGCAAGTGAGAAGGAAAGATGCACATTAAGGGGCGAGGAGCAATGACAGACTGAGAGATGAGTGGCAAGCTCTGGCTGTGGATGGCCCGCCTGCTGGATGTCTGTTGGTGTCTGCATCACAAAGGTCTCTTCCCAGGTGACTCAGTGGTAAAGAACTCACCTGCCAATGCAGGAGACACAAGTTGGATCCCTAGTCTGGGAAGATACCCTGGAGAAGGAAATGGCAACCCACTCCAGTATTCTTGCCTGAAGAACCCCACAGACAGAAGAATCTGGCAGGCTACAGTCATGGAGTCACAAAGAGTCAGATACAACTTAGTGACTGAACAACAACAACAGCAACGTGACAAAGGTCAGCACACTCCACGCAGGAGCACTCAGAGCTGCAGACCCACTGCCAACCGCGAAAGCAAGAGCAGCCAGAAGATAAGCGCCAGTAATGTCACAGTGGTGCTGACTCTCCAGCACATAAAACATGCAGCTCTGGCCAACGCGAACCTGGAATGATGCAAGGAAGGAAACTGGGGGAACATAGTTACAGCTGAACTAAAAGAAAAGTGAAAAGTGAAAGTCACTCAATCATGTCAGACTCTTTGTGACCTCCATGGATTGCAGCCCACTAGGCTCCTCTGTCCATGGAATTCTCCAGGCAAGAATACTAGTCTTCCCTTCTCCAGGGGATCTTCCCAGCCCCAGAGATCAAACCCAGGTCTCTCACATTGCAGGTGGATTCCATTCAAATCTTTTGCATGAATAGAGGTTACCTATGAATAGAACTCTAGAGAAAAAGGAATGGTTACCACAAAGGTTTGGATTATGCTTTTTCAAGTTTTAGTCCATCAGAAAGGAGCACACGGGGGTATTTGAGGGTCCTGATCAAATTTTCTTTACCTTGATCTTGGACACCTAGTTCACTGTACTCGCATTCTTTAACCTATAAACATAAGTTTTCTGCAAGCTGTTCACAATAAAAATGCTTTCAATCATTAAAATAAAAGAAAAATCTATGAAGAAAGTTATCAAAACCACAAGCGGACACCTCCAGTAATTTCAAGGAGCCCCTACAGGGTGTTGGGCAGAGGTGTCTATTGCTCTGGGGTCCAAATGCAGCAGAGTAGAAGACAGTATCATCACCCACTACTTCTAGGAGAGTAAAGAGGTGCAACCTGTAGAGAAGGTAATTTGATCAAACCTACTTCAGTGCACACACCCTGTGATCCAGGAATGACACTTCCAGAAATGCACCCTATAGAAATACCCACATAAGCGGACAAATGTCCATCAGTAGGGAAGTGGCTAGTTCAGCTGTGAAGGTCCATCCATACCATGGACTGTATTGATGGCAGTTGTTTAAACATAAGGTTACAAACATGATGTTAAGTGGTAGAAACCAGAACAGAAGACCACATATTGTAGAATCCATTGACATAAAATGTCTGGAAAAGGTAAATCTACAGAGGAAGAAAGCAGATGAGTGATTGCCTGGGGCTGGGAGTGGTAGCAGGGCGTGACTGCAAACAGGACTGTGGGTCTGTTAGGGGCAATGGAAATATTCTAAGTCTGGATTGTGGTATAGTTGTATAACTCTGCTAATTTACTAAAAATAATTATATTGTGTACTTAAAGCAGCTTAAGTTTATATTAAACAAATTATACTTCGATAAAACTATTTTTAAAAACCTTAAAAAATGATGAGGTAGTTACAGTCAGCCCTCCACATTCACAGGTCCTGCATCTGTGGATTCAAACAACCATGGATTGAAAACACTTCAAAAAAATATTCCAGGAAGTTCCAAAAAGCCAAAACTGACTTTGCCATGCATTAACAAATATTTTCATAGCATTTACATTGTGTTAACTATTACAAGCAGTCAGGAGATAATTTAAAGTGTACAGACCAAGGGGCGGGGTGCTAAAAGAAAAGAAAATAAAGTGTACAGAAGTATATGCAGAGATTATATGCAAAGACAATGCTATTTAATTAAGTTTCATATAAGAACTCAAACATCTATGGATTTTGGTACCCAAGAGCGGGGAATGGGTTCCTAGAACCAATACCCTGTGATGCCAAGTGTTGGTTGTATACGAATGGACATGGAAAGATCTTCAAAAACCATATTGAATGAAAAAGGAAAGTAGAACAGCATGTGCAGTAAACAGTTTATCCATTTGTGTAAAAACATTATATTTATATGGCTTTATAAGTGTTCAGGAAAACATCTGGGAGGAAATACACCAAGCTGTTCAAAGGACTTCTTGTTAAAGAACTTTATTCTCTTTAGTCATATTCATGATTAATTCATATGGCTTTGCATTGTTCTAATTTCTTTGGTTGGATCAGAGTTTTTGCAAAAACGAAGGAACTGAGGCCTGGTGTTTATGGATGAGACCTATGGGCTAGCACAGATATAGGCCTCCTTATGGACAAAGAACCTGAGCTTTGTGGATGTGCCTGTTTCTCATTGAGCAGTATTAGTCTTTTTTTTTTTTTTTAACTTCATTTCCTGATAAAGCTGCTTTTTGAAAAATATCACCGTAAGTTGATGCTTTCATTTGAGATAAAGTTATCATCTCAAATAAGTTAAACACTAAGGGGCCAAAAAAGAGCCAAGGAGCATTAAAGTCCAATGGAGCGGTATTTTTAATTTCTATCTCCATGTTTAAAATGGGCTCTTTGCTTAAAATGCAGCTTTATGGGCAAGCCCAGACTGGATCAGCATCCTGGCAGGAACCTGATGGCATAGTGGACTGGGCAAGGAGATAGAGTTTCATCAAACTCGTGAGAATTCAATACAAAGAGCTTTAACAAAAGTAGGGGAAGGATTTGGGGAAAGTAAGGAGCCATGGTTCAGCACCCCAAGGCCAGTAACGACTGGGAGCTGTTGCTATCCCTACGCCTAAGGAGTGAGGTAGGGGAGCTATCGCAGGAGCCCAGAAGGAAAGCTGTATGATAAGGCCTGTCTGACAAGAGTCAATCCCAGTATCCAAGAAACAGAGGTAGGAGAATAAATGCCCTGACCTGTAGTTTTGCCCACAGATCTCCAACCAGGGCTCCCATGAGCCAAGCTCAGAAATCAGAGTATGGGGAACCCACTAAGGTAGTCCATATTGGTCAGCATCCCAGGGCACAGAGCGTGGTAAAAGAAGGCAGAGAGTGGGTCTGAAAGCACAAATAGAAGGTATCCAGCTTATGGTTAAGGTAAGGTGACAGTCTAAGCTAAGGAATGTGAATGGCTGAAGGTGGGTCCCTGGGAATCTGGAGCTAAGGTGAGTCTGATCAAGACTCAAGTTTATGTTGATGGGAATGTAAATTGGTGCAGCCACTATGACGAACAGTATGGAGGTTCCTCAGAAAACCAAAAATAGAGTTACCATATGATCCAGCAATCCCACTCCTGGGCACATACCTGGACAGAACTATAATTGGAAAAGATACAGGTGCTACCATGTTCATAGCAGTGCTATTCACAATAGCTGAGACATGGAAACAACCTGTCTATCAACAGATGAATGGATAAAGAAGATGTGGTAATATATGCAGTGTAATACTATTCAGACATAAGAAAAGAATGAAATAAAGCCATTTTCAGCAGGATCGATGCACCTAGAGATTATCATACTAAGGAAGTAAGTCAGAAAGAGAAAGACAAATACTATATGATGTCACTTACATGTGGGATCTAAAAATTTGGCGAAAATAAACCTATCTACAAAATCAAAAAAACTCACAGACTTGTGGTTACAAAACTGGAGGGACTGTGGGGGAGGGAAGGACTGGGAGTTTGAGGTTAGTAGATGGAAACTATTACATATACAGCAAATAAACCACAAATTCCTACTGGACACAAGGTACTCTATTCAATATCCTGTGAAAAATCTTTATGGAAAAAAATTTTTAAAGATATGTGTGTGTGTGTGTGTAACTGAGTCACTTTGCCATATAGCAGAAATTAACACAACCTGTACATCATCACTACTACAATAAAAAATAAATGTCATTAAAGTCATGCTATTAAAAAAAAGATTCACGTTTAAAACCCATTGACCCAGAAGCCATGGGGCAAATCTGCTCAAACTGGAGATGAGAAATGTCCTGTTGGAATTAAAACTGTCTGTGAGGATGATTCTTTCCCTTCCAGATATATGTTCTCCTTCCTCTCTTTCTCCTTGTACACTTCTGGTCTCTAAGACCCCCACAACTTCCCTTAGCTGACCTCTAGCCAAAGGCAAGGTGGCCTTGCCAGGAGTCTCCTCCTGACCATTTCATCCGCCCAAGGTGAGACAGATGTAGGGGTGGGGAGGGGGTGCAGGGAAGTGTACACATCACTGCCCCAACCTAAGGCCCCTCCTCCAGCAGCTTCATAGCCATGAGCATCTTCCCGGAAAAGACAGATGCATCACTGATTTCTCAACAGAGTCTTGCAAAGTGTGATGTCAGACCCGTCCCCTTGGCCATAACATTGGGGTTGGTGTCCTAGCAAAGCTGGCTCTGGGCCAAGCTACCCAGACGTTGGGTCAAACTCTTGATTTTCACAAGGTGTCCTGTCCCGTGTTTGCTTTCTATTCCCACCAGAGCAATAACTCCCACCAGCTAGCATTTCTAGAAGACTGGCTTGGAGATCCAGCATTATGCGAAGGGATTTACTTCTAGAGTACGCAGTCGGCTATGGCACTGGGGTACCTCTTGCTTCCCAGGTGACTCAATGGTAAAGAGTCCGCCTGCAATGCAGGAGACACAAATTCAATCCCTGGGTTGGGAAGATCCCTTGGAGAAGGAAATGCAACCCCCTCCAGTATTCTTGCCTGGAAAATCCCATGGAGAGAGGAGCCTGGCAGATTAGAGTCCATGGGGTCACAAAGAGTCAGACACAATTGAGTGACTGAGCACAGACACACACACACACACATACACATGCCCCCTGCCTAACTCCCTTGCCCAAGGATCCAGCTCAACTGCCAAAAATGAAAAGCATGACTCCCAGGGAGCATCGAAATGCTTCCAGGGTCTCAGTGTCATAGTAGCTCCCAGGGACCAGGGTCAAGGTTGTACAAAATCCCTCTGTTTATGGGAAGATTCTACTAATTTCACTTAAAACATACGTGCAATAAGTGTGTTAGTCACATGGTAACACATTCCTTTAAGGCTGTGCGGTGTCAAACCTGCCCATCTATCAGTGGTGGCCTTGAACGGCTTTGCCTAAATCTAGACTGTCGGGGTGGAAGGGAGCTTAAAAGATTCACTTCTAGACCGACCTCTCCTTTTTGCAGGTGAGCTCCTTGTTGCCCAGAACAGGTGAACACTTGCCAAAGGTCTTGAACTGTGAGTGACAGAGGCAGTGCTGAGCCCTGGTCCCCAGAGTCCGCATTCATTCTCCTCTTTGCCATACTGGGAAAAGTGAAGTCGCTCAGTCACGTCCCACTCTTTGTGACCCCGTGGACTGTAGCCTACCAGGCTCCTCCATCCATGGGATTCTCCAGGCAAGAATACTGGAGTGGGTTGCCATTTCCTTCTTCAGGGGATCTTCCCCACCCAGGGATTAAACCCAGGTCTCCAGCATTGTACACAGACGCTTTACCACCTGAGCCACCGGGAAGTCCTCCCTACAAGTTGCTGGGAAACCTAATTCCCACAGGACGAATGGCAGGGCTCAAGACTGTGCTATGACCTTTCACTTCCAAACCTGTAGATAAAGGTTCAGGGAGAAAGAAAACTTTTTTTTTTGAGAAAGATTCAAAGGGCAATTTCAAAGTTGCTAGGACCGTCACTTATTCACTTATTTCCATCCATCATGTGAAGCAGGTAAACATTTGGAGCTTATTCAGTGGTAAACATTAACACGATTAAAGCTTCTTGCAAGAGATTTGAACGCCAAGAAGACTTACACTCACACAGAGAGGGTTTTTTGTTTTGTTTTGTTTTTTTCACTTTTTTAACAGTTTGGCTGAAGTGTAATTGACATGGCCAAAAAAAAAAAAAAAAAACACTGCAGGTGTTTATAATCAAGGTACTAAACATATCCATCACCTCCACAAGTTTCCTTGCATCCCTTTGTACTTTTGCTTTTTTGTTGTTTGTTTTGGTTTTATTTTTTTTTTAATGTTTTCAGAGGTTTTGTTGTTGCTGTTTGTGATGAGAATACATTTGAGATCTACCCTCTTAAAAAAGATTTTAAGTGTGTGATATCGTATGGCTTATTATAGGCACTATGTGCCTGTGCGGTCATTCCAGTCGTGTCCAGCTCTTTGTGACCCCATGGACTGTAGCCTAGTAGGTTTTTCTGTCCATGGGATTCTCCAGGCAAAAATGCTGGAGTGAACTGCTGCACCCTCCTCCCAGGGATCTTCCTGACCCAGGGACTGAGTCCACGTCGCCTGCATTGCAGGCAGATTCTTTAGCACTGAGCTGGGGAAGCCCTCTAGGCACTGTTTTGTACAGTAAATCTCTGTAAGTAATTCATCTTTGGGATACATTTTTTAACCCAGCAGATTACAAAAGGTTAAATTTTTTATTATGCCAATGTTAGTAAGAAAAGAGGGAAATTTAATTCCAAACATGATTTTTGTAAGTCACAGAGAGTTTTTTTTTAACCTAAAAGAATAAACATAAAAGATATTTTAAAAGAAAAACTCTATTAAAGCATGGTGAAATAAGGCATAATTAAGTAACCACCATTAACAGATAAGTATTGGAAGAAAGGTACCAAACCATACCTGGAGGGAGTTTAGCAGAGTGGTTGAAGGTGTAGGCCCTGGAGTCAGATCCCTGAATGCACATTCCAACTCTAGTTTAATTCTTGTGCCTCAGTTTCTTCCTCTGTAAAATGGGCTAAAAAGTAATTAATAAGAACCAACCTCATAGGGTAGTCTAGTAATTACATTAGCTAGTTAATACATAAAAGCACTTAACCCAGTAATAGACTATGGTAAGCTTTCAATAAGTGTTAGCTATTAGGGAGTTCCTTAGCTGCCCAGTGATTTGGACTCAGCGGTTTCACTGCCGAGAGCATGGGTTCAATCCTTGGTCAGGGAGCTAGGATCCCACAAGTCACACAGCTTGGCCAAAAAAAAAAAGTTAGCTATTAATATTTATGTAACTCTTTAATTTTGTTCCAATTTGTGGATGTAGTAATTTGGACTGAACTTTATGTATAGCAATTTTGATATAAAGTCCAAATGAGTTCCTAACTGGTGTTTATATAAAATATACACAGCCACCATTGACATGCCTGTCGTATAAAGGTGGTGATGTTTTTCAAATCTGTTCTAAATCTGATTGGTTCCACTTTTAGCCATTCATTTATTTGCATCAGCTACTCCGTCAAGTTAGGCAGTTTACATCTAGGAAGTCACAACCCTGTAAACTTGCAGAAAGCTAACCCTGAATTACGCAGTTTCCTGAGGGCAAATAACTCATGGGACTCTGATGAACAGTAAGAAACAGGCTGCCATCAGAATCAGCCAACTGGGGTGTTTTCTTTTTTCCCATCTTATACTTGAATCCAGCCCACATGTGGTAAATGAAGGATAATGGGCTATTCCATTCATTCATTTAAAAGCTGAATCTATCCTCATTTTAGACCTACTTCTTCCTCTGAATCTAATGAGAGAGGTGAATAGATTTAGCAACCTCATGATGTAGTCTGAGACAGACCAGTAATCAATTAAACAACCCAAATGTGATAAGCATTAGAGAGAAGTCATGCAATGGTCTTGTGTGAACATGTAGAGAGGGACTCATAACTCAGCCTGGGGAGGCTTTCTGGAAGTTCTTATTCTTAAGCTAACTTTTTTTTTCTTTGGTTGAGCTAAGTCTTTGTCAATCCTAAAGAAAATCGGTCATGAATATTCATTGGAAGGACTGATGCTGAAGCTGAAACTCCAATACTTTGGCCACCTGATGCAAAGAACTGACTCATTGGAAAAGACCCTAATGCTGGGAAAGATTGAAGGCAGGAGGAGAAGGGAACAACAGAGAATAAGGTGGTTGAATGGCATCACCAACTCAATGGACATGAGTTTGAGCAAGCTCTGGGAGTTGGTAATGGACAGAGAAGCCTGGCGTGCTGCAGTCCATGGGGTCACAAAGAGTCGGATACGACTGAGTGACTGAACTGACTGACTGACTGAGTCTTTGTTGCTGTGAGTGGGCTTTCTCTAGCTGCCATGAGTGGGGGCTCCTCTTCGTTGCGGTGTGCGGGCTTCTCACGGTGATGTCTTCTCTTGTTGTGGGAGCACAGGCTCTAGGCACACAGGCTTCAGTAGTTGTGACACGTGGACTCAGCAGTTGCAGCTCACAGGCTCTAGAGATGAGGGCTCAGTACAGTAGTTCTGGCACATGGGCTTAGGTGCTCTGTGGCATGTGAGATCTTCCCAGACCAGGGATGGAATCCCTGTCCCCTACACTGTCAAGCGGTTTCTTATCCACTGCACCTCCAAGAAAGACCTTGAGCTAACTTTTGAGAGATGAATAGAATTTATCTAACTGGAGACGCAGAGAAGGACATATAGTAAGGGAGAACAGTATATGCAAAGGTTCAGCAACAGACCAAGCCACAGCCTGACTCAAAGCCCCCTGGGCTCCCCCTCCACCCCAGGGCTTCTGCATGCATAATAAGGAACTGACAGCCCAGACTCTGAAAGCACTGATTCCTTAATTCTAACTCTGATTTGTGGTTTCTCTGCTGCTCTGCTACCATGGCAAGATGCTTAATCTCCTTGGACCAGGTATTTAATCTCCTTGGACCTTATTTTCCTCATCTATAAAATGAGGATAATAATAATTACTACCTTAAGGTCTTAGGAAGCATTCAATGAAGTAACTCAAGTAAAAAGTGCTTTTCACCAGTCTGGCACATCTTAGGTCTGCAGTTACTAGCAGGCGCATCTGTTAGTAAGAGGCTAAGCTCATGTGTTGAATTGCAATGTGCAGGTTTGCTCATGACCTTGAAGGTGCAGAAAGAGAGATTCTTCTGTTCAAAAGAATGATTTCAAAAACCCATTATCTTTCTAAGCTAAATGACTGAAAGAAATGTAGTCCCCTCACCAGGGATATTTGCTGTTTTTCCAAAGGACCTGCCTACCCCGAAGGAGTGAACTGCTGACAGTTGAGGGAAGAAGGTGTTGGAGGGGAATAAGGGTGGATGGAAGAAGGAGGAAAGAGAGGGGGAAGGAGGAAGGCCTCTCTAGAACTTTTCATGTCAGTCCTGGGCAGCAGCTGCACAGAAAGCACACACTAAGTGGTCTTCTACGAAGCACCTAATTACTAAGTTTCATATTCTGAGCAAAGATGGAAGTTTCATTTCAAGTTCACTATACATATAGATTCTCCAATTTAGAACATCGACGCTTCAAACAAAAAAGGAGCTTATTTAATTCAACCTCATTTCGTGGAAGAGGAAACTGAGATTCAGAAAGGTTTTTTGTTTTGTTTGTTTGTTTGTTTTTACCCCTAAAAGAGCAAACATTTATTGAGTTCCTATGTGCCAGCAGGAAGCTTAAATTAATATTCAAAGTCATACACCTACTAAGTTTTTCTTTTCGTTCTCTATTTAATTAGAAACATTTTTTCCCCAAATTTTCAGATTAAGTTTGTGGTTCACTAGGACCTCCAGATAATTCTTTTTGTTCTGATCACCTTGTCACTACAGGAAACTTCATGAACTCTTCACATATCCTCAATTCACAAGTCTCCTTGTGTCCTAAGTTTCATTTCTATAGTACCTACCCTTATTTTAAGGGTCTAGCCCAAAGGCAGGTGCTTAATAGGCATTTGATACATACTCAGCTAACTGGCCATCTGATTCTTACTTGGGAACACACATTTTCTACACCACCTTGGGGAATGGGCACAGGGGCCTACAGAGTAGGATCCCAGCTAACAGGAGCGTCGAGTGTACAAGGATGCTGGTAAAAAGAGGAACTCTGTACTGTCTGGCCCTTAGACCTTACTTGCTTAGTCTCCCTCCACCTTCAGTGTTCTCAAAGTTGGAGAAAAGCCAGCTCTTTCAGGAAAAGAGTCTTGTTTACGACATGGGAACCAAGAGAAGTACGGATGTGTCCTCATAGGTTTCTGTTGGGCAATACAATTTCTTCCCACGTCGGAAGTGACTAGATTTCTTCAGAAGCACCTCCCCCCTTACCTTCTGTATTTCAGTCCTTTCACCCTGCTGACTTGAACTGGCTAAAAGAAGGGGTGATAATCCTGAGATACTGCTGGTCATTCACCTCCAATACACATGCACACATGCGTATGCAGCATTCGCATCCGTGCTGTGAGTTAACTAGACGTTTGGCCAATGTGTCCTCCAGGCTGGCTTTTAAATTCACTGGGAGAAAGTTTCAACAATAGTTGTCTTTAAGGAAAGGAAAGAAATAGTGAAAAGAGACTGATCTATTTTATGATCTATTTGAATTTTTACTGATATCCTGTTATGATAGTGCTCTGAGGATGCATGGGAAGATGTACGGGAACAGTACACACACGCACACATCGAAATATTAGATAACATATATTTTTAAAATTTTAAATAAATATGTGAGATCAAAAGCAAAAGGAGAGGGGGTCTCTGAAGGTCAGACATGAAAAGGAAACTCAGAAATGTACAGGCTTATCAAGAAGCAGGAGTTGAAACCATGGGAATCCAGAAGGATACTAGAAATGGTCATACATCTTAAAGATGAGAATGATAACATCAGTGGGTCTACAGACCCTGTGTATGGATTCCCTGCAAAAAACCAGGAACCATGGAAGAACTGGCCCAGGCTTTCCTGGAGACAGAAAACATTTGCCAGCTCTGAGACATGACCCCAAAGTGAGTGGCCTGCCCTAACTATGGATAAAGAGGGCCACCTGAGGGACAATTCAGACTTACAAGTCTTGAGTAAAAAATGATGAAGATCCAAATATGCCATTTGGAATGATGTGGAAACAAGGGATCAAGCAATAACAGCAAAAATTACCAAAAATGCTATGAACCATATGACCCGGTAGGGCCCCAGCAAGGACAGCCACCTGGTTCCCAGCAAAATGATTGAGAAAAGAACCCCCAACAAGGCACATCATCATGCATTCTAAAACTGAAAGATGAAGAGAATATCCTAAATGTTTCTAAGAGAAAATTTGATCACATAAAATAGGTCAAGAATAGAATAACATCAGAAGTATTGATTATAACCCTACAAGCTAGAAAAAATTAAGAAAAGCCTGCAAAACTCTGAAGGAAAGTAAAGGCTAATCTAGAATTCAATACTCTGTCAAAATACTAATCACATGGGAGAATAGAATAAAGACTTTTTTGAAAACTCAGGATCTCTAAAAGTTATCTACTATATGTATTTTTTCAGCAAAATCCAGTAGTAAAATGAAATAAGGGAGTAAACCAAAATTATAATGCCTCACATTTATATAGCACCTATGATATGGTAGGCATTCTTCTAAGTGGAGTGTGTATGGTGTGTTTGTAGTCATTTACTTTAATCCTCATGGAGAATAGTTGAACATCATCATTATTCACATTTTACAAAGTGCTAGAGGGAGCTCAAATGATCTGCCACTAGTCATGAAGACAGTAAGCAGCAGTAGTCTGGCTTCAGCAGAAAGAGGAAGATTTAATACCATTCATGAAAGGAACTTCCTCAACCTGAAAAGGGCCTCCATGAAAAATCTTTAGCTAACACCATATTTAATAGAGACAGACTGAATGCTTTACCCCTAAGACTAAGAATTGAGCAAACTCTTACAACTTCTATTCATCATTGTACTGGAGGTTGTAGTCAGTGAAATAAGGCAAGAAAAATAAATAAAAGGAAGAAATAAGATTGTCTTTATTCTCAGGTGACATGATTGTATACATACAAAGTCCAAAAGAACCTTTAAAAATAAAACTACTAGAACTAATAAGTGAATTTACCAAGGTCCCAGAATACAAGGTCAATATAGATAACTCAATTATATTTCTCTATAGTAAGAAAAAACTGGAAATTTTTAAAAACTAGATACCACTTACATGCTGTGCTATACTTAGTCAGTCGAGTCTGACTCCTTGTGACCCCATGGACAGCAGCCCACCACTTTACTCTGTCCATGAGGACTTGCCAGGTAAGAATACTGGAGTGGGTTGTCATGCCCTTCTCCAGGGAATCTTCCTGACCCAGGGATCAAACCCAGGTCTCTCACATTGCAAGTGGATTCTTTACCATCTGAACCACCAGGGAAGCCCAAATACCACTTATAAAGCATTCAAATAACCATAAAATACTTAGGGATAAATTTAACTTTAGGAATAAAATATGAAACAAGATCTATGTACTAAAAACTATGACACATTGCCAAGACAAATTAGAAAAGATCTAGTAGTTGGGAAAAGATGCCATGGTCATGGATTGGAAGACTCAATGTTATTAAGATGTCAACTTTTTCCAAATTGATCTATAAATTCAATGTAATTCAGATAAAAATCCCAGCAGGACATTTTATTGAAATTAGCAATCAGATTCTAAAATTTACCTGGAAATGTAATTAAAGCTATTTAGAAAAAAGAACCAGGCATGGAGAATAACCTATCCAGATTGGAACAGGGGTATAAAGGGCTCCAGAGAAGGGGTCTCCAAAAAAGAAAAAATAGTTATGGATTATCTCAAATTTATTATCTGATTAATGTGAATGTATTGAGGGAGACATTTGAGAGTGATGTAATGAAAAGTACGTGGGAAAATTCTGTCATTAATTCTAAAGAAAAGAAAACTTGTACCAAAAAAGGAAGTGTAAACGTTGTACCCAACTGTGAATTACTTTTTATACAGTAAAACTGAAACACTGAATGCTGATTTAACCAAAAAGTATAGATCTATGTCCTGGAAGAACAGAAGAGGCAATGTTGTATTTTCTGGGACAGGAATAAAAGCAAGAGAAAATGTGAAAGAGTGTTAAATCTTCAGAAGCCAAGATAGAAAGTCAATAGATGATATCCAAAACTCAAAAAAAAAAATCTCAAGAGCTAGCAGAATAAGCATAATATTTAGAAATACGTAGACCACTGTTGAGGCTTCCCTGGTGGCTGAGTGGTAAAAAATATGCCTGCAGTGCAGGAGACATGGGTTTGACTCCTGGGTCTGGAAGATCCCCTGCAGAAGAAAATGGCAACCCACTCCAGTATTCTTGCCTGGGAAATCCCATGGACAGAGAAGCTTGGCAGGCTATAGTCCATGGGGTCACAAAACAGTCAGACACGACTTAGTGACTAAACAACAACGGACCACTACTGAATGAAACAGCTATGTGAGTTGAAAGTCACAGACTTTGACATGGGGAAGTGGGACAGGAGGGCTGCTGCTGGTTTTCATTATAAACCTTGTAAATCTATTTCACTTTTATAAACAATGTCAGTGAAATATTTTGATTAAAGAAAAGAAAAACTAATTTTAGAAAGTTTGCATTAACATATTCTGCTTTTTTTTTAAATTTTTCAATTCATTTCTACTCTCAAGGTTGGAAGAAGAATCTTGAGTTTAAAAACAAAACCCAGAATTTCCCTGGTGATGCAGTGGATAAAAATTAGACTGCAAATGCAGGGGACACAGGTTCGAATCCTGGTCCAGGAAGATTCCACATGCCTCAAAGCAACAACTACTGAGGCCTATGTACCACAACTACTGAAGCCTGCGTGCCCTAGAGCCTGAGCTCTACAAGAGAAGCCACCACAATGAGAAGCCCACGCGCCACAACAGAGTAGCCCCCACTCGCTGCAATGAAAACTCGTGCAAAGCAATGAAGATCCAGTGCAGCCAAAAATAAATAAATAAAATACCAGGATGGAAAAACCAGCTGTGGGGAAAGCCCAGATATAAGCCACTTGCAGGTTTCTGGGTCAAACCCAGAGATCTTTGGCCTCTCCAATCTCTGCATGGAAACACCAATGGCTGTACAGGCATACCTCCTCAGTTCATTGCCCTTCATTTTGTTGTCCTTTGCAGATATTGTGTTTTTTTACAAATTGAAGGTTGGTGGCAACACTTACCTGAAGCAAGTCTATTGGTGCCATTTTTCCAACATTATTTGCTCGGTAGTGATCTTCAGTGTTACTGTTGCAAAGAGATTATGACTCACTGAAGGCTCAGATGATGGTTAGCATTGTTTTGCAATAAAGTATTTTTAATTAAGATATGTACATTTTTTTAGACATAATGCTATTGCACACCTGATAGACTATGGTATAAACAACTTTTATATGCACGGAAAACCAAAAAAAAAAAAAAAGCAGATGACCACTTTATTTCCGTATTTGCTTTATTGTGGTGGTCTGGAACCAAACTTTCAATATCTCCAAATTACATCGGTACTCTTCATGACTTCTTGATTAGTGGTCATGTCTGGGACGACCCTTAGACCAAAGAGGATTTGGTCATTTAATTTCATCTTCATCTATAAGACTTCTCAGTCTCTGAAAGATCCTATAAAACACAAATTGCTGGAAAAGAAGCAATACTAAACCCCTGTGGAACAAAATACAGATTATCAATTAATATTTTTGCTAGACTAAGAATGGGCTACTAGATAGGGAAACAAGGGCTGGTGAGGAGGCTGTGGTTGGTCAGAAGGGGAACAGTGTAGGGGGAAATAGTATCATTCAACCTTGTAAATTGAAGGCTGAAAACTTTTAACTAAACCCACAGAACAAATTTTCAAAATTTAAAATCAGCAAACATTGGGACTTCCCTGGAAGGCCAGTGAGTAAGACTTCCTGCTTCCACTATCACAGGGAGAGTGGGTTCTATTCCTGGTCAGGGAACTAAGGTCCTGCATGTCACACACTGCAGCCAAAAAAATTCAAAAATAACTTTAAAGTTTTAAACATCAGCAAGCATTGTGCAAAATATACATTCACATCCCAATCTCTATCCCCCGTCTAATCCTTGGTGTTTACCCCATCGTTAATGCCAATTCCATCCCTGACTCTCTCCCATCCCTGACCACCTGCTGCTCCCCTTGATCTTAAGATGCAGCCCATCCTGGATGCCAGCTCCATCCTGGATGCTGAGTTCCTCCCCGAGGTAAACGTCTCCCTAACTTTGAAAGTGAAAGTAAAGTCGCTCAGTCGTGTCTGACTCTTTGCAACCCCATGGATTGTAGCCTACCAAGCTCCTCCATCCATGGGATTTTCCAGGCAAGAATACTGGAGTGGGTTGCCATTTCCTTCTGCATTTCCCTAACCTTGACCAGATAGCTAATCCTTACACTATTCAACGATTAGAACACCAGTTTCTGATATTTTCATACATTGTGTTACTTAAGTACTAACATCTCAGCATTCTTACAGATCTAAAATCCAAATCATTGAGCTATACCCAGAGAATTACACACTGCATTAAAAAAAAAAAATCTAACTGAACAATGTTGCACTTGTTTGAAGAGAGTTCAGATGGAATCTTTGTCCTGAAAACACTTCCAAATTATTTTTTGCTCTTTGATTTCCACTTCGCAGGTTACTAGTGAGGGCAAGCATTTTTTCAAATGTGTATTAGTCATCTGTATATTTCCACAGGCCCAATATGGATCCTTATTTACTTACTGAAGCCCCTGATGGAGTTGTCTTTAGGGCAGCAGAGGATGAAGGAAGGTGAGCATTGAGTTACACAGTAGGTGAGGTGGAGAGGGGACTAGGGGAGGGAGGGAGAGGAAAGGGAGGTTTCCAGGCCCAGTTTCTGCTTTTCTCCCTGGATTCTTTCTACATTCTTCTATCTTCTCCCCTGAATCAGAGGTATTTCTTAGGGCCTGAGCCCCTAACTCCTTCCTCACCAACCTACTTTTAGAGTCTCAAGCTGGACAGGCCAAGGTGTCTCCATCTGGGCCCCTGAGAGAGCATCATAGGCAATACTCCAGAGAGGATGGTGACCTTACTGGTGGTGCCTTTTGCAGCAGCCACTAACTAGATTAAATCATAGTGGCCACTGTTGTAGCCATTAACTCATCCTTGACATTCACTCTATTTCTGACACCCCTCCCACACTCCCACATTCATCCCATTCCCAAGACTTACTCCACACCTGGTCCCAACCCCATCTCCAACCTCCCTGAATCTCACCCCATCCCCAGCCTCAGTCTGTTTGTGGATCTCTCCTTATTTCTGACACTCATTCTTCTCTGATCATATCACAAACTACCATCCCATCCCTGGTTCCCCTACACTTCATCTCTGACTCCAACCTCAACCCCTGATCCCAGTCTCAACCTTGATCTAAATCCCATCTCTGAGCCTCACTCCATTCCCAACCTCAGACCAAATTATGCTTTTTCCTTAAGTTTTTTTCCTAGGAGTTTTATAATTTTAGCTCTAATTGTAGGTATTTGATCCATTCTAAATTAATTTTGTATATGATGTAAGGTAGGGGCCCAGATTCATTCTTGTGTATGTGGATATCTAATTTTCCCAGCACAATTTGTTGAAAGACTATCCTTTCCCCCTTAAATAGTCTTGGCACGCTTGTTGAAACTCATTTGACCATTTATGCTTAGGTTTATTCTGGGCTTTTTATTCTCAGGTCCTTGTTATCCTTTGGCTCCATCAGCCTAAGGCCTTTTCCCTCCTTGTCACAAAGTGCCTGCTTCAGCTCCACACATCATATCCTATAACCATAGTCAAAGTCAAGAACCAAGGATGTGTATGTGTGTGTGTGTTTTAAATTAAGAATATTTCCCAGGAGTCTCCTGACCCCATTAGACTTCCTCTTAAGCAACAGTGTGCTGAAGCCAGTTTGCACAAGCTTGTGAAAGCACATTATCACATTTTTTAGATTTTGTGAGCTTGTTGTTAAACACCACCATCCTTGAAATCAGCCATGGTGGTAGCATTTATTTATACCACAGAACATAGCAAATGATACAAATCAGAACTTCCCCCCCACCAGGAGTGTGATTTACCAGCACACCATTATTTTTAAGTTTTATAAATCAGATCAAGATGATATGGCCACTCCTATCTTAAGGGAATCTTGGAAAATGAGTGTTTGTCATTTTCAGCCTCTCTCAAGGGAAGGGGACTTTCCTGGCTGACAAGGAAAGGGAGAGCTAGGGAAGTAACCAATGGTGTTTTACATTAATGGTTCCCATTAATGGGAACGTTTTGTAATCATTGAAAAGAATATCTTCAAAGGATGTCTGCCAGAAGATAGAGCACTGTGGGCTCAGTGGTAGGATGCACCAAGCTCTATCAGTTGACATGGTGATTACAGCAAGAGGTGGGCCCAGGACAGGCTGTCTAGTCCATGTGATGGGGGCCTATTAGGGACATGGCCTCAGCAACTTTCTGTAACCACAACAGGGAGCTGCCTTGACATGGGACTGTGAACGGCCAGAGGACATGGGGCTTGGGATGATGCTGAGGGGAAGCAAGGAGCCCGGTGTGGAGTCTCAGAGGGTAGTAGACGTGTTCCCTGAAGAAGAGCCAACAAAGGAAGGCCTGCCATCCTTGGCCAAGAACTCCTTGCTGATCAGGCCATGGATGGCCATGATCTTGAGGAGTCCGTGGCGAAACTTCTGGCCAATGAAGACATAGATGAGAGGGTTGAGGCAGCTGTGCAGGAAGCCCAGGATCTCGGTGGCATCCAGGGCCCGGCCAATGTCATTACGGCGCTGACAGGTCTCGGCAATCACATGGGCCCTCATGAGGGTGTCTGCAATCAGGACCAGGTTGTAGGGCAGCCAGCAGAGCAGGAAGACGAGCACGACAGCAAAGATGACCCGCATGGCCCGGTGCTTCTGCCCCATTTGGGCTGAAAACAGCTTGCGCAGGGTGAATCCGTAGCAGAACAGCATGACCAGCAGGGGCAGGAGGAAGCCAAAGGTCTGGGGCAGGACACGCATTATCATCCGCCATTTCGTTGTATTGGCACCCAGGTCCTCGTAGCAGACTAGGTCGGAGGAGGGTGGTTGATAGGCCTCACGGAAGATGAAGACAGGCAGGGCCAGGATCACAGACAGGGCCCAGATGCCTAAACATATGAACTTGACCCAGTGCCGCTTCTGGGTCAGCGTGCGTGTGGCATGGACAATGGCCAGGTAGCGGTCCATGCTGATGCAGGCCAGCAGTAGAATACCGCTGTAGAAGTTCACTTCCTTCAGGAGTGAGGCCACCTTGCACAGGGGTGTGCCGAAGATCCAGCCCTTTGCCTTGGAGGCGGCCCAGATAGGCAAGGTCATGGCGAAGAGCAGGTCAGCCATGGCCAGGTTCAGCAGGTAGACATCAGTGACAGAGCGACCGACCCGGCTGTATAAGATGACCAGCATCACCAGGGAGTTTCCCAGGAGGCTTAGCAAGAAGACCAGGGCATAGATGACGACCACAGCATACTTGTTGAGTGTCTCAGTGCTTATCTCACAGGGACTATAATCATAGTCTTCTATGGGTGGCATGCCGCTGTAATTTTCAAACTCATCCTCAAACCCCTCCCACAAATAGCTGCTATTAGATAAATCTTTCAGGATGATTGTCATGGTGTGATCTGGTTAAAAGACTAGAAGGAAAGAAAGGTGATTTAGTAACTCAGATCCAAATCACTCTCATCAAGGATGTGATAACTGTTACTAGGTTATCTTGTGCTTATCTGCTAGCTTGGTAACTGAAGAGCCCTTCCTTCACCTCTGTCACAGGCTGCTTTAAGGATCAGCTTCATCGTGTTGTCAACTTTCCAGAACCCTGAGGCCTAAATGTGGGATAATATGGACATACACACAGGGAAAAACATCTGCTGTTGGTTGGGCCCATAGTGGCATCAGCTTTACCTATAATACTGCCTCTGTGCTCTCTTTGACTTTCTGCATCCTCAGCCATGTCTGGGCATTCAGATGGGAAGACTAAGTTGTTCTACACATTCAGGGAAGGGCCAGCATCAGGCAAAATGGAAGGAGGCAAACCTGCTCTAGGGCTTCCCAGGTGGCTCAATGGTAAAGAAACTGCCTACTGATGCAGCAGATGTGGGTTTGATCCCTGGACTGGGAAGATCCCCTGGAGAAGGAAATGACAACCCACTCCAGTATTCTTGCCTGAAGAATTCCATGGAGCCTGGTGGGCTACTGTCCATGGGGTGGCAAAGACAAAACCTGCTCTCAGATGCCCCTTTCTATGCTATTTCCCCTCCATGGTATTCCTGGTGTTTTGTTTGTTTTTTGCTGTGTTATGCAGCCTGCAAGGGCCCAGCAGTGAAAGTGCTGAATCCTAACCAGTGGACTACTAGGGAATTCCCTTACCAATTCTTATTTAACCTTCTTAAAATCCACTGAGGGAAGACAATATAGTAATAAATTGCATTAGAGTATATTTCAAGGGACTTCTGCTGGTGGTCCAGTGGTTAAGACTCCCGCTTCCACTGCAGGGGACACAGGTTCAGTCCCTGGTTAGGGAACTGAGATACCACATGCCGCTTAGCACAGCCCGCCCACCCCCCAAAAAAAGTGTATTTTAAGCTTTTTCTCTAAAGGAGCAATAAATGTTTGGGTCCTCTGTCTAAAGAAGGTGTAAGCATTTAAGAGAAACCCCCATCATGTTCACCCCTTAAATATCCACAGAATTGTTCAGCACTTTTCAAATAACTTTTAAGGTTGTTAAACATTTATTGAAGCAAAATCTTACCAGAAGAAACAGACGTGAAACAGACAAAAGCGCTTCTGCTGAGGAGGGTGGGTGTGCACCTCTCTCCAACTAAGTAGTCACTACAGAGGCTGCTGCTGCTGCTAAGTCGCTTCTGTCCTGTCCGACTCTGTGCGACACCATAGACGGCAGCCCAGCAGGCTCCCCCATCCCTGGGATTCTACAGAGGAGGTTCCCACAAAACCTCCAGGGCTCTTTCGAGAACAATCTGAAAACCCTACAAATGGTTACCAAGACTGGAAATAAGGATATCTGGTATCCAGTGCTCGTGCTGTCCTGATTCTGTCATTAATAAGCTATGTGACCTTGAGTGGGTCCTTTTACCTCTCCAGATTTCCATTTCCTCAATTTGGGAGGCAGAGTAAATAACCCCTGAGATGTTTCCAAATCTGAGGTTCTATGAGTTCATTCAAACCCACACCTTTTAATATCTCTGCCAGGACTGCATTTTCACAAAAGACTAAGCCTCAGGGCAAAGCAATTAACATCAAATCTGAAAAAGTCATCCTCTTCCCTAAAAATGGGGAGATGTGGAATTTCCCTGGTGGCACAGTGGTTAAGAATCTGTCTGCCAGTGTAGGAGACACAGGCTTGATCCCTGCTCCAGGAAGAGCCCACATACCACGGAGCAATTAAGCCCGTGAGCTGCAACTACTACTGAGCCCGTGCTCTAGAGCCTGCAAGCTGCAGCTACTAAGCCCCTGTTCCACAACTACTGAAGCCTACGTGCCTAGAGCCTGTGAACCTCAACTAGAGAGTAGCCCCCACTCTCTGCAACTAGAGAAAGCTCCCGTGCAGCAACAAAGACCAGCTCAGCCAAAAAAAAATTTTTTTTAATAAATAAATATTTTTAAAAGGAGAGAGGTATGAAAGGTGAAGGTGAGAAGACTGTGGCCCCCTGGTCACCATCTGTAGCCATGTATAAAAACAGAACTGAATACATGGTCATGAGGAAGGAGGCAGGGAGTCAATGGAGTACAAATCACAGGTCCCAGACAACCAGATGCATTTTCCAAAATATAGTCAAACTAAGTCACCCTGCCCCAGAAAAAGTCCTGGCAATCAGAGGTGGCTCCCTACCTGAGTCACCAACCATGTATGTCCAACTGTAAGAGCCTGGAACTCAGAGACCAGAGTGCCTTAACACTGAGAGGAAACTTGATGAATAAAGAATAGGGAAGCCTCGTCACAGCACAGCTCCTCCTTGGGCCCTGCCCATGTCTATATTTGGAGAACAGGTTAAATCAGGGGGTCACAGGCTATCAGAGACTCCCAGGGTCCCTGTGTCCAAGCAGGGGAACCTGAGGTGAAGATGGAGTTAAGGATCCATTATCTGAATTCTCCACTCTGTGGATGGCTATTGTCATTCTCTTCCTTTTCTTGCTTTTATTTCCATTTGAAAGCTTCCAACTTGCCTGACCTGAATAAAGGGGAAAGAACTTGACTTTATATAGTACAGATTCTAGCAGTCCATATGGGAGGGCCTTGTAGGAGCCCTCCACCAGTGGGGTGGGGTTGACGGCTAGAGGACAACCCAGTGGGAAGGAGGTCGAAGACTGAGTTGTGTTTGGACAGCAAACACGCAGTGTTTACTTAAACTCTAGGCTTCTTTGGGATGGAGATGTTGATAGAGCTTCGGAGGAAGAAGCTCCACCACCACCAACGAAGTACTGGTTGATTAGAATTGCCCTGAGTCTGGGGGCCACTCCTGGAGTCTGGCTGGACCACAGGGAGACCAGCAGAGCTGGGGCCGATGGTGGTGATTGGAGGAGTGGTGGTAATGTCATTCGCCCCGCTCTCAGTCTTGACGGATGGCATCTCTGGGAACCTGCCTCAGCTGCTCCCAGCAACTAATGTCTGTCCCTTAGCTTTACCTCTGGTACTTCGGTCACTTCTTCCTTATAACAAGAACCCTATTGTCCTGTAATGATGCATTTACAAGTCAGTCTGCCCCACTAGACCGTGGGCTGCTAGAGACCACTCCAATTCACCTTCAGAGCCTCTGCCAGGATACAGAGTAAGTGCTCACTCAATGGTTATAGAGTAAACAACATTAGTCATATCTCCTTGGATTGATGTGCTGTGGATCCTCCCCTACCTGCTTCCTGCGATTCAGGGTGCCTATCACTTTAAGGAACAGAGTCTATATAAGCTGTGCCTGAAAGCTGCACTTTCATATAGCCGAGCTGCACTGTCTGTCCTTTCCAAACTATCTGCTACTGTTTAGAGTTGGTGCTGTGTAATCTGTGTTCTGCCTCTACCATGCATGCCGAATGTAGCATGGCACTGGTGCCTACAATTCTGCCCCTGGCAAGCATATTTCTTAAACTAAGTCATGCTCTCCTCCTGGGTTCTCTTATCCTTTATAAGTAATAGCAGGAAGTGTAAGGAGACAATTGCCTTGGGGCTACCCATGCTTTGATTTTACAGGTGTTGACCAATTGCAAACTAATGCCTAGACTAGAAAGGACTTGAAGATGGGGTAGTCCCTGGAAAGAGCAGACATGTCTCTAATTAATCATCTAGGGAAAAGGTAGCTCCTGGGGCAGAAAATAGAGAACAAGAGAGAAAACAGACTGGGGTCTGGACTGCGCAAGCCAGTATGCACTCCAGGGCAAACTGAGAATATTCGCCACGAGGGGGCAGCAGTCACTGGGCGAGGAAGTCTGCAAGGAAGAGGCCCATAGAGAAAGACCAGGGCAAGAAAAGTCTCATCTAATACTTAGTTTTAAGCTCCTCTTTGTGAATAATTCCCTTCTGCTTTCCCAGGCCCTCACTCAAGTTGGTTCAGCAGTCCAGCATGTTTCAACTAATCACTGGGGTACTAGGGAAGAGTCCTCCCTCAAACCCAAGGAACAAAGGAGAATCAGCCCCTTGGGATGAGCATGGCGGGGTGGGGGTGGCAATGGTGGTAGCTTAGGTCTCCAGTGGAAAAACAATCTGGGGAAAAGAGTTGAAAAGGATCTTTTCCTTTACGGTAGGAAAGGGCCTTTCACTGAAGGAGGGGGAAAGGCACACACATATGAGCTTGGAATAAAATTCTACCCACTTGAAAAGGTTCCAGCAATTTTGCCCACACAACGTATCTTCTGTACGTCACTTTCCATTTATCACGGCTCCCCCTTAAATGGCTCTGCTGCTGCTGCTGCTAGGTCGCTTCAGTCGTGTCCGACTCTATGTGACCCCAGATGGGAGACCATGTTTCCATTCTGTGTAGAACATCCAGTGCCACAAAGACTGCTGTGACATGTGCAGCCCAAATGCCAGTCCTTAGCAAGACGCCGAGGCCTGTTCTTGCCATTCTTTTCTAGAAGTGGCAGCTTCTATGCAGGACCATGTGAACCGCACAATTTGGCTATAAGGTTATCTATTTTGTCCCCCTGTCAGCTTTGATACCGGCCTCAACATCTCTGCACAGCCCTGCAGAAGAATCCACTCGGACTGGGGGACCAAATTAGAGGCAAGGGAGGTGGAGGAGAGGGTTCATCCCTCTCCCTGATGACGGTCCCTGTTGCCATCGTGACAGGTTCAAGGGCAAGTATATGACCTAAGACGATCCCTCTCAGAACCAGGCTCAGGGTGGTTGTTTAATGACTGTGGAAAAGCAAGTATGTAGCCTTGTGGCTGCTGCAAGCCATTTTGCTACCATAAATGGCAAACCAGTCCAAAAACAAAAACTAACACTTGGAGGAGACAGAACCGAGAGAATTGCAGAGAAACAGATCCAGGGTCCTGAACATACTGTGCCCAGAGTTCATCTTCTCTGTGGTATTTTTCAGTTATGTGAGCCAGTAAATTGTCTTTATTGTTGAAGACCAGTTTAAGTGGAGTTGTCTGGTGGTGGTGGTTTAGTAACTAAGTCGTGTCCAACTCTTTGCAACCCCATAGACTGTACCTGCCAGGTTCTTCTGTCCGTGGGATTTTCCAGGCAAGACTACTGGAGTGGGTTGCCATTTCCTTCTCCAGGAGTTGTCTGTACATGCAACCAAAACTGGGCCTGACCAAGAGAGTTCTGGAACCCAACAGTAATCCAGGATGAGAGGAGAAGGGAGAGAAAGTGTGTCACGGGCAGACAGTCATGTAAAGCCAGGATGTGACAGGGGTGTGACCAGGGACGCAGCTATGGTTGGACCTCCCAGCCTTGGTTATTATCAGCCTCTCGTGGAAGATGGAGAGGAAAACTTGGAGACCAAGCAGATGAGATTCCAACTGAGGACACTCTCCTGAATGAACTCAGAAATCCTTCTGAGGAACCCAGAAACCATTGCTTTGGATACAGACAGCATGTGTGTGTGGTAAGTTGCTCAGTCATGTCCTACTCTGTGTGACCCCATGGGCTGTAGCCCACCGGGCTTCTCTGTCCATGGGGATTCTCCAGGCAAGAATACTAGAGTGAGTTGCCATGCCCCTCAGACAGACTATGATTCAAATATTGGCTTTCCTTTAACAGTTTACAACCTTGGACACGTTTCTTCAGTTCAGTTCAGTTCAGTCACTCAGTCATGTCTGACTCTTTGTGACCCCATGTACTGCAGCACGCCAGGCCTCCCTGTCAGTCACCAACTCCCGGAGTTTAACCAAACCCATGTCCATTAAGTCAGTGATATCATCCAACCATCTCATCCTCTGTTGTCCCCTTCTCCTCCCATCTTCAATCTTTCCCAGCATCAGGGTCTTTTCCAATGAGTCAGTTCTTTGCATCAGGTGGCCAAAATATTGGAGTTTCAGCTCCAACATCAGTCCTTCCAATGAAGGACTGATCTCCTTTAGGATAGACTGGTTGGATCTCCTTGCAGTCCAAGGGACTCTCAAGCGTCTTCTCCAACACCACAGTTTAAAAGCATCAATTCTTCGGCGCTCAGCTTTCTTTATAGTTCAACTCTCACATCCATACATGACTACTGGAAAAACCACAGCCTTGACTAGACGGACCTTTGTTGGCAAAGTAATGTCTCTGCTTTTCAATATGCTATCTAGGTTGGTCATAACTTTCCTTCCAAGGAGTAAGCATCTTTTAATTTCATGGCTGCAGTCACCATCTGCAGTGATTTTGGAGCCCCAAAAAATAAAATCTGACACTGTTTCCACTGGTTTCCTATCTATTTGCCATGAAGTGATGGGACTGGATGCCATGATCTTCGTTTTCTGTATGTTGAACTTTAAGCCAACTTTTTCACTCTCCTCTTTCACCTTCATCAAGAGGCTGTTTGGTTCTTCTTCACTTTCTGCCTTAAGGGTGGTGTCATCTGCATATCTGAGGTGATTGATATCTCTCCCGGCAATCTTGATTCCAGCTTGTGCTTCATCCAGCCCAGCGTTTCTCATGATGTACTCTGCATATAAGTTAAATAAGCAGGGTGACAATATACAGCCTTGACAAACTCCTTTTCCTATTTGGAACCAGTCTGTTGTTCCATGTACAGTTCTAACTATTGCTTCCTGACCTGCATACAGATTTCTCATGAGGCAGGTCAGGTGGTCTGGTATTCCCATCTCTTTCAGCATTTTCTACAGTTTATTGTGATCCACACAGTTAAAGGCTTTGGCATAGTCAATAAAGCAGAAATAGATGTTTTTCTGGAACTCTCTTGCTTTTTCGATGATCCAGCGGATGTTGGCAATTTGATCTCTGGTTCCTCTGTCTTTTCTAAAACCAACTTGAACATCTGGAAGTTCATGGTTCACGTATTGTTGAAGCCTGGCTTGGAGAATTTTGAGCATTGCTTTACTAGCGTGTGAGATGAGTGCAATTGTGCGGTAGTTTGAGCATTCTTTGGCTTTACCTTTCTTTGGGATTGGAATGAAAACTGACCTTTTCCAGTCCTGTGGCCACTGCTGAGTTTTCCAAATTTGCTTGCATACCGAGTGCAGCACTTTCACAGCATCATCTTTTAGGATTTGAAATAGCTCAACTGGAATTCCATCACCTCCACTAGCTTTGTTCATAGTGATGCTTCCTAAGGCCCACTTGACTTCATATTCCAGGATGTCTGGCTATAGGTGAGTGATCACTCCATCGTGATTATCTGGGTCGTGAAGATCTTTTTTGTACAATTCTTCTGTGTATTCTTGCCACCTCTTCTTAATATCTTCTGCTTCTGTTAGGTCCATACCATTTCTGTCCTTTATTGAGCCCATCTTTGCATGAAATGTTCCCTTGGTATCTCTAATTTTCTTGAAGAGATCTCTAGTCTTTCCCATTCTGTTGTTTTCCTCTATTTCTTTGCACTGATCACTGAGGATGGCTTACTTATCTCTCCTGGCTATTCTCTGGCAGACCTGAATTGAAGACAGTAGGGAAAACCACTAGACTATTTCTGTATGACATAAATCAAATCCCTTATGATTATACAGTAGAAGTGAGAAATAGATTTAAGGGCCTAGATCTGATAGAGTGCCTGATGAGCTGTGGACAGAGGTTCGTGACATTGTACAGGACATGTTTCTTAACCTATATCAAAATATCCTTAGCCATCAAAATGGAGCTACTTGCCTCATGAAGCTGTGTGAGGATGAACTGGGGTAAGATTATGGGCTCTAGAACCAAGCTGTGTGTGCTTGCGTTTTGAGTCACCTCAACCATGTCCGACTTTTTGCTACCACATGGACTGTAGCCCTCTAGGCGCCTCTGTCCATGGGGATTCTCCAAGCAAGAATACTGGAGTGGGTTGCCATTTCCTCCTCCGGGGATCTTGCCGACACAGGGATCAAACTCACATCTCTTACATTCCTTGTGTTGGCAGACAGGTTCTTTACCACTAGCGCCAACCAAGCCACCTCGGTGCAAATCCCAGCTCTGTCCCTGGCCAGCTCTGTGCCTTGGGAAGCTTAGATACACACTCTGTGCCTCAGTTTCCTCCTCTGTAAAAAGAGACTAAAAGTAGGCGCTAACTTATAGGGCTGATACGAGGATCGCTGAGTTAATGCATTTAGTGCTTAGCACAGAATCTGACAGACGATAAATGTTCATGACTTGTACCTGTACACAGTCCTGTTCAGTGAGTGGGGGTCAGACTCACTAAACAATGCGAACCTTCTGACCCTGTGAGCCCACTTAACGTGAGGGAAGGAAGAAAGGAAAGAAATAGGAACAGGGAGGAAGAGGGGAAAGGGAGGGAGGATAAAGTTTGTCTCAGAGTCATTTATAGCCATAAAATTTGGTAATATTTCAATGCCTTTCAAAAAACTTATTTTACAAATTATAGTCGACCTGTAAAATGGAACACCATTTCCACTAAACACGATAAGGTATAGCTACAATTAATGCTGTGACAAGGTGTCTATAATAGAACCGCTGAGTAGAAAGAAAGGTCGGCAAAAAGAATGCACAGGATGATAGGATTCTGTGATAAGTCTATGGATGCATGTGCACAGGGAGGAAAGAGGATAGAGGGGAAATGTTAACAGTGGTTATCTTTGGATGGTGGGATTATGGATATTTGCTTTCTTGCTTATATCCTTTGATGTGGCCCAACTGGTAAAATGAGCACTAATTTTGCAGTCAGAAAAAAAATATGTATTTAGCCATTTTCACTCAAAAGTAAATAAATAACACTATGACGGTCATTTCCCTCTCCTCTCTCAGATCTGCCTGTCCAGCTAGGTCAGTGAGCAGATGTCCAAGACACTGAGATTCCTCCTATTTCTGCAACCCTTCAATCTGCCATAGTCTCCTTCCCCTCGGGCCCCGTGGCACCCATCCTGTTTTCTATTGTTCTACTTTTTCTACTGGGTTCCATTTTCAGGACTCTGTCTCTCCTACTGAACTGCGAATAGGCGAGACTCTGATACAGAGCAGTGATTGATAAAGCCTCTCTTCCTTTCCTCTTTGCCCCTCTGTAAAGGATTCTATTTTGCATCCTCAGTGCCCAGCAAAGTGTATGACACACACTAGTAGATGACACATGGGGAGTGGGCGTATGACTGTGCAGTGTACAGGGCCCCATGCTGGGAAGAGCCCTGTGTTCAGGGTGGAATGCTCTGCAGCCACTACCATGAGACTCCTTATAATTTTATTTTAGAATTTGTGTTTTTTAAGTGAGGTCTGAAGGGACAATGGAACACACACAGGGCCCTGAGCTGAACTCTCGTGTATCCCACCTCTTGTTGCCTCCCTGGGATGGGAGAGCTCAGCCTGCCACTCCCCCACCCCCAAATATCCCCAGCCTCAGTGAGTGCAATATAAGATAGAAAATAAAAAACACTCTGTCTCCCCCACACACTTTTTTTTTTGCCAGACCATGCTGCTTGTAGGATCTTATTTTCCCAACCAGGGATCAAATCCAGGTCCCTTGCGGTGGAATTTCAGAGACCTAATCACTGAAGCGACTTAGCAGCAGCAATCACTGGAAGGCCAGGAAGTTCCCACTCTGTCCCCTTAAGAGAAAGGCCATAAAAGGAAGAAACAAGCTTTTTCCTGCTTTCTGAACAAGGGACTCTGCATTTTCATTTTGCATTGGGTCCTTCAAATTATGCAGCCAGCCTGGACACCAGATAAATATCTCCTGGGTAGGTGAAATATTGAAGGAATGGAGAGGACACAAATGCCAGACTGGACTTTTTACCTGAGCTCACTCAAGATGGCAACTCCATCCTTCCAACAGCTCAGGCCAGAATTCAGTGACAACTTCTTTATCTGTTACACTCAAAATTCAATTTATCAGAAAATTACACTGACTCTACCAAAAGAAATTCCACCTTCTACTTTCTCATCTCCCCTACTGCTCTTGCCCTGGCCCCTGCCGCCATTCCTTCTCACCTGAATTACTAAGGCAACCTCCCAGTCTTCCCTGTGTCCACCAAGTTTCTCCCACTGACTGTTCTCATCACACCAGTCAGAAAGATTTGTTTACGTTTTAAGTCCGATCGTGTCATGCCTTCTTACTACCCTCCAATGTTTCCAAAAGATGAATTTTACAACTTTTATTTCTTAGGTGCATTTTAAGTGACTTAACAGTGTAGAAACCAGACAAACACCACCTTGACCAAGTGAAAAAGGCTGATGCTACCAGGGATGCTGTGTGGGTCTCACAAACCTGCGGGGTGATGTGAAGAGAAGGGCACCTCACCTCTGGGGTAGTGTCTCTGAACACCCATCACCCTGACTGGTTATGAGGAAAACATCAGACAAGCCTAGACTGGGGCATACTCTACCGGACACCTGGCCAGCACTCCTCACACTGTCAGGGTCATGAAAAGCAAGGAAAGAGTGAGCAAAATTGTCACAGACTAAGGAGACTGGGGAGTTATGCCAACGGAAGCCTTGGGGAACCCTGCATTGGATCCTGATACAGAAAGAGAGCTAGCGGAAAAACTGGAAAAATCCAGATAAAATCTGGAGTTTAGTTAACACTTGCTTTTAAAGTTGTTACTTATTTTATTTTATTGAGTTTTATTTTTTAAATCAGGAATAAGTATTGAATTTTGTCAAAGGCCTCCGAAGATAATTATGTTTTTTTTTCTTCTTAGATATATTAGCATGTGAATTATATTCATAGCTTTCTAACGTTGGGTAATGTTTGCAGGGGGGGGCAGATATAGCCCACCTAATCATAAAAAAAAAAGTGAATTTGATAAAAGTAAAAGTTCTCAAGTGCTTCCCTAGGTGTCCAGTGGTTAAGACTCCCACTTTTCGTACAAGGGGCACAGTTCGACCCCTGGTTGGGGAACTAAGATCCCACATGCTTCACAGTCAAGAAAATTTTAAAAAATAAAATATGGCTAGATTTTTAAAAATAAAAAATGCCTTCTCCATCATTCCTCCACCCCTTGCCCCCTGGACCACAAACTGGGAGGATTAACCAACAGAAAAGCATTTTCTCACAGTTCTGGAGGCTGGAAACCCAAGATTAGGGTGTGAGCAGAGCTGCTTCCTTCCGAGGGCTACAAGGGAGAATCTGTGCCCAGCTTCTCCCCCAGCTTCCGGTGCTGTGCTAACTATTGCTGGCATTCCCTGGTTGTGGAAACACCACTTCAGTCTCTGCCTTCGTCTTCACATTGGTGTTCTCCTGATGTGTTTGTGTCCAAATTTCCCCTTTTTATAAGGACACCAGTTTGTTAGACTAGAGCTCCCTCTAATGACTGCGTCTTAATTAATTACCTCTGCAAGGACCCTATTTCCAAATCAGGTCCTGTTTTGATGTAATGGACTTCAACATATGAATCTGGGGGGAAGGGACACAATTCAGTCTATAACATCCTCTAATCGAATCCTCCTTTGTCTCTTAGAGCTCTGCTCCACCACACTGACCTCTTGGCTCAGCTGCTGTCTGGAGGCATTGCCTGTGCTGTTCCAGCTTCTAGGAATGGTCTTGTGTAGATGGTCCCCCAGGTTAGCCCTCATCTCCTTAGTGTTTGCTCAGACGCTGCCTTTTCACTGGGTCCCACCCTGTCCACCTATTTACAGTTGTATCTCCCCTAGCACTGCTGGGTATCCCTTTCTCCACTTTTTTTTTGAAATGACATATTTATTTATTCATTTATTGCAATGTTTATTATTATTAGATTTTTTTCCCCGAAAGATAATCACAAGCCTGGGGCTACATGGTGATGCCAGGCTAACAATATGAAAATGTTCCCTGCTTTACTTTACACATTTTTCTCTCTCCACAGCACTTATCACTTCCTAACATAGTACTATATAATCCACTTGTTTACTATAGACACTATTACTTATCGTCTCTCTCTCCTCTCTAGAACATAAGCCTCACAGGGGCAATGATCGTTATCTATTTTGATCACTGTATCCCAAGTGCCTAGGAGACAGCTTGGCCATTAGGGTGCCATAAAAAGTTGTTGACCAAAGAAAAGGAAAGAAATATGGATTATATTTCTAGAGACTGGGAGACCCACAGAGGGGTTGTCTTCTGTTTAACTCTCCTCTAGCCTCTGGGAAATTACACTGGAGGGAAAGGTGACCGCACCATGGCTTCAGAAATCATGAGACCCCTAGCAGTGCTAACAGCAGCACCTAAGCTCTAGCAGGAGAGCAAAAAACAATCTCCTCCTGGTGGCCAGGATCTCTGTAGTTGAGAGGTCAATCCAGCAGAGGGAAGCATTACCTTCAAATCATACCAAATACAGGGAGGGGGAGGGCAGGCGGGGTGGAGAGGGGCGGGGCAGGCAGAAAAATAATCGCGGTAAAAATACTCTACCCGCTGGAAGCTGGGTTAGGCAGTCAACGCCTAGAACGTAACACTATCCTTTAAGGAGCGCAGGGTTTTTCACATACATTCATTTTCCCCTTAACGTCCTCCCAGGTGGGAGTTTTGGGGCTTCCCAAGTGGCTCTAGTGGTAAAGAGCCCCGTTTGCCAATGCGAGAGACAGAAGAGATGCGGGTTCGATCCCTGGATCAAGAAAATTCCCTGGAGGAGGGCATGGCAACCCTACTCCAGTAATCTTGCCTGGAGAATCCCCATGGACAGAGGAGCTTGGCGGGTACAGTCCATGGGGTCACAGAGTCGGACATGACTGAAGTGACCTAGCATGCATGCAGATGAGAGTTTAGCAATTCCCAGAGGGGCAGCGCGGCTTGGGATGAGCAGGTGAAGTTTATCACTCATTTGGTTATATCTCACTCAGCTTGTCACAGGCTTCATGAATAGTCCTGTCCCTGTGGGCACCCCCCTTCTTCCGCAGACCCTTCCTCCACACCAGCAGTTCTCGGCCTTTCTGTGTTGAATTCACACTTTTAAACACAACACGTTGGGATGCACTTGGCAAGGCAATTAAAAGGTGTATTTCGGAGAACTGGAAATCTTTTCCCAGATTCCTTACAGCTCACTTTTTGGTCCTCCAAATTTATCTTAACTCAGGCTGCCATCACAAAATCCTGTGGACTCAGTGGTTTAAACAACAGATTATTTATTTCTCACAGTTTTGGAGACTGGAAGTCTGAGATCAGGGAGCTGGTTGCATGGGTTCTCGGTGAGAGCTGTCTTTCTGGCTTGCAGACTGCTGCCTTCTGTGCAGAGAGATAAAGAGCTCTGGCTTCTTCCTCTTCTTCAGTTTAGTTCAGTCACTCAGTCGTGGCCAACCCTTTGCGACCCCCATGGACTGCAGCACAACAGGCTTCCCTGTCCTTATGAGGATGCTAATCCCACCATGCAAAGGGCCTCAAGGTCATGACCTCGTGTAAACCTAACTCCCTCCCACCCCCAAAATACCATCACATTGGAAATCAGGGCTTCAGCCAGTGAATTTTTTTTTAATAAATTTATTTTTTTATGTTTGGCTGTGCTGGTTCTTTGTTGCTGCATGGACTTTCTCCAGTTGGGGTAAGCAGAGGCTATTCTTCGTTGAGGTGCTCCGGCTTCTTTATTGTGGTGGCTT